>NC_134400.1:2746443-3094819 GCF_050003625.1 Haematobia irritans
GTGAAATTTTTTCTGTGTGGCTCTTCGTCCAAATTAATTACTTTACATATTATTATTACAATCTTAATACGAGCTTATTGGCCATGAAAGATTGAGAAATTGATTGATTATGATTTTAGTTTTAGATTATTTTGGTTAATTGTTTTTAGTTAAATCTTGCCAAATATGAGAAAAAAATCCTTGTTTTAAATTATTAAAAAAAGTTTTATCAAATCAAACAAAAAAATATTTTATAAAAATGAAGTACATATTTTTATTAAATTCGAAATTCACACAAAATAGTTCATATTTTTCTAAAAAAAAGTGTGAATCTTACTTATATTGTCATTTTAAAAATTTTTAACTACAATGTTTGCATGTAAAATATGAAATAGTCTTAAACAACAATAAAAACTTTATTAGTTTTCTTCTTCTTTCAGGTGGTTGCTTCGAAGATCTTAGGGGATGCCAAAAAAACCAGATCAGGTATGTTGATTAAAAAGAAACGGACAATGGAGAGACTTGCACGAAATATCTGAATCAGGGATAATATATTATAAACCCAGAAATAACATCTGCGTACCACACTCAAAAAAAGTGAATCATATATTTCACTAAAGCCAATTTAAGTCTATTTTAGTTCATGGAATTATTTTGTTTTGAAAAGAACTTTAATAACTATTTGCGTATGCTAGTTAAATTGACTAAAAAAGGAACAAAATTGAATGAAGCATACATATTTACTAAATTCAAGTCTCCCACAAAATAGTTCAGAATTTCTTAAAATTTGTAAATTTTATTAATAATGCACCTATCATGAACTCCGTATAGCACTAAAGTCATTTTTTGCAATTTTGAACCATTTTTCCTTCACACTACAACATTTTCTTTTAAAAGTGAAAATAATTATGTCTAATAAATTGTATTGAATTTGTCGAAAAATATTTAGTTATTTTTGTAAAATCGGTAACTTTTTTTAAATTTTACCGGTTTTACAAAATTTAAAATTTTCTAAAAGTAACCTAATTTTTCTAAAATTAACCAAAATTTTACTTCCTGTTTTTTTGCGTGCAAGAAAATGTTTCTTATATATTCCAAATATTCTAAATAATGATTTTTCAGTGTACAAATAATGGCGTTCTGTTCAATATAACTTCCGCAACATTGCTCATACAACATTGCAAAATTATGCAAAAATTATGGATGTCATATAACAAGCCTACATTAAAAGTTAGAGCTTCTGATATGTGTTTGATGCCATTTCTGAATCGAAAATATGACATTTCCACCAGTCTTTTGGGTTATCCATTTTTTTTTACAAATTAGAAAGTTTACACATTTTTTACATTTGTAAAATTATCCTATATGAAGAAGGATAATCATTTTGATTTTTACATGTCATCTGAAAGTTTTGTCAATGAAATATCACAAAATCTCCGCCACACACACACATAAACTTATGTGCAAACTGTTATTTATGGCAAATGTTTCTATAGGATTTAAAAATCGTTATTACACCAACACATCACAAAACGATTATCATCAGAGGCAGCAACAACAACAACAGTGGTATCATAATATATGTATGTGTAAATCGAACAAAAAAAAAAAACAGAAACATCCCAAGCCAAAATCCAAGTCAGTGCTGTTTTATCTATTCTCAGTGTGGTAATGGGTGAAAGTTTTGTAATCGCTACTCCTTATAAGTAAAGAGAGGGGGAAAATGGCAAAATTTACAATGTTACAGCTAGTATGGTTAGAAGGGTGGCCCTGTCAATGTGGGTGTGGAAAATGACGACATTGGTGATGGTTGAAAAGTAATTTTCTACGGATATGAGGGTATAACAATAACCCACTAAACATATCATTTACACAACGGCCCACACATGATATCCTCTCCATGATGTGGTGGTGTAAGATCATAGATTTCGTCTTTGAGGATTTTTTGTTTGTAATAAAAATTGCTTTTTGTTCATGCATGATTGAGCATTGATGATGGTGATGGGAAAAGTCTGTTATGTGGAAAATTTGCATAAAGAAATACTACTTGTGTTTATGATAGGATTTTGTGTTCATTTCATTTCCAATATAAAAAAGGCCTACGTATAGCTTCAAGAAAGACTTAACGCAAAGATAAAAAAATTTTCAAGACATTGCATCAAAAATTGGTTATCACATACATATCACATGCCACTCGTGCCAAAAATTGTCTACCAAAATTTTACCAAAAATCTACCAATTAAAAAGAACGAATTTTGAAGTTTGTCAAAATTTTATTACTATAGAAAATTTTTTCAAAATGTTATTTCTTTAGGAAATTTTGTCAAAATTTTATTTCTATAGAAACTTTGTCAAAATTTTATTTCTATTGAAAATTTTGTAAAAAATGTATTTCTATAGAAAATTTCGTCAAAATTTTATTTCTATAGAAAATTTTGTCAAATTTCTTTATTATATTTCTTTAAAAAAGTTTTTCAACAGTTTATTTATCTAGAAAAATGTTCTGTATATACATTTTCCTATGAAAATTTTATTCCTATGGAAAATTTTGTCAATATTTTATTCCCAAAGAAAATTTTGTTAAAATTTTATTCTTAAAGAAAATTTTTTCAATATTTTATTCCCAGAGAAAATTTTGTGAAGATTTTATTTCCAGAGAAGATTTTGCCAACATTTTAATTCTAGAGAAAATGTCAAAATTTTATGCCTCTAGAATAAAAATTGTATTCCTCTAGAAAATTTTGTCAAAATTTTCATAGGAAAATTTCTAGAGAAAATTTTGTCAAAATTTTATTTCTATAGAAAATTTGTTAAGTAGCTCTTAGGCGGAGAACAACATTACCACAGTACAAAATCTACCATTTTTGGTAGAATTCTACCAACTGTGGCTATCGTGATGAGAAGGCATTTGATGAGAGGACAACCTTATATAACTTTAAATTGTTGGTTTTTTTATACGACCTTGATTGTTTATTATTTTTTTTTTAGGAAATATAACTTTGTTTTTTTGTTTTATAATCCTTTACAGATATTATAGATAATTTTATGCAAATACACAATTTGGTGAATTTTTTAAGTTATGTCATTCTTGAAGTAAATAAACGTTTTTGTTTTTTTGCAATTTTCTTTCAAGATACTCATAAAAATCGTGACATAATTTACGCTAAATATCTGCCTAAACAAGAAATTTCTTCCTTGTGGGCAAACTAAATTTGTTCCGTTTTTTTTTTCAAAATTCGATCATTTTATTAGACAACCACAATGTCATCGTCACTTAACTTTCAAATGTGTTAGCGAGGTGGGTGTATTGCAAATTTGTTAAATCCATGGTGACAAATTAACACTTATCAAATGTGTAACAACAACCCAGACCATCATCGCTGTATCACTCTTCATGGTGAGAAAGAAGTGAATGTAGACATTGGAATACAATACCCAGGTGGTGGTGAGGTGAGGTTTGTATTTGACAAACATCATGGTCTCGCTACTGTCTGACGAGACAAAAACATCAGATTTGGTCTTTGTGTGAAATGTAGATGATTAGGAGGCTTACAGGGAGCAGTGGCTGCATGTCAGCACCATAAATAACTCCCTTTCCAGAGTCCATGAAACAAACTCACAGTTTGCCATCATCAGGACGGACTTCTGGTTTTGTTTTCGTTTACTAATGAACCCAGGATTTTAGAATATATGAAACCTCAGTCATTGGTTCCTTGTCCATTGGCCACTCTTCCTTGTCCCTTCTTTCATCATCTGAACAGTTAAAACCACAATATAAACGGAGTTTATCTCCAAATGTGTACATGGTACATCTGCGTGCCTATTACAACATATCCCCATGGTGGTTCATGGCGAAGAGTGTGGATCATGTATCGCTTAAACATTTTGCAAATCCTTGTAATTATCAGGTATTTTGGCATTGTTGGTATAGGGGAATGACCAAGTGGTCAACCACTTCTCTGGCTTTGGTAACTGAAGGAGCCCATTCTACAAATAATTTGCATTTTAATAATTCATTAGGTAGAAAATTTGGAAAATGTCTACAAAAGCAAAAGCTTTTTCAAAGAGGTGTAAGTAGACTCAAAAAAAGTGAACCCTCTATTTCACTAAAGCCAATTAAAAGTTAAAAATTATACACAAATGAAGCAAAGAGATTTGCTAAATTCGTACTTCTTACAAAATCGTTTATTTTTTCTTTATATTTGTAAACTTTACTACAAATTCGCCCATCTTGAACTGTGTATGGCACTAAAGACAATCTTGCAATTTTTAATGACAATTTTTTCCTTCAAACTTCGAAATTTTCTTTGACAAGTGAAAAAAATTAATTATGTCTAATACATTTTCTTGAAATTGTCAAAAAATATGTACTTATTTTTGTAATATCGGCGTGATGCCAGCGTTTGTTATACTGTTTAGTTAAAATTTTCTAAAAATAATCTAAATTTTCTAAAATTAACCAAAATTTTTCTTGATGGTGGGTTCACTGTTTTTTTCAGTGAAGAAATATTAAAATGTCCGTCCATATGTCTTGTTTTGAGTTTTCCATATTCCCCGTCTAAAAATTTTGGATTTGAAACTTGTTTGAGTTGATCTTATTCCTTCTCTGCGTGCACATAAAAATATCACGAAAATTTTTACAATTAAAATTTTAATTGAGTTTTAAAAAATATACAATTAAAAATTTAATTGATTCAGCAAATTTTTTTAATTGAAACAAAAATCAATCACAAAAACTAGTTGTGTCAAGTAATTTTTTAATTGGATCAATTAATTTTTTAATTGACTTTTTTTTTTTGTTTTCAATGAGGTACTTTTAGTTTTAAGTCCATTTACACTCCAACTCCAATTTTCTAATTTGCTAAATTTTAATTTATATCAATAATAACTATGGTTTTATGAATTTTTCTTACACAATTTATTGCCACTCATAATTCATTAGACAACAAACCTACAAAGGACGATGATAATAACCGTGAGGATAGCAGGTGTCCTTATAAATTCTCCTTCCACTACCCATTGCCTCGACCCCATGCCATGGCATGACTCTTCCCTATTCCTTTGGACAAACACAATGATGTGATTTAACTTCTTTCGCTGGCATCACCGCCGTCACCACCACCACTCTGTATTTGTCTATCTATTTAGCGTTAAATTGTCAACACTTGTAAGTTGCCGAAGGGAATTTTTGTGATGATACCGTCGCTGCTGGTATGCGAGAGGAAGGGGGACCAACTAAGGGTGATTTCTATCCACCATCCACCGCCCGATACTGACAATTGGCATTAGAATTATTTGCATTATCTGTGTTGGTTATTTTTATGACAAATATTTGACTATTGTTTATTTTTGTTTCATCCATTATTAGTTCTACAAGTTTACAACGAAGTGATTTAAAGACTTGCCGTGGTATCCTTCTTCTACTTGTTAGGGGATGTTTGCTTGTGATGATTTTTTATTGTTGATATGCATCATTTGTAATGAAAACCACTAGAAATTTATTCCGGCATTGAATACTACTAGTGCATCAGATCCGGACGAAAAAAAAAAAATTGAAAGAACCCATAGAGAACATGTTGGAGGTGTTGCCGTCAATTGTTATTTGGTGGTGATGTTGAACAAGTGTGATTTACATATTTCCTTATTTGATAATAATACTTTTGACAAATAATCCTTAAAGTTTTTGTTTTGTTATAGAATCCTAGACCAGCTGTGTTTAGTTGCAATTAACAATGCAAATGTACAATTTTGAAAGAGATTCCCTTTTTTTTGCTACATTCAAAGATATTTTCAGGAAGATTCTTCAAATATTGAAAGTCCACGGGTGATTACAATAGACAGACAGACGGGCATTGATAGATAGTGTAAGATCATGAATGTTCACACATAGTGTAAGATCATGAATGTTCACACAGAAAAAATGACAGCAACGCCAAATCTTGACCTTATTAATCACGTTCCAATGCAGTGTTGCCAGCATTTTTCTGGCCCTTCTCCCCAAATTGGGATGCTTTCCTCCCCAATTTTAATTGAAATTCCTCACAAAAATCAATAAATTTTTGACGGGCATTGCTAGATAGTGTAAGATCACGAATGTTCACGAAACCACACAAAAAAAATGACAGCAACGCCAAATCTTGACTTTATTAATCACGCTCCAATGCAGTGTTGCCAGCATTTTTCTGGCCCTTCTCCCCAAATTGGGATGCTTTCGTCCTTAATTTAAATAAAAATTCCTCACAAAAATCTCCAATAAATTGTTGACCAATTTTTATAAGCAAAAAAAAAAAAAAAAATAAAGAAATAGTTTCAGCTTTAAAAAATATAAATTTTTTGTCATAGCAGCTTGCGGGCTGCAATATTATTTTTCGAAACACAAAACAGGGAGAGCGGTGATCATCTTCCAAATGCTCGTGAAATGAAAATGGAAATTCGATCGCCTTGCATTTCGAAACGAAAATATACTTCTAAATATTCAAATTGGGTGGCTGATCAATACGAAGGTGAACCATCTTCATCAATTTCATATATATGGGATATATAAATTATATCCCTGAGTCCGTTTCTCAATGCTCCATTTGCAAACTATTATATGTCGTAGAATAAGGGAGAGCAAAGTTTGATTCTTTAAATTTTGACGACTCGCTGTGCTTCTTGTTTTATAATGTAAAAAGAATTTGACGTAAACCGATTTCTAAGGGGTGAAATCCCCAATACTGACAAGATTGCTCCAGTGTATTCTTACTACATTCAAAAAAAAAAAAAATAAATAAACATGTAAACCCTATATGACCTTAAACCAATTTAATTCTATTTTAGTTAATGGAGTTATTATGTTTAGAGATCATTTCCTTGAATTTAATAATTTTTTGTGTACGTTTGATAAATGAACTTAAAAAGGGGAAAAACTTATACACAAATGAAGCATAAACATTTACTAAATTCATATCTCCCACAAAATTTCTTGAAATTTGTAAATTTTACCAATAATGCGACCAACATGAACTTCGTTGGTACTAAAGACATTTTTCCAATTTTTAACTCCATTGTTTTCCTATAAATTACGAAATCTCCTTTAACAAGTGAAAAAAATAATTATGTCTAATAAATATTCATGAATTTGTCGAGAAGTATTTACTTAATTTTGTGAAATCGGCATGACTTCTGCGTTTGTAATACAGTTTAGTTAGAATTTTCCAAAATGAACAAAAAACAATTTTCTGATATTTGAGAATTGCGAAAAAAATAGTCTCCTTTACTTAGCATTGAAATTTTTTGTACGGCCATTAAAATTTCATTCATTTGTAATTCTCCAATATAGATCCCATAGTGCACCGTATTTTAAATTTACCATAATCTCCTATTCTTACCCATTGTCTATTTGAAAACAATTGAATGGGAATTTATTTGAGTCGTTGTTGTCAATATAGCGATGCGATTACAAGCGATAAAGCGTAACAAAATTTTTAACAAGATTTATGGCTTTTCAACCATTCGAAAGACATTTGAAATTAAATTAAATTACAAAAAAACAAAAAACGATTTTAATTTATGTTTCAAATTATTCGCATAAGAATGACAACGTAACACAGCTAGTTGTTGGTTTATAATAGTGGCCATTGTCTATAATCAATGAAGCTATGAAGAAAGCTTACACATACCCTCAAGTGTATGAATGAAGAGCCGTCCTATTAAGAGATTGAGCGAAGTTTTATTGTAACTGGTTTCCTTTTTATTAGACTTTTTGTGGGGGGTTATTGTGTACGAAAATAACCCCCCACAAAAGGAGTTTTGCAAAACACACTTTATCGCAGCTATTAATTGAAAGCAATATGTGTCCACATTATTTATACGTAAATTTATCATATTTATGACATAATATTTTCCTAAAGCTTTTCTGCTCCCCTCTAGATTTTCCTCTTTGTTTGTTTGATTTTGTTACAAAGAGCAAGAGATATATGCCTTCATGCTTAATTATGGCCACATTTATTATATGTGACCAGAAACGTATGTACGTACAGTATTTGTGGTTAGACCATTGGACATTGTTGAATGGTCATGGGGATATTAAAATCATAACTTAGATGGTCGTGTTTCCATAATGAAAATATGGTCTACAGTACACTATATAGATTTAGGGTTACCTGAGAAAGTGGATATTGTCCCATTTTCAGAAACTTGGGTGGTTAAGTAGTAGCGATAGAATACAAGTTACACATTTGTGTCATTACTTCCAGCAATATCAAATGCTCAATGACCGTTCCATTAGTATTTCTTTATGGAACATCCACCTAATAATCCATGTTTCAACTCAGGATAGAGAGATTCAGGTTCTGACGTTAGATTAGATTGAAAAAAGTATTAGAATCTCTTCGCGATATCAGAAGTATGACGAGTCACCTTTGAATCCTTACATTCCCAAATAATGTTTGACTTTTACAAGATTATTGATTTCAAAATGTCGTAGCAATAGATTATGAAGTGTTTTTATTTCTTCCTCATTTGCACTATCCACCAAAATGTGTAAATTGTTTAAAAGAAAAAATGTCAGAAATAAAATTTCTGTTTTCAGTTTAAATTTGTTCGAGTGGTGGTATACCCATGGTCTACGGCCGAAATTTTCGTCTACCCAGGGCTTCGACACTGTCTTTAGGATATTTTCCCGATAATATTCGGCATTTATTTTGACCCCACGGTCGATGAATAAAAGCCGACAGCGACCATCGGCCTTTACGGCGGCCTACATCATTACCATCGGCTGCGCTTGAGTCCTGGTGGCTAATCGAAGGTGTAAAATTTCAACTGTCCGCCTTGGCAAGTAAACTCGATCAATTTGTTTGTTCACAAACCGTTCAATGGCTTTTCATCGGAGAAAACCAAAGTGGTAACTTGCTACTTTCGTGTAAGCGAAGAAACCTGCTTGGCTGTTTCCAGTTAACTTTGATATTAGGCTCGAATTCTTCTAAAAGTTAATTTGAAATTCCTTTTTTATGAGGCAAATGACAGTTTAATTCTAGTTAAAGTGGATTTTGGCTTTAGTCCAAGCTCATATGATATCTTAATATGATATCTTAAGTTCACGAGCAAGTTGACTACCACTGTGGTGTGAACTTTGATCAAATCTGGCATTCACTTTTCGGATCATTTCTGTCGTGAGAGAGTCGTTTTTGTGTCTCGCGTCAAGCAGGGCTCTCTAATGGTATAGACTTTTTTGAAAAAATTGAATGAATCATTGTCTTCTTCATTATCTTTATTGCATCAGAATGCCCGTGGTTTGAATGCGAAACTGAGAAAGGTTTTCTTGGGAAGTTTAGATTTTGAATTTGATGTAGTGGTTTTCACGGAGACGCGGCTTAGGTTCGATTTACTGGAAGATGAGGTATTCTGCAGCGATTTTCTTCTCTATAGGCATGGTAGAACATTGCGTAAGGGAGGTTGGGTTTTCATTGCAGTTTGTTGTGTGATTTCGTCGTCTTAATGTGAGGTGGACATTTCAGCGGGAATTAAGTTTCTACACGCAAAGAAAAAAAAAAAAACGTTTGGAAACGTGTACCGAAAACGTTTTTCTTTTGTTAGAGTTTTTTGAATTGCTTCGAAAATTTTAAACTTTTATCACCAAAAAAATTCGTTTGTTACAAAATTTTTATTTTTTCAATAAAAAAAGTTATTTTTGAAATAACAACACAGTCCATTTCGTTTATATCAAACACTGTTCTTTTCTGACTTTAGGTCTTTAATAAGACACATTTTACAGTTCAAAATTTAATATAGTACAATGTAATGTTGAACATTTTTTCGGAATCTTCCGAATATATCTGGAATATATGTAAAAAAACAAAAGCAAAAAAAAAACTTTGGCCGCAGCAGGGATCGAACCCACGACCCTTGGCATGAGAGTCGGACGTAGCTACCACTGCTCCACGGTGCCAAACTAAATGTTTGTTTCTGTTAAATAAACTTTGTTTATTCGGTTCGTGGGCGCCGCAAGCTATGCTATATAAATATAACTTATATGGATATTTATCTATTGATGACCATAACAGGTACATAGCTCAGTGGTTAGTGTGTTGGCTTACAATGTGCATGGTCCGCGGTTCGATTCTCCGTCCAGGCGAAAGGTAAAAAAAATTTTAAAAATTTATAAAATCGTATAATTTCTTCTACATTGTTGGTATTACAGGAAAAGGTGTTAAGAACTAAAAATCCTCGTGGATGTGAGAAAGATGTGAGGGACAATGCAATTAGCAAGAAAATAATGTTTTTTTTTTGAGCTAGTCTTTATAAAATTGTTTTTACATCCTGGAAAAGAATAAACGTTTATCACAAAAAGTATATACTTTTCTTCCAAATACACTTCCTTACAGCGAAAAGCAAATGAGAAACGAACTTTGTTTGTCTAAAATTTCGTTTGGGAGGAAAGAATTATTTTTTTGCGTGTATGTGTTTGCTTGGTGCGTCATGGTAAGACGGTTTTTATTACGGGCTCTTATGTTCCTCCAAATTCAGGTATTGAGATTTATGAGAGTAATCTCCAATTAAACATGTATGTTAGTGGAATAAATCTGTAAGCAGTCAGACGAGCGGTTTAGAAATGATGGCAACATAAAGATGGTTGCAACAAATACCAGCCACACTGTATAGTAGTACTCAGGAATCTTGAATTCCGTATATTGTAGACGTCAGCTTCGTTGTCCCGCTTGTTCTAAGATAATATGACAGCTCACCTTTTGCAATTTTCTTCTCGCTCTAGAACGTATATTTGAGCGATATGGCGAAATAATGTTTTCATATACGTCAGGCCTAATTATGTCTCCTTTTGGATTTTAAGCAGACCAGAAATGCTGCAGATTGAAAGATTGCATGAGGTGGAAACAAGCAGAAGGCTGGTATTTAGTCATGTGCACGGTTGAAAAAGACTGTTTTTCATATGTTTGGCTATAAACATTATATGTTTGGAACACAAATTTTTAAACACAATATTTTTGAGTGCAAGCACATAATGTTCATAAACTAGCATAACATGTTTGGGACATATATGTTAATATGTTAGAACATATTATGTTTGGGACATAAAATGTTTGTAAATATAATCTGCTTGGAAGCAAACATATATTAATTTAGAAATAGCCTATAAACATTTATGTGTTTAGTAGCTTGGAGCGCTATTTAACAGGGAGCGATATTGAATTAAGTTGGTGTTTGTGGCTTGTTATTACAAAATTAACATTTTATTTTTCCTTGGGCAATTGATCAGCTACTTCTTTGATCCTTACAAACTGTGTGGTCCGTTGTTCGAATCCCCGTCCGGCAAAAGGTAAAATTAAAATAAAAAAAATCATACAATTGAATAATTTCTTCTAGAATGTTTGTATTACAGAAAAAGGTGCTAAGAACTAAAAAATCTCGTGGAAGTGAGAAAGATGTGGGGGAATATACAATTGGGCAGAAACAAAATTTTGAGCATTCAGGTCGAAAACCCATGTTACCTATATTACCTGTTTATTTTCATAATTCGTTATGATTGTAAATATATAAATAAATAAATAAAATTTTGAGCACAATATTGTTTGGGAGAATTTTTTTTAAGCATATAATATTTTTGGGTGCAAAATGCTTCCAAACATATTATATGTTCACATAATAACATATTGTTTTTTGGAAGACAACATTATTGAATTTGGATGCAAAAATACAAAATGTTTGAAACTTAGACTACCCAACCATATATTGTTTAGACTAATATGCTTTCAAACATATTATATATTGGAAGAGATCAAACATATAAATATTTGGGCAATACCCAAAAATGTATAAGCTTGAAGCAAAATATGTTTGGGAGTATATGTTACAGAAGCGATTTTTTGTGAGCGTGTGCACAAAAGAGGAGCAATTATTGTTGCCAAGCTCGTCTACTGTCAAGTTTTAGTTGAAATATGCTGTTTTTTATCTATCCAAAAGAAATGTCAGTGAATAAGTTCCAACATCTTACTGTGATACTATGAGGGGAATGACGTAAGAATTTCAAAGTCTGGTTAGTTGGATGTATAAATAATTTAGTGTTTGGTTTATTTACTTCTTTTAATCAAAAGACCGTCCCCATTCCCGCGATATTTACGGTTTTCATTTAAATTTTCCGAGTAAAATATACTTTTGGTCTTACGATTTTTTGAACCGGACTACATAAAATTTCAAACTCAAATCTTAACCTATTATTTTGATAGTTTCGGAAAAATTTTAATTTTGTTATAATTTTTGTATTTGTACATACGATTCCTTATGCTTTTATGATGCTTTCTATTTAAGCCAATATTAAAAGATAGGAAAAGAAATTTAATAGATTTTGAAAATTGTCAAAATACCATTAGTCGATTTTTCATATAATTAAAAACCTTGATTTTGTCTTTTGGTTCATAAAAAGTTAATTTTGTGTCCCTTGGCTTTATAAAGGTATGTTTAATATTGCAAGTCAATTTTAGCCAGCGTCAATTTTGAATGTCATGCAAGGACGAGTTTTCGAATTTTTAAACTATTCCTAAACGATCTTAACGATCGCTATATTGATCCGCACATTCGGAAAAAAATTGTATCCAAAGATTTTGACCTTCCCTTAAAGATTTTGGTATTGATTCCGAGCCAAAGATGCGGATTCTTTAAAATAAAGAAATTTCTTAGCGACCTATCCGGATTTAAATCTAGAACCAATAAAATTAAAACTAGGATACAGATCCCATTTATCAAATTTTCATTCTCTAAGGTACTCACGTACAAACAAATACCAGTTTAAAAATCCAAATTATAACGGATACTTCAAAGTAAAAAATGTTTTCTTAATTCCAAAAAAAAAAAAAACTTTAAACCAAAGGGGCTAAATCCTCAAAATAAGTCTTAGACTATATTCGAAGCTTTTTTATCTTAAATCTAAAGTTTCAAATTTTCAGTTAATTTAATGGCAATTTCATTTAACATTTAAATCAAAAATGTGTTTTTTTACTTTAAGGAAAATTAGCCTTAGTTCAAAGACATGTGACATTAACGGAGGGACGCAAATTTACAAAATTTGTGTCCTAAATTTAATGAAAAAAAATTTTGAAGCAAAGATTATAAACTTAATTTTAATTAAAATTTCACGATTTTAAAGAAATTTGTCCTTAATATTTTGTAAATTTCGCATCCTAAAATTTATGTTGCGTAATCTTTAATATCACGTAAATATTTTTTTCAGTGTACGTCAGGCCTAATTATGTCTCCTTTTGGATTTTTCTAAACTTTTTTATTTCTCGGTTAACCCCAATCATATGCTGCAGATGAGATTTGTTCAGTCCTTCTGCGGAATTTGTTAGAATATGATCCCTGGAACGTCGAGTTCAAATCTATCGTAAGTGGGGATCCTCAGCAGGCCTATTATCTATTCCATAGCATACGGGTTATTTAGTATATTGCTGTCTACAAATATAATACAATATTTGTCTTATTGGATTATAAGTATTTTCCTATTCGGGATGCTTTGGTGTTCATACATACTCTGTATCGAAGGATTTTTCTCTTCCATACACACATTTATGTAGAGACATTCATTGGTTTGTTATTTTGCCGAGTCGCTTATCTCATATCTCCATGTTTTGGTATGAATACCACCATTGCTCCCTGCCGAAAGCATTCCACCAAAATGAGGCGCTAAGCAATCCTCCTAATGTTTAGTAGTGTAGGGAACTCTACAATGTCATTGGGTTCCATTTACTTAAATGCTACGAAGCTTTTTTTATTCATCTCGAATATGTTGTAGGGATAAATAAATATGTATGTATGTATTTAAATAATTTGCGTTTTGGTTGGCAAATGGGAGAAGAAATTGTTTGGATTATGGCATCCGTTGATGCTATAGCATACGTACGGATAGCAGGTTAACAGACCGACGGAAAAACTAAATTATTGCTAGATTTTATATTCACACCACCATTTTTACAACTGCAATAAGCCATGTTGTGCTACCAAAAACATAAAACGCAAAGTACACTTGGTAGACATGCAATGGCAATTGACTCAACAAAAAACACCTCGTCAGGTCATGATTGATAACAACAACTACGGCAACTACAACGTGTATGAGTGGCCAAAGGTAACCGGTTTTCATAAACAACTGTTCCATGGCTTACAAGCGTAGGAACGCACCATAAAACGTTAACAACTCAATAAAGTTTTTAATTGTTGACACTTTTGAAAGTTGAAGTTTTAGGGCCCTCTTCAGACCACCACTAATTGGGGAAGAATATGGCGAAGGCCTTGAAATCACGAATTGCCAATACGATTAGCCACTGATCTGAAGCTACTTACATGTCACAATGCAGGTAGATGATTGTTTACTTATACTTCACCATATCGTCACCTTCATCTACAGTTTCGTGGACATATTGATGCCTTGTTTAACATACTTGTCCGGTATTCGATTTATGGTGAATCTTTGAGAGTGTAATGTATGCTCTGGTAACTTTTGGTGACCAGCATGGATGAAAGTTTAAAATATTTTTCATCATTTGTAGCATCAGCGTCATGATCATTGCTCATGTTTATGATGACAGACCTGGTGGTGGTAGAACGAAATAAACTGCCAGCAAACTTCCCTTTTGCCAACAATATCTCATAAGAGCCGTTTTGGCGTTGGGACAACATTACGAGTTCTCCAGAACAATCACCGTACATTCAAGTGGCCAGAGCCTTAACTTGGCCACAATCATAAATTGTCAGCAAAAATCTACACACAATAGAATACAGTTTTGAATAGGGGGAATGGTGGGGGCAAGTGTAGCTCAACATAGGAGTATAGAAGATCGGAGTTCAGCCACTGTTTAGCAACAGAGATAGTGATGGTGGCGTTGTCTTCACTCCACACAAGAATGTGGGTTATCTGTTGCCTGCCTTTTGTTTGAAGATCTACTTTTGACTGTGTCCGAGAATTGTTCGTTTCACTCACCAGTAGATGCATAAAACGTAGACATCAACGACCGTCAGCAGCAATCTCTTTCTGGGTGTGCTGATTTATTGCGGTCAAATAAACTGCTACCATAAGCGCGAAATTTTAAATTCAAAATCAAATATCCGCATGAGTCCCCTGGACTTGTATTGTATTGATCCTTGCTTCAATATGGTTTGGCTACTTACTATCACTTCCATGGCCAGCTAAAGCAAAAACCACAAAAAAACTACAAAGTTTATGGTCCCATAACGAAAGATTCTTTGCTAGTCTATTGATCGATCGCAAGGTGAAATTTTGTAGAGTCATCATAAATATGTGTGTTTCGTTCATATAGCAGCAAGGGGGTGATTGTGTGTGTCCGATTACTTGGAACTTTGTCAATGTTCTTTTGATATTTGTGGCAGACAAACTGTTTTGATTGTTCCATGTTAACTTGAATTAACTCCGTTTTGGAATTCACTCAAAAATTTCCAAGAGTTGATCTTAAGGTGATTGTGTATCTCTGGATATTATTTGAAAAAATGCCGCTCGGAAACTCTTCCATGGACATATCAATGAAAAATTCTGGAATCTCTCTGATCCTCAGGATAAACGAATAGTTGTTGATATTAGAGTATGGCAAATCTTTTAAGGAGCTTGATTAGTATCTCTTTATAGAGACAATTTAGAGAAAAATTGTCTGTAGACTTTGTTCGATTCTTTGGTGATAGGGATGCAAAAGTCGATTATCGATAAAATTCTCGAAAAGTTCACCTTTTTGAAATCTTTAAATGATATGCATAGGCATCGGATTTCCAAATCGGATGTACACTACATCTAGAAGTTCACTTTGAACAAATTAAGTAAATCTACTCTATACCCTAATAGAAAAAATACGATCCAAAGTCGTGAAAGGACGGTAACAAACTAAAACGTTCACGAAAAATCGAAACAGAATGTTAACACAGAATGTTAACACGGTCCACGGGCATTCACAATTTAATGAGCGGCTTTCGTTTTTCTTTGGTCATGAGAAGTCTTAAAGTATTCGTTAGACGTTCTTATGACAACTCCGTCGGTGGTGCAATGCGCTAAGGCGACTGTTAGGGCGTATGGTGCAGGCAATCCAGGTTCGAGTCATGACAGCCGATTTTATATATTTTTTATAAATTCTTAACTATTACGTTTTCAGTTTATGACTAGTCTGAATTCTCGGGCTGCCGATATTTCAGACTCACTTAGACTATTCCAGGCCATTGTGACACCACAGTGGTGAACTTCTCTCTTATCACTGCCCAATTCTATGTTTAACTCAATGAGAAATGACCTGTTCTCCATCGACGAGTCCCAACGGCGTTTTACATTGCCGTGAAACCACTTAAAGAAGCTTTGAAACACTCGGAAATTTCACCAGTAAAAGGGTATAATGCAGCACTCATAAACGTTTTGGTGTTCAGTCGAAACTGGAATTGAATCCAGCGCTTACCTCTGCGAGGAATTCACTGATGAATTTATAAGGAAATGTCCCACTTAAATGCTCTTCTTTTTGTATGAAATTCAGCGCTTTCAGAAGCAGTACATTTACATGAGGAAATCATTGCGACTTTGGTACGCTTAAGAATGCACATAATAATTTCGAATATTGCAATCATTATAGCACTAAAGTACTTCCAGATAACGGTAATATACTGCCTTTAAAAATTATGAAATTAACACAAATTTGTTTGTACTTCAACTTATTTATTTTTCGTAATATCTCTTCGCACAAAATCGTTCGTTCGTAAGAAGTCGTGATAAAAAAAAAAACAAAAAGCTCTTGCTTACAGAAGTGCATCTTGGTAGGCTAAGGAAGAATCACCCGCTTACTCTAGTGCAACGAAATTGCGTTAATTTCAGCACTTCCATATTTTAACAAATTTTTGTCGGGCGTTCAATAAAAAAAATGATTAAGTGCATCGCCCGCTATAAACGAAGAACTTACTCACACCTTTAGAAGAAGTAGCGCTGAATTCTGCACAACTCAGAATAGTAGTGCATACAGTATGAACACTAATATTTAAGTGCTTCCAATTTTATAATTATTTTTTGCTGGGAATCCTAAAATTTGGCAATATAGTCCTCCTTAAAGAGATGTTCAAATTGAAACTTGTTTAAAGTCCGACAGTATTTCAAGTTCTTCGTTACGTGAAAAACGAATTCTTGCGATGTTCGATTCCGAATATCAGAACTTGGGGGAATATATCACGAAAAGAGATTCCAAATTCGATATACGAGATTTGGATCCTAATTCTAATTTTACATTTAAAACTATATAAGTTAAAAAATCATTTTTTCAAGATGCCTCATCTTTGGCCCGGAATCAATACCATAATGGAGCCTAATTGAAGGTTAAAATCGTTGGATCCAAGTAAAATTTTTTGATGTTAGTTTAGGGTCTACAAGAAAAATCCTTTAACTTATATCCAAAGATTAGATAAAGAAAACAAAATTGCTTTTAAATCATATAAACTTTGTGTCCTAAATGAGCCTTTAATGAGTTTCTGGTACTGGCACAAACATAAAGATCAGAATTAGTTCCTATAAAATCAGAATCTGATATAACCCCCATATATGCTATAAATAAGTTAGAGTTCCTGAAACGGACTATTCAAACTGGCCTTCTCAAAGGGAATATTTGAAAAAAAAAAAAAACAGAAAATTTTCCAAAAAAGACTTTTAAGGGCATCACTCTGTTACTATTCCAATTTATTTTAGTATAAATTCTTTGCTCTAATATTGCTCATAGGCAACTTACCCGTGAGGGGAATGGACGTTGTCCTCTCAATGCCTCATGCAAACCGGAAGCAGCCTCTGATAAAACAACCAATGCTTGTGACGGTATATGACTGCTTCCAAAGGCGTTACTTTCCATAATACACCAACGGAATGTTCCAAAATTGGGAACACTATGTAGCCGGCACTCACTTGAAAACGAGTGAGCGTTTCGAGATTAAATGGCCGATGTTAATTAAATCACTGTGACCTTTCACACATTTGTTTCCAATCTTATATTGTATATGTTGTGTATTTTACAATATTTTATGATTGTTGTTGTTGCTGATATTTTTTAAATTAATTCACCGCTAAACACTTTCACTAAATTTTTTGTCGTTATTGTTGTTTTTTTTTTTGAAAAATTTTCCTCAGAGATAATTATCTCCCTTTGACGTTGACGTTGATGTTGTTTTCCATAGATTCACGTGACCTGTCACAATTATTATAGTCACACTCATTACTTGCGAATGCATAGGTAATTACTTAACTATCATCACACCACTGCCAACAACAACAAAAGCAACATTACTGCAGCACTACATCGATTGGCATGTGTGTTCGACATGCAGCAAATATAACAAAAAATCAACTTCGATTCGAGACAACTGCAGTAAATTTTGAACTAAAGTCCCTGAGTGACTACCACCGATTAATGTTGCTGCAGCTGCCGTTCACTATCAGAACACCAGTAAGCGATGCTAGTACCACTGCTGATGACTAACTGACAGACTGTGTAGTCCGACGTCTACTACTAGTAACTTAATTAAATTTGCAATTACTTTAATCGCTGTTGTGTTTTTTGTTGTTGTTTTTCGTTCTCCTGAGCTATGCTACACTGTTCGTTGTTCAGTTGCAATTATGAATGTGGTGGTTAAAGTTGTTGTTGATTTTTTTGTTTGAATGTGATTAATTTTTCATTGACTCCCGAGCCAAGAGTGATACACCCGCACGTACGTAAAATCTGCTGGAAACTAAAGTGACTTTTGTATTTTGCTGCCCATAGCCATCAGTCAGTCAGTCTGCCTGTGTGCGGCACGAGGACTTGTTATTGAGTCAGTATACAGAGTACATAAAAAAAACCAGTTCCATATTTAGATACTTGCGCACTAACAGGGTCTAACACAATCAGCCTCAATTTCAATAACGGCAACAGGAACTTGGCGAAAACACATACACAATTCTTGGTTGCTGCTACAGCTTTAGTTCCCGCCCCCATTTTGTTGCATTGTGTACGGGAATCTTTGATTGGTGCTTAGTGAACCGGTTTATTCAAAACATATGGTGCGTGCTCTTTTCCCCCAGGCAACCTGTGTATGTGTGTGAGGAGTGAGAGAAAGATACAAACAAAATGAGTTTAGCCATTGCTGTTACAAGAGCGTGTGTGCGTGTGTGTTAAGCACGAGTGAATGAATATGTGAGGTTGTCAAGAGTACATATATAGACTGATGACGACTTACTACATTTCTGCTGCCAACAACTACCAGTAAGTTACTCTCACTCACACCCATTTGTATTATGGACTCTTCTTGGATAGATATTACTATTGTTGGTGTTGTTGTTGTTGCCACAAAGGCCCAAAAGCAGATATTGGCTCTTGATATATGTATAACGAATACGATGTTGTTGTTGTTCTTCTTCTTTTTACAGCAACCAAATAACAACAAAGTCGCTACCAGATGTGTGTGTTCAGTTATTCTTCTTGCAGTAGTTGTTTGTGCTACTCTGGCTGTTTTGTTGTTGCTGGCGAGTGAGTTAAGTACACTTTAGTAATTTACAACATGTTCACAACTAACTCTTTGTGTCCTATTCCAAAATGGTTGCACACCATCTGGATTGTTCTTGTGTAGCCCCTTTGTCTGTAGTGGATGGGAACAATGTTTGGCTGTTCCTTTTTTTGTTTTGCTTTTGAAGACTTTAGTTAGTCGTGTTGTTGCTTCTGTTGCTTTTGGTTACCAGTCCATGTTTTCCTCTCACTCAACGCCATACCTATTTTTTTTTGTTTTTGTTCAAAACTTAGTTATTTTTTCTCTTGGTTGTGTCTTCCGTAACGTTCTGTCAGTTGTTGGAAATGGAATTTTTTTTTGTATCCTTCTTAGGTGTATTCAATTGTGTATACCTAAGGAGCTTTGCTTTGTGACCACCTGGTGTACATTTTGGTATCCAATACAAATTTTCCTCAATACCAGAAGGCTTTAGAGATTACAAGAGTTGATCCTCTTTAATAGTAAATTTTTAGAAAGCGTCCTGGGCCATGAAGGTATAGGAAGAGGGATCAGTGATGATTCTCGTGATCATATTAAAACAGGAAATTAACGTTTTCACAGAGAGCATAATCATTTTTCGACTATAGTATGTACAGAAGACCATAAAAGCAATATGGCCATTATGAATTATAAGAATCGATTTTAGATCCCTTCATAGTCAATTCAACAAAATGTAAAATTCTCATCATGAATATTAGTTGATCCTTTAACCCTGCGTCGTGTCACTTTATCGTTGCCAGATTGGCAACGTCCGTTGGCCAAAAGAATAATAGGATCAATCCTAGTTTCCGTCTAACATCATAAAGTTTTTAGGAGGTGGTTAATGTCTTCTCCTTTTTATAGCCGAGTTCAAACGGCGTTCCACATTGCAGTGAAAACACTTAAAGAAGCGTTGAAACACTCAGAAATGTCACCAGAATTACTGAGGTGGGATAATCCACCGACAACGTCTGTTATCCGTCGGGCAAAAGAATAATGGGTTCAATTCTAGTTTCCGTCTAACATCAAAAAGTTTTTCGGGTGGTTAATGTCCTCTCAGTAGTGCTGGTAACAAAGCTTCTCTAAGTGTCTTCAGATGTAATGTGGCGCGCCGTTTTGAATTTGCTTAAACTTAAATTTTAGGACTCGAAATTTTCGCAATGCTAAGGACAAACTTCTTTAAAATAATGACATTTTAATTAAAAGCAAGTTTATAATCCTTGCTTCAAAATTTTTTTTCATTAAATTTAGGACACAAATCTTGAAATTTTGCGTCCCTCTGTTGAAGTTGTAGATCTTTGAAGTAAGGCAAATGTTCCTTAAAATAAAGAAGAACATTTTTAATTTTAAGAAATCGTCTTTAACTCAACTGACATATAGAATTTTTAAATTAAAGAAAAAAATGCTTCAAATATAGACTAAGACTTATTTTAAGGATTTGCATCTTTGGTTTAAAGTTTTTTTATCATTTAGAAAACAGTTTTTACTTTGAAGTACTCGGCATAATTTGAATTTTGAAACTGGAATTTGTTTGTACATGAATACCTTTATTAATATATCGCAAACAGAGAATAAAAATTCGATGAATGAGATCTGTATCCAATTTTAATTTTATCGATCCTAGATTTAAAGCCAGGGAGGTCCCAAAGAAATGTCTTTATTTTAAAGAAGCCGCATCTTTGGCTCGGAATCAATACCAAAATCCTTAAAGGAAGGTCAAAATCTTTTGGATCCAAGTAAACTTTTTTTGAGTGTATGTGGTAACACAATTAACTGGATAATCTAAGTGGATGTGAAAAACGAGGTGCCACCATACCTAAATTACGTTACTACTCATTTGATCTTACTACACCAAGTGTTAGGTCGACTCCGTTGATCGGGATAAACAATGATACCATAATTTTCTAGGAGAGAAACATATTTCACTTCAACGAAATACACATGAGCTTCCCAGCAAAAAAAAAAAAAAAACATTGGAAATTGTTCTAAAGGCACTCCCAAAAATGTCCTCCCAAAGATGTTCTTTATTTTAACTACACAGGAAGTTCTTTTAATTTAATATTTTATTAATCGTTTTTTTCGGCAATTTTATTTATTTTTTTTGTCGAAAATAATGCTGAATCCATTCTAGAAAATTTTAAAATTTTTGAAATATGAGGTCAAACGTTTCAGACAAGCGTTAGAATGCATTAAAAAACATAAAAAATTCTGTGTTGAAATGGTTCACATTCGTCCTAAGACAAGCCCATGTTAAATTCATCGCTTTTGCGCCTATTTTGCACCACTTCTGCATCCAAAGAGAACATTTTCTCTACTTTCTTGGCTACGATTTTTTTGGCTGGGTTTGTGATCATTAATTTCATTGCCTGATCTGTCACTGGATCATTCGTAATTCACTCAATAAAATGTTCACGTCAAAAATTGTTTTGATTCCAAAATCACTGTGGATTTCGTTTAAGTACTGCCACTTTTTGAAAAATGAGTGGCTTTATGCCGCAAATATGGCACATTTTGGGGTTTCATAAATCCATACATAAATTCAAAAATAAAATATAAATAATAAAAATTATAATTTTTTTGATTAAATTTTTATTCACGTTTATCACAAAAACTTTATTCTTTTATTTCAAAAAAAAAAAAAAAAAACTTTTACAGTGAAAAGCAAATGGCAAACGATGTTTGTTTGTTTAAAATTTCGTTTGAAAGGAAAGAAATATTTTTATGCATGTAGTCAATCATGGAATAATTGTAGTTAAAATGACTTCCTCATGTCCAGGGTCCGTTAATAATATCAGCAGACCATACTCCTTCTTCTATTCAATGGAATGCCTCTAGAGATACAAACTATAGTCCTTTTTAAGATTTGTGTGATTTTACTCAGATGTTTTTTGTTTATTCGCCATAATGGCTCAAACATCCATTATCCATTGTCGCCTTTGCCGTCTTTTGAGAGGTACTTGGTATACTTGTGAGTTTAGTAAAGTTTGTTAACAAGTCTATGGCCAAAAGTAAAGGGTGATTCTTTTGAGGTTAGGATTTTCATGCATTAGTATTTGACAGATCACGTGGGATTTCAGACATGGTGTCAAAGAGAAAGATGCTCAGTATGCTTTGACATTTCATCATGAATAGACTTACGATCTGCCACAACGTCGAATTTTCAGTGAATGGGCCCTAGAAAAGTTGGCAGAAAATCCGCTTTTTTATCGACAAATTTTGTTCAGCGATCAGGCTCATTTCTGGTTGAATGGCTACGTAAATAAGCAAAATTGCCGCATTTGGATTGAAGAGCAACCAGAAGCCGTTCAAGAACTGCCCATGCATCCCGAAAAATGCACTGTTTGGTGTGGTTTGTACGCTGGTGGAATCATTGGACCGTATTTTTTCAAAGATGCTGTTGGACGCAACGTTACGGTGAATGGCGATCGCTATCGTTCGATGCTAACAAACTTTTTGTTGCCAAAAATGGAAGAACTGATCTTGGTTGACATGTGGTTTCAACAAGATGGCGCTACATGCCACACAGCTCGCGATTCTATGGCCATTTTGAGGGAAAACTTCGGAGAACAATTCATCTCAAGAAATGGACCGGTAAGTTGGCCACCAAGATCATGCGATTTGACGCCTTTAGACTATTTTTGTGGGGCTACGTCAAGTCTAAAGTCTACAGAAATAAGCCAGCAACTATTCCAGCTTTGGAAGACAACATTTCCGAAGAAATTCGGGCTATTCCGGCCGAAATGCTCGAAAAAGTTGCCCAAAATTGGACTTTCCGAATGGACCACCTAAGACGCAGCCGCGGTCAACATTTAAATGAAATTATCTTCAAAAAGTAAATGTCATGGACCAATCTAACGTTTCAAATAAAGAACCGATGAGATTTTGCAAATTTTATGCGTTTTTTTTTTTTTTAAAGTTATCAAGCTCTTAACAAATCGCCCTTTAAATAAAGCATTATTCTGCAATAACAAAAACAACAAGAAAAGTTCATAATTTCAACGTATTGTAGGTATTCTCCTACACACACACACTCGAACACATGTGCACTTGTGTAGAATGCCAGCCATATTTCTAAATGAAAGAAATACTTTGGC
The DNA here is from genome assembly GCF_050003625.1 of Haematobia irritans. NCBI lineage: Eukaryota > Metazoa > Arthropoda > Insecta > Diptera > Muscidae > Haematobia > Haematobia irritans. The sequence continues at coordinate 2,770,023 of NC_134400.1, forward strand.
CCAATGATGAACAGAAAATAACAGAAGAAAAAACCAAAAAAAGAGTTGTAACTTGTCAAGACGCCATAAATGATGGCCATCTTGAAATGTGGAGGCAAGACTTTGAGCAAACGAACAAAAAGAGGGTACATCGCCAACACCAGAAAAACAAAACTAAGCTCACGTAGAGGTTCGAAACTGAGCAGTGTATAAAGTCTCATCATCACCAACACTCTAACTTACAAGCAGTAAAGTTGTCTCAGCCTGTAAATACACTGAGAAGAACAAAAAGTGGGTATGTCATAAACATACTCTTGAGTTTCATTGTGAGGAACTCAAGGGTAGAATAAAGAAAAAAAAAAACATGAACGACAATATCAAGTAGTTTTTTTATTGAATTAATTAATTAAATGATTTCAATGCCTAGAGTTCTGGGGGCCTCTTAATTATTCATTTCCGCATAGAAATATTCCGCATCCGTATAGAAATTTATCTATGTTATCCAGAGGATAATCAATGATTAAGCATTGCAAACAATTAAGTGAAAAGTTGTTTAAAGAGTCGTATATTCTAGTTTATTGATCGTTGTAGCTTAGAGCTAAAAAACTTAGTATCAGTCAGCTCCCACAAAAATGGGCCAGGTTGATTCTCCACTTATACCCATACGACCAATAAGGCATTTCATATAAAATACAACCAAAACAAATCCAAATCTTTTCATTACTAACAACATTCTCTCAGTGTATTCAATAAACCTGAAAGAAGCCTTATATCAACAGCAAAAACTTCTACGGCTATTTAATTGGTTTTGTTAGTAAATTTTACAATAATGTACAACAGCATTTTTCCAAAGTTTTTGCTCATTAGAAGTCGTCATTCTCCGAAAGATTTATAATCTTTGGGATCTGGCTAAATTGAAGACAGATTTTCACTTTGTTGTTATTGCTATCATCACAGCGTTTCCCATCATTGTTGCTAGTGCTGGTACGTCTTGTGTGGATTATTATATACAGTAACTTTTTGTTGGTAGATATTTCATACTCCTTCCCCCAGGACCCAGGGAGACATCCAATGCGCATGTTTTGATTTGGGCCCGAAATCACCTAACAGTAGACTACATAGGAGCACATTTTATACTTCCACACCAACAAACATCGCTTGGTACATAAAACCATCGTCATCATCATTTTCAAGTTACGCCCTATCTAACTTGCTTAGACGATTTGAGGTACCAACTTGGAGATGGAATTCCAGAGTAGAGTGGGAGTTTATTTACTTGTACATAGACATCTAATGTAAATAGGATCTGTGGCCAAAAGAAAGGGGGATGGGGAAACGTTTCTCCCCCTCCCCCATTCAATGATGAGTGAAAAAGTGACTATATATGGAAGTGGACTGTATTTAGCAGAGTCATATGACGACTGACGAACTGACTGACTCCAGGACTAGAGTCTTCTTCTCAACTGAATGAAGCGAACTACCCTGGACTGTAACTGAAGTGAACATGGAAAGCTATGGCCAGTAGATTTGCTTTATTTATAATCTTTGTATTCGTTGTTTTTGTTGAATTTAGTCTCAGCCTAAAGAGGTATCCAACTAAAAGTGTTCGCATAACATCATCCCACTCCCTCACCCCCACCGAAAATATGTAACTGCTGTTGCTCGTCTTTTTTTGTAACGAAATTAAATTCTTGATTCTTTGTATCTACATAATAAGATAGGTTTGATTACACCGAGAGCAGAAATTTTAAATATTAAAAAAAATTAGGACAACAAAAGAATTTCATAAATAAAATTATAATTATTCGTAATATTTTATAATTTCTTTAAATAATGTAGTATTTAGTAATGTTAACGAATATTTTCAACATCCTAATGAAAAACACATTGTCAATCGAACCAAAAAATCTACCAACATTTGGAGAAAAATTTACCAAAGAACTACCAAACAAAAAATTTTATTTCTATAGAAAATTTTGTCAAAATTTTATTTCTATAGAAAATTTTGTCAAAATTTTATTTTTATAGAAAATTTTGTCAACATTTTATTTCTATAGAAAATTTTGTCAATATTTTATTTCTATAGAAAATTTTGTCAATATTTTATTTCTATAGAAAGTTGTATCGAAATTTTATTTTATAGAAAATTGTATCAAAATTTTTTTTAAAAAAAAATTTATTTCTGTAGAAAATTTTATCAAAATTTTATTTCTATAGAAAATTTTATCAAAAGGAAGGAAATTTTATCAAAATGAAGGAAGAAAAATTTCGGTTAATTTTAGAAAATTTTAATATTTTTAGAAAATTTTAACTAAACTGTATTACAAACGCTGGCATCACGCCGGTGTCATTAAAATAAGTAATTATTTTTCGACAAATTCAAGAAAATTTATTAGACATAATTAAGTTTTTTCACTTGTTAAAGAAAAATTTATAGTTTGAAGGAAAAACTTGGAGTTCAAAATTGCAAGAATGTCTTTAGTGACATACAAAGTTCATGATGGACGCATTTGTAGTAAAATTTACAAATTTAAAGAAATACCGAACTATTTTGTGGAAGACTCGAATTTAGTTAATCTTTATGCTTCATTTGTGTATATTTTTTTCCTCGGTTTTAGTTAATTTAATTAACGTACCCAAAAAACTATTAGAGTAAAAGAAACTTTCTCCAAACATAATAATTCCGTGAACTAAAATAAAGTTAAATTGGGTTTAGTGAAATAGAGAGTTCACTTTTTTTGAGTGTAAAGATAATACTTCATAAAAATGGAAATTTCGTTTGTCTAAAATTTCATTCCGGAGGAAAGGATTTTTTTTTGGGTGTGGAGGGTACACATGATTCGGCCTGGTCGAACTTTTGGTTGTATATTCTTGTTTTACTTAGCTGTTCTGAGGTATTGCTGTGGCAAGATATAATAGAGAAATTCCTTTTTTTCTCAGAATTTTTTTTGACACTTGGATATTTATGTATATGTGTTTATATTTAAAACACACACACATGGCAAGATATAATAGAGAAATTCCTTTTTTTCTCAGAATTTTTTTTGACACTTGGATATTTATGTATATGTGTTTATATTTAAAACACACACACATACAAACTTCCAAATATTTTTCTAAATGTTGAGTGGGTGTTGGCCATTCACAAACAACTGAAAATATTTTGCCAAGTATTTTATTTTTCTTTGATGACCACTCAACTAGAAAATACCAACAACATATTTCTATGGCCGAACTTATGGTTTTATAACAAAATAAAGATAATTTATAGAGTGGTTATACTCTTAAGTAGAGTACAGATAAATAATTCTTTTGAGATGTGATGGTTTGCTTCAGTTTAATCTAAAAAAAAAGAAAAAAAAAGCAAAAGGCGATAAATCCACATCGAGACTAATTTAGAAGATTCCTCTTCACTTTTTTTGACATTGCAAAGAAACTGACTGAATTAATGATAAAAGGTCAAGTGATCAAGACATTTGTTTGCAGATATAGTTTGCAGGTGAAAATCGATGAAAATCACGCTAGCATATTACTTATAAACTTGGTATATTGTATTTAGAGAACAAATATAACATATATAAATATTCCCCCATGTTCCGATATTCAGAATCGCAAATCGCAAGAATTTGTTTTTCTTATAGCGAAAAAATCGATATAATCTCCGACTCCAATCGAATTATAATTTGAAATTCTCATTAAAGAGATCTATATTACTAAGATTTAAGTTTATAGGTTTCGGGGTTAAGAAATTATAACCAACCGAAAGGTTTGCGAATTTCAATTCCGAATATCGGAACATGGGGAATTGTTGTTCTACTTGGCCGATTTCTGAGCTGTTAAATTTGGTTAGTCTGCTAGATACTGTTGGTTGAAACCTTACATTTGGTTCGAAATATTTTTTCTCCAAAAATTTTGAAATTTGTGTTTCCCATTTTTCATCACATAAAATTCTATTGCTCCCCAAAATTTAAAGGGAGCAGCAAAACAAAAGCAATCCCTGGAAAAGTACTGTTACATTTAAAAGTGCAACAGACACGGCTAATAGCTTTCGAATGCAATAACAACATTAGCAAAATTATTGCAAGTTGCAAAAGTACTGTTACATTTAAAAGTGCAACAGACACGGCTAATAGCTTTCGAATGCAATAACAACATTAGCAAAATTATTGCAAGTTGCAAACATTGGCAACATATGCCCAATTCGACTGCTTTCTCATGTCTAATTTAAGCAAATTTTGTTGATGACTGGCTGCCAGCCATATGATTCCGATGGCTTTTTGCAGCATTCTGTCCAATTAACTCAATTTGGAAGTCTCGTTTTTTACGGTTTATAAACATTTACATCAGCTGAACCATACATTTGGAGATGTTTTCCAAAAGTCATCATTACAAATTACTTTGAGGCTGACGATGGCAATGCGTCGAGATGTCCAGTGTATGGTATGGTGTTGGATGAGTTTGTGATTGTACTCACATAGCCTAGCCTTCGTATTCGGCTATTATAAACAACTGTAGCAGCAACAGTTCTAGTAGCCCCACTTTAGTTGAGGCAATCATAAAAATATATCACACAGTCATTATAAACATCATTATGGTTTAAATGAAATCGAAACTAAGTGGCTGAGTGGATGGCTGGCAACATATGGTAACACCTTTTGTTCCTGTTTAGTTAGCTCATCCACCACCACACAATCCATTGAAATTAACAACAACAATAAACAAAACGTCAAGAATGACGACCATAATGCTGCTGGGTGGCTATGGTATATTCGCTATAGTTCAGTAACCCCCACCTCCCACGTATATATTCCTCATACACACGGATTTTACTTGGCCCAACTCAACCCCAAATGCTAAATGTTAGAATAATATTTCCCCTTTTCAAAACACATCAACAGCCAGCCAATGTAACAAGTCAAGTCAAACAAAAAAGATTAAGATGCCAACCAAAACTCATCCATACAAAACATCCGGCCATAGAGGCGCATGTATACAAGGCCAAGTCATAGGGCCAAACACTCCAATATCCTCCACCCTTAACCCCTTAATAATCGATTATTATTTTGTTTCTCTTTTTCTTAAAAAAAACTAACGAAGTTGGATTTCTTGGGAACATACGTGCAATACTACGATACGTTTACTTGCACATTGGGTAGGAGGAAGAGCAATTCTCGATAGGGAGAAAAGTCTCTGGACGCGTTCATCAATCGAACTGCTGGTTTTGTAGATAGGTTAGGAGTTATAATAAAAAAAATATATATAACCTCTTTTTGTATTCAATAATGAAATAAATTAATCCAATTAATTTTTAATTGAAATGACTTCAATCATAGAAATGATAGTATCAATCACCCATGTCAATTAAAAAATTATTTGTTCCAATTAAAAAATTAATTTACACAATTAATGTTTGTGATTGATTTTTGTTTAAATTAAACATTTTGTTGGACCAATTAAAATTTTAATTTAATATTCTTTTAAAAAACAATTAATATTTTAATTGGGAGAATTTTTGAGATATTTTTTTCTGTGCAGTAATAATATTACTCAGCAAAAAAGTATGGATCCAAGAGTGATGCAAAATCGGATCAGAAGCAATGAATCTTACATGGGCATGTAATAAGGCGGAAGTTATCTCACAGAAAAAAAATATTTTTTGATGTTTGTGTATTGAACTCACAAACATTTTTTGTCATACCCAAGCCCCTGTGCATTCCAGTGTGCTGCTGTACACCGGCAACCGACAAATTGATTTCGTCTTTCAATCTGCATATCGCGATGAAATTTATAATCATCGACAATGTCGAAGAACTTCTAAATGGTTTTCTTATTGTTGTTCTTATTGTTGCTGATGGGGGTAAAACAGAGCAATAAAACGTTTTAATTTCGACATAAATGTTCAGCCATAAACACGCGTCTCAAAGTGAATTGTTTCGTATGGCGTGTATGTGTGTGGGGGGACCACCACAGACAAGACTCATCGAAAGGGGAATGTCAAACGCGTGGTGATATCCATCCAAACAGTGCTTCTAAACAAGGGTGTTTGTTGTATTTTGGAAAAAATATTTATGTGACATTTACATAGCCCAATGGAAGGATGTGGGGGGGATCTAGAAATTCCTTAAGCCCGGGCATAGTGAAAACATATGGCACGAACCATAATGCCACCAACAAGAAATCCCTTCACATACTTAAAGCAGAATCCTTTGGAGTTGCTTCAGTACTACTACCCAAAAACGCCATAATACCATCAAGTATGTTCCCACATTCACAATTGTTCACGTACTCTGGTGGTTGTTTGCGCTGGCCTTGTTTACGACAGACGTAATGTCATTTAGCCTAATTTCCAATGGTATCACTTAATTACCTCCATTAAAATGTTAGATTTTTAAGTACTATGACGTTTACTCGGTAACTGTGGGTAATTTTGACTCCTGTTGAAGAAGCGTTCTATCCTTAGGCCTTGGGTTTCTCCTCCGAAGTCATAGCCTTGTGTATCGAATTTATTTAAAGGAAATATGATCGTCATCATCACAGTACATTTTACACTTTCAATTTAACCGAGTGTGGTAAATGTTTATTGGCGATTTGTCTCTAGCGACTCTATAGCTGATTTTAACCCTTTAATTAAAAAGTAGCTTTGTCTGGGTGAGGAATAGAAAAATCGTAATTTCCTGTCTTGTGTCTTTCGATTGTAGAAATTAGCCCTTACACATTGGATAGGTGGTGTGAGGTTCAGTTTCATAAAATGTAATTTTTATTTGTTGTTATACAATTATTACAAAATGTTTTTGAGGCCATGATAAGAAAATTATACAAATTGTAAACGTTACGAATTCATGACAATTCGATGGGGTCACTTACCCATTTTTTTGAAAATCGAAATTAAATTTTGATTGGTTTAAAATTGAAGTTAGATACGATTATATCATCACGAAAAGAGAGTTAAATATTCCGAACTGACATAAGTTTGTAGGAAATTTCATTGGTTACTGTAATGAATCGATTGATTCGCTTGAGAATTTACCAGTTATGATTTTGCCAAAGTGAGACAGACTGACAGTCAGGCTTTGAAAAATAAATACTAGTGGTCTCCGGTTTTCTTTACCTTTACTCTTTATCATTTAAATCCCCTTATATCCTCTTCCTGTTTATGTTTTGATACATTTGCTCCACAAACCTTATTATTTAAAATTTTCCTCCCCACACTTCGTGTCTCTCTATTTGAATTATTGGTCCTTTACCACCAATTAATCAGACCACATGCAAGTAACATATTGCTGTAAATCGTTACAATTTGTGTGGTACACAGTTTCCGAATACCACAGAATTACTCTTTGAAATCTGTCTCCTTACCGTGAATAATTGGAAACTAGTTCTTTTGCCATTGTATTTGACTAGGAATTTTGTAACATTTGTTGCCAGATTAATTGCTCATTTCAAATTGTGAATAATCACAATTTAATTAGGTTTTAAATGTACACACGATTGCTTATAAATGCTTGAATTGTTTGTTGGCTTTTGAATAACTTTAACTTCAATAGAATTCAAGATGTAGGCGAAATACAAAAAAAATATTATCAATACTTATTTAATTACGCAGAAACAAAATATATTGTCGAAAATTATTTAAAATTTACATTACATTAATGCCTAAGCAAACAATTTTTAGTTTATCCGAAAATCCAAAATGTTCACTCAAAAAAAAAAAAGTTTACTTGGATCCAAAAGATTTTGACCTTCCCTTAAGGATTTTTAATTCCGAGCCAAAGATGCGGATCCTTTGAAATAAAGACTTTTTAGCGACCTATCTGGCATTAAATCTACACTCAAAAAAAGTGAACCCTATATTATACTAAAGCCAATTAAACTCTATTTTAGTTCATGGATTTATCATGTTTTGAGAATGTTTTCTTGACTTTAATAATTTGTTGCATACCTTAGTTCAATTAACTAAAAAAGTGGAAAAAATTATACCCAAAATGAAGCATAAATATTACCTAAATTCGTGTTTCCCACAAAATAGTTCAGAATTTCTTAAAATTTGTAAATTTTACCAATAATGCACCCATCTTGAACTCCGTATGGCACTAAAGACGTTTTTGCAATTTTTAACTCCAATTTTTTCATTCACACTAAGAAATTTTATTTTCCAAGTAAAAAAAATATTTTTGTCTAATAAGTTTTCTTGAATTAGTCGAAAAGTATTTACTTATTTTTGTGATATCGGCGTGTAATACATTTTAGTTAAAATTTTCTAAAATTAACCAAAAATTTACATCCTGGTGGGGTCACTGTTTTTTTGAGTGTAGGATCAATAAAGAAAAAATTTATTTTCTTAATCCAAAGAAACTTAAACCAAAGAAGCTAAATCCTCAAAATAAGTCTTAGCCTATATTTAAAGCGTTTTTATCTTAAATCTAAAGATTTAATATTTCAGTTAATTTAAGGGTGATTTCTTTAAATCAAAAAGGGATTTTCTTTATATTAAGGAAAATTTGCTTTAGTTCAAAGTCGTATGTCTTTAACAGAGAGAGGCAAATTTCCAAAATGTTGTGCCCTAAACTTAATAAAAAATATATTTGAAACAAAGATTATAAACTTTCTTTTAATTACAATATCATTATTTTATAGAACTTTATAAAATTTAGGTGGCGTATCGTTATACCACGTAAATATTTTTTTCAGTTCACTTAATAAAAATAGATTCCGTATTTTGCATTTTTGGGGCTCAGACTCACGGTTGCCACTCGAGCCCAAATAAATCTACCAAAATTTGGAAAAAATTACCAAAAAATCTACCAAATAAACAAATTTTATTTTGTCGAAATTTTGTTTCTATAGAAAATTTTGTCAAAATTTTATTTCTATAGAAAATTTTGTCAAAATTTTATTTCTAGAGAAAATTTTGTCAAAATATTATTTCTATAGAAAATTTTGTCAAAATTTTATTTCTATAGAAAGTTTTGTCACAATTTTATTTCTATAGAAAATTTTGTCAAAATGTTATTTCTATAGAATTTCTATCAAAAATTTATTTATATAGAATTTCTATCAAAATTTTATTTCTATAGAAAATTTTGTCAAAATGTTATTTTGTATAGCGAATTTTGTGAACATTTTATTCCTATCGGAAATTTTTTCAAAATTTATTTGTATAGAAAAGTTTGTCAAAATTTTGTTTCTATAGAAAATTTTGTCAAAATTATGTTTCGTAGAAAATTTTGTCAAAATTTTATTTCTATAGAAAATTTGGCAAAATTTTATTTCTATACAAAATTTTGTAACAATTTTATTTATATAGAAAATGTTGGCAAAATTTTATTTCTATAGAAATTTTTGTCAAAATTTTGTTTCTATAGAAAATATTGTCAAAATTTTGTTTCTATAGAAAATTTTGTCAAAATATTTTTTCTATAGAAAATTTTGTCAAAATTTATTTCTATAGAAAATTTTTTTTCTATAGAATTTCTATCAAAAATATATTTCTATAGAATTTCTATCAAAATTTTATTTCTATAGAAAATTTTGTCAAAATTTTATTCCTATCGGAAATATCGGAAAATGTAGTCAAAATTTTGTTTCTGTAGAAAATTTTGTCAAAATTTTGTTTCTATAGAAAATTTTTCAAAATTTTGTTTCTATAGAAAATTTTGTCAATATTTTATTTCTATAGAAAATTTTGGCAAAATTTTATTTCTATAGAAAATTTTGTCACAATTTTATTTCTATAGAAAATGTTGGCAAAATTTTATTTCTATAGAAAATTTTGTCAAAATTTTGTTTCTATCAAAAATGTTATCAAAATTTTATTTCTATAGAAAATTTGTGACGAACCTCTTAGTTTAAGAAATTCGCGAAATCTTCCAAAACATCAAGAATTTTACCAATCTACCAAACAGTACAAATTCTAACTGTGGCAACCGACTACGATTTTGTCACTCTACCTTTGATCTCTAGTTAGAATTATTTCGAAGAAAGTTGCCAATTTCTCATCTATCTTTATTTCAAAACTCTTCATTAGCAAGCCCATGTACTACTACTGATTGTTGTCTATAAGACCTGTATTTAGTATCTCAATTTTATGCTTGTTTTGGGGTAGTCATGCGGGCTTTTGTGGTTTAAGGACATCTCATAAGGTGACACTTATATTTTTGCCTTTTCTCGGTTGGCTAATATTCTTCCAATTTAAGATTCATTTCTTGTCCCTTTGACCGCAACCACATTGTTTAATCAGGACATTGTAAACTACTGCAATAACACCAGCATTCAAGGATACTAATGCTGGGAACGATGTCTTAGTGATAGTTTAAACTTCCATTGATAGTGGTATATTCTATAGAACTATCAAGGACATTGTTTGCCATAATCTGGCCCTAGTAAGTTTATTGAGGTCGAACTAATCGAGATGACTTCGATAAATACTTTTGGCCACTTTCACCCACACACGAATGATTGCAAAATTTGCTTAAGGATCAAAGATAATTTGCCGTTAAATTGCCAAAAACAAAGAAATGATAAATTACCCTCCACAAATGCCAATGGCTAAATAAGGCGAGTCGAACAAGGGCACACGAAGGATAATCGAGGATATCATCATGTCAATTAGAGAGTCATTTAGTTAATTTTAAAGGATTTCCAGCAGAGTTGTGTTAATAGGCTAGAGGTGGGAAAAATCCTAGGATTTAGCTGGACATCTAGGAATTATAGCGAAAAGTTGGACTAAAACTTATCAATGGCATGTGTGAGGGTATAGCAAGCAAATATGGGAACTTTTAGTATTCTATGCTGTGACATACAAGAACTCTTTAATATACAGAACATGTGTGCTCCAAGGATGTGCTTGTGATGAGTTTTTTTTTTTTTTTTTGAGAAAATTCCTTTACTAGGCCTTTCAGACTATTCACCCACTTGATTGAGAAAACATGTTGTGCAAATTGTGAAGCAAAACTTTTATAATAAAGTGTAAATGAGTGATATGTAAAACTTGATAAAATCAAAAAATATGATCTGATCTCCCCTATCTGCCTTCTTATCATCCCACTATTCCTCTGTTGTCGCTATGGTGAAGAGTGATATAAAAACTAGGATATGATGATGTATTTTGGCTTCAACTTTGCAAATATGGAAACTTAGTGTCTTTGTGCCAATTCATATTCTTTGCCATTACCATCCTGTGACAAACAAGGATAATGACCTTAATGCTGCACAATGCGTATCATTCGTTTTTGCAAGAGAGAAAGAAAACAAATATGCAATACAATACCCTGCAGGGCACACATGTTGTCAATGTCCAATAGGCGTGATGATGTTGTTTGGCAACTAACTTTATATATTAATATATTTTTAATAGATCTTCCATGGTAGATTACAGTGGGGTATTTCTCTTTTGATTTTGATAGAAATAAAATTTTGACAAAATTTTCTATAGAAATAAAATTTAGACAACATTTTCTATAGAAATAAAATTTAGACAACATTTTCTATAGAAATAAAATTTTGACAACATTTTCTAAGAAATAAAATTTTGACAACATTTTCTATAGAAATAAAATTTTGACAAAATTTTCTATAGAAATAAAAATTTGACAAAATTTTCTATAGAAATAAAATTTTGACAAAATTTTCTATAGAAATAGAATTTTGACAAAATTTTCTATAGAAATAAAATTTTGACAACATTTTCTATAGAAATAAAATTTTGACAAAATTTTCTATAGAAATAAAATTTTGACTAAATTTTCTATATGTTAGAAATAACATTTTGACACAATTTTCTGTAGAAATAAAGTTTTGACAAAATTTCCTACAGAAATAAAATTTTCACAAAATTTTAGTATGGGCAGGACTCCCGCAGGAACGAAAAAGGAGCATGTTATAAAGTTCAAAGCGACTTCTGCCCAGTCCAGGAGCTTCATTATTCCTAGCATATGTATATCTATATATAGATATAGCGATGTGAAATTGGTTGCGCTTTGTTTCAGCTTCTCTGTATATTACAAAAAATCACGTAAATTCTCACATCCTCTTCCCTCAAATTAAATATTTATTTTACTTTCCTCGAAGTTATAGTGTTTTAGTTAAAATGTCCCCAATATCTTGAAGTTTTCTTCTTCTAAGTGTATTTTACGTGAACCAAACAAAGAAAAAAATAAAGCATACAATTTCTAAATTCGAATTTCACAGAAATTGTACCAAATCATGACCATCATGACTTTAACAGGTTGGCTGACACATAGATGGCGTCGCATATTATTTTTATATAGTACCAACCTTCAAATGATTCAAAATTTGTCGTCTGTAAGTCAATTAGTTTGTGAGATAGAGCGTCTTTTGTGAAGCAACTTTTGTTATTGTGAAAAAAAAAATGGAAAAAAGGAATTTCGTGTTTTGATAAAATACTGTTTTCTGAAGGGAAAATATACGGTGGAAGCAAAAACTTGGCTTGATAATGAGTTTCTGGACTCTGCCCCGGGGAAATCAACAATAATTGATTGGTATGCAAAATTCAAGCGTGGTGAAATGAGCACGGAGGACGGTGAACGCAGTGGAAGCCCGAAAGAGGTGGTTACCGACGAAAACATCAAAAAAATCCACAAAATGATTTTGAATGACCGTAAAATGAAGTTGATCGAGATAACAGAGGCCTTAAAGATATCAAAGGAACGTGTTGGTCATATCATTCATCAATATTGGAACAACAACGTGTTGATGATTCTGAGCGGTGTTTGCAGCTGTTGACTCGTTATAATCGTTGTATGTTATCGCTCTTGAAGGGAACTATGTTGAATAATAAAAACGAATTTTGACAAAAAAAATTTGTGTTTTTCTTTGTTAGACCGGAGACTTATCAGCCAACCTGTTAATATGATTCTAATGACATTTTTACATTGGCTCTAATTTCTTCTTCATAATACAAAATATTCTTAATTCTCTTCTCGGTGGATTCACTTATTTTTGGTAATTCTTCGCTATTCTTCCACTGTGTCATTAAAACAAAAAACTCTATACCTACCTATTCTATGGTAAATGTCGCTTGACTGAAGATTCCTGAATACTGGCAAGCATTGAGTTAGTGACCACTAAACTACATCATTCACATATCAGCAAATAGGTGTGACCTTATGTCTTGTTGACAGATTATCATTTTCTTCATTCATCATTAGCTGCCATCAAGATACTATGGTGGCAATTGTTGACCACAGAGTTTTGTATCTCTTGAACATCATCGGGTTGGCTGTATTTTCACGCACATTTTTGCTAATTATTATGCAGGCATGCTAAACAAAATGTGAGGAAGATTCATTATTAAAATTCTACTCCCATTGAGGAGTGATTTGATGCATGGCATGGCATGTCAATTTATAATTTCACGAAAAACTTACTCGCCATACAGTTTTTCGTCACACATCGACCACAAAGTCAAAGCAGCAGTTGGGTTTCCAAGCATCAATTACATTTAGAAATAGCATCATTGCCGAATAGATAAACAATGTTTGGTGCTGAGGGTGACCAAAGGAGAAATCTTAAATATTATGCATGACAATATAAGCCATTTAAGTCCGGCAAAACAGATTTAGTTTGACAAAACTCCTGGCCATTCTTTCCACAGTTAGCCTGTATGTCAGGCTAACTTTGCGTTCTTTTTTTGCAGGGTTTGAGGGTTGCTGGTCGCTTGTGTATTTTGCCGATGGTATAGCCGCATGAAACCATAACCTCATCTCACCTCGTTCTACTAAGGACCATTTTGTCTGTGTGTGTGCCTCTTTATTTGCCCATTTGAAAGTATGACCGACTTGGTTTGTAACTTGGTTCCTTTATGTGACAGAGTAAAAATCGTGTAAATCCTGTTAAAATTGCATTTTGTGTAACTTGTCATACATCCTGTCATATGTTGTAAAAATCTACAAAACTCACACTTCAACATATATTAGGGTGTACAGAAAAATATTGTCTAATTTAAGATTGCTCCTACACAGGAAGAAGAGTATGATTTTCTGAAGAAAAACATATTTTTTACGCAAATAAAAAAGATCCTCTAATTAGTTCCACTGCAATGTGAAACGCCGTTTGGATTCGGCAGTAAAACAAAAATAGTTTTCACAAAAATGTCCAATTTCTGTATTCATAATTTTTATGAAAAAACTTTATAAATAAAAAATCGAATTGTCGATGATTACGAATGTATACAGAATATTTATGAAATGTTTTATATTATCAATATATATTGCTTTCCAAAAATATGCATTTTTACATAATATTTATGAAAAGCATAAAACATTCAATGAAAATTTATTTTTTCATCGAATTCACGCAAAGAGCAATATTTTATTGCGTTTTTTTTGTACTTATAAACACAAAAAACTGAAGCGGTGGGACCACCCCAATACTCACTTCTCGTCATAAACACCAAAAACAAATCAAACCGAAGTAAGCTATACCGCAATACCCATTTCCAATGAAATTGTTTTGCCATCATGATCACCCTATTTTAGTCGAAAAAGAAAAAAAAACTCATCCTCATCACAGTAAAATGAAAAACATATCATTGATAGGTCGTTGTGGTAAGGTTGGGATTTGAAACAAAACAAAGAAAAAAAAAGCAAACCGAAAATCGTTTACCAATTTCCACTTACTCGCTCTTGGTTTTTGTGAGGTGGCGCGTTTGATGGTAATTCATTTTATTTCGGTTTGGTTTATTGTCCTCTATTTTTTTACACACACCCCCCATTCCTTCTGTCCTCCACAGTGCGAATTGTTATCCATTTGTTGTGGATTATGTGGGTATTCTTGTTTTTTAGCAAATTGTAGCCACATTGTTTGGCAATTATTCATATATTGGCATAAAAGCACATAAATACCCCTGGATCAAGGGATGCAGGGCATTACTGGAATGGGCCATTAAGTGGGAGTGGCTGTATTGTTTATTTAACACATGATGCTACACTTGTTTTACAAGTTCCGTTACAAGTGTATTCAACTTCTCGATGTGCTTGTGTTGGTTTTTGTAAATTTTTTCCTTAAATAAATCACAAAGTGGAAAATAAATAAACCCTTGGATATTAATTTCATTAAAAAACGGAAATTCGACTTGCTTATCCCGCATAGATGTAAGGATTATGTTTGAAATTATAAGGGAAACCTCTATCCTAAATGATAGCATAGATAGGTGGCCATTTAATATTGGTTTTTCAACTGTGGAAAACGCTGGAGAACCATGGCTAAAGACCATGCCGGATATAGGATAATATGTTTCAATAGAAACAAGTGGAGTCATTGTGGTGGAGTGGTTGATATGGCCGCATTTTTAATGTTTTATTTTTTTAAACATTCAAATATTGCTTAAATATTATAGTACCTAATACAGAGGCCCTCCAAATGGAAAACGCTGTAAAACATAGATCCTTAGGGCTCATTAGAAGTGATTTTAGTGTTGGGACAAAATATTTTGGAGTGCGAGGAAAATTTTCTATAGAAAATTCTCTATAGAAATTAAATTTTGACAAAATTTTCTACAGAAATAAAATTTTGACAAAATTTTCTAAAGAAATAAAATTTTGACAAAATTTTCTAAAGAAATAAAATTTTGCTAAAATTGTCTATAGAAATAAAATTTTGACAGAATTTTTTGTATAGAATTAAAATTTTGACAAAAATTTCTATAGAAAAAAACTTTTAACAACATTTTCTATAGAAATAAATAATAAATAAAATTTTGACAAAATCTTCTAAAGAAATAAAATTTTCTATAGAAATAAAATTTTGACAAAAATTTCTTAAGAAGTAAAATTTTGACAAAATTTTCTAAAGAAATAAATTTTGACAAAAATTTCTATAGAAATAACATTTTGACAAAATTCTCTACAGAAATAAAATTTTGACAAAAATTTCCAAAGAAAAGAAATTTTGTTAAAATTGTCTATAAAAATAAAATGTCAGAATTTTTTGTATAGAATTAAAATTTTGACAAAAATTTCTATAGAAATAAAATTTTGACAACATTTTCTATAGAAATAAAATTTTCACAAAATTTTCCACAGAAATAAAATGTTGCTAAAATTTTCTATAGTAATAAAATTTTGACAAAAATTTCTGAAGAAATAAAATGTTGCTAAAATTTTCTACAGAAATAAAATTTTGACAGAATTTTTTTGTATAGAATTAAAATTTTGACAAAATTTTCTATAGAAATACAATTTTGACAACGTTTGCTATAGAAATAAAATTTTGACAACATTTTCTATAGAAACAAAATTTTGACATTTTCTATAGAAATAAATAATAAATAAAATTTTGACAACATTTTCTATAGAAATAAAATGTTGACAAAATTTTCTATAGAAATAATTTTTTGCAAAATAAGATTTTTTTGTTTGGTAAAATGTTCTCTAAATTTTGCTAAATTATTTTGGGCTCGAGTGGTAACCGTGGTTACGACCCACGATTTTTATTATATTTCAATCTTTTTATACTTCACCAAAATATGCGATTAAATATTGCAGACGATCACTTTAGAATTTCGTTTTACAATAATTAATTCCCCATGGTCGACACTTTTCCAACTCTTCCCATTTCAATGACAAAAGAAAATTTAACTTCCTTTTGGAAAACAAAATCTAATGGGAATTCTCCACATATGACCGTAAAGAAGTCGAAGCGAAAGATTTTCACATACTCTTGTATGCAAAAAGGACAAATCTTAATAAATTCTTTTCTTGGCTTATGCATTTCACATAGTCCAACAGAAAAGCAGCCCAGATAGTAGGGATACAAATATTGAAAATCAACTTTTCGATTAATCGTATTTCTATCGTAATTCTTAAAAAATCGAATTAAATCGATTTATAATTTAAAAATCGACAAATCGACTTATATATTAACCAAAGTTGACTACTCGACTTTTAATGAAAAAGTCGAATTTGATTTGAAAGATAAATGGGGTTAATTTTTATATACTAAAAGTTTTAGTTTTTATATACTAAAAAGTCGTGACTGCAGTAGTGGACATTCAGTCAACGTTTGCAAATTTTTTTAAAATTTTGAAAAAATCGACATTTCCAAATTTTGAAAAGTCAAAACATTGGCAATAGCAAAAAATCGCTATTTAAAATTGTTGGAAAAGTTAAAAATGTCTAAATTGTGAACATTTCGAAATACCGACCTTTTCAATAGTCAATAATCGAAATTTAAAAGTTTTTGAAAAAAAATTAAAAGTCAAAATTTCCCAAAAAGGGGAAAATTCTAAAAATGAACTTTTTTATATGTATATTACAATCCCTACGCCACAAAAAATTTACAGCCGCTAAAGCCATCGGTGTAGAAAAAGGAATAGTTTTGGTGTGTTTAGACATGTTTCCCCTGTCACTTTGTAGCCCATTGTATGTAAAAATCTTATATGTATTGACTATGGTCAGTTTTTCCTAAAAACAAAATAAAAAGAAAACTAGTACCTCAGTAGTTGACTGGCTGACGGTATGGCTAGTCTTTTATTATTGTTCCGCGAGCTTTTGGCCAAGGCAGGATTCAACAAAGTGACAGCATTCTAAGCCATTTTGCCTTGGCCAAGAAAGAAAGAAAAATTCCTTTAACAGTAAAATATGTGTGTGTGTGGAAGTCCAACGCATGACAGTGCTACTGGCTTGTAAGTCTATCTTGGGGTATTTCAGTGCTGTATGACTATCATATGTCCGAAACATCAAAAGCTATTTATATGCAAATCCATTTGAATTATTCCAGGAAAATTTGGTTCTTGGGCATAAAGATCTTACGACAACTTCTGTCTTCTGTGGTTAGAGTCCCATGAATAGGGCCGGCCACAAGAAGATGGCCTGACCAAAAATTCACTAAGTCGTTACAGAACAATCGATCGATCGATCGATGTATGAATCGTTGGGTATTTGGGCTGGTCATGATCCTATACAGGTGTTCGATAATAATTTTTCAAAACAACAGCCACATATGCAATAACACCAATAACAGCACCAGTAGCAATAACAACAACTGACGTCATGTTGTAGGCACATCTTTAGCAGTGAGTCTGTCGCTTGTAAGTGAGTTCCACTTGGTCACATTAATTCTGCTAACTCGTCCACACACAGTAGCCAATGCCGCCTCAGTAGGAGTCCTTTCCACAGTCATTTGGTTTTTTTGGGAAGAGGGGTTTCCATTTTTATTTCATTGTTGTATTCTAAAAGATAATATTGTAGTATATGTTGTTGTTGTTGTTGTTGGTGTTGGCCTCAGCTATACCGAAAGAGTTTGTGCTCCAGTTTGTCTGGTTTCATGTACTCTGTTATTTATTCAAGCGAACAATTCCCTTTTGTTTCGTTGGGATAGCTACCGGGTCTCCTCTTCTTCCTCTCGAATCAGTACAACTCTTATTTATCGGCCTAGTGGCTATCGATTCTGTAAAAATTCAACTAAAGCTTAAGCTGGTCAAATTCTTGAACAATGACAATAAAAATATTTGCATTTTAACATTTTTTATGCAAATTTCCCCTTCAAGAAAAGAAAAATGTAGTATTGATTCATAAGTTACGACAAGGCTTCACCAGAAGGGGGTGGATGGTGCGAGGAGGCGAAGACGATTCTAGCAAACCTAAAGATTCTAGCAAACCTACCCCACACTCATGTTACAGATTTTTTTCGTTTCCATTCAGATTATTACGAAAGTTTAGAGAGCACCCTTTTTTGTATCCTTAATTCTCCCCTCGGTTTGCATCGCTTCGTTATCGTTTACAAGAGATTTTTTCTCAAAGAATTTTGTAACATTCTTTCAAGCGTAAAATGTTCTAAATTTTTTTCCTTATTTGATTTTTTTTCCATTTTTTTGTGTTTTGCTTCTTTTCAATTACATTTTGGTCTTAATTTTCATCGTTTTTTTTTTCATGGGATGGGGGAGGGGTCCTTTTGACCGTTAAGCTTTAGTAGATTAACAAGATTCGTGTTTATTTCACACTTTGAAGTTTGATCCGTAAAATAATTTCCGTTTCCGATGAGTAAAAAAAATGGTGATGATTCGAATAATGTGTCAAAACCCACAGGTGTTGCCATCTCGAGCGTTAAACATTCCTAATTGCAAATCTACAAAGCGCAGCCAAGATTGGGAGTGTGATAGAAGAATAGTGGTTGTAGGCAAATGTTAACATTTTGGGTCAAATTCTAATGAATTTCATTTTAAGTGCCAATTTATGATGAAATTTAAACCTATGATAAAATGTTGAGAAATAAAGGAATTATAGTCAAAAAAAAAAAATCCGTAGAGAATAGAAAGGAATATCAAAATACGATTCTTCTTAGAGAAAACGCAGAATAAGTTTAAGGATATGGATAAATATAAATAAGGAGTAGGATACGCTTAGGTTAGGTATAGTGACCCGTTTTCTATAGAAATAAAATTTTGCAAAAATTATCTATAGAAATAAAATTTTGCAAAAATTTTCTATAGAAATATAATTTTGCACACATTTTATATAGAAATAAAATTTTACAAAAATTTTCAATAGAAATAATATTTTGCAAAAATTTTCAATAGAAATAATATTTTGCAAAAATGTTCTATAGAAATAAAAATTTCCAAAAATTTTCTATAGATATAAAATTTCCTAAGAAATAAAATTTTGCAAAGTTTTTCTATAAATGTAAAAATTGCAAAAATTTCATATAGAAATAAAATTAAAAAAAAAATCTATCTGATGGCCTCTGTAGCTAATGCTACTTTTCCTTCTAATATTATTCTTATATTATGCTATAAGTCTCATTTTGTAAATACATAAAAAAAATTCTATACAAATAATATTTTTACAAAATGTTCTATAGAATATAAAACTTTGCAAAAATGTTCAATGGAAATAAAATTTTGACAAAATTATCTATAGAAATAAAATTTTGACAAAATTTTCTATAGAAATAAAGTTTTGACAAAATTTTCAATAGAAATAAAATTTTGACAAAATTTTCTATAGAAAAAAAAAATTTGCCAAAAAATTCTATAGAAATAAAATTTTGCAAAAATTTTCTATAGAAATAAAATTTTGACAAAATTTTCTATAGAAATAACATTTTTAACAAAATTTTCTAAAAAAAATAAAAAAATTTAAAAATTTTCTATAGAAATAAAATTTTGCAAAAAAAATTCTATAGAAATACAATTTTGACAAAATTTTGAATAGATATACTTTTTTTCACAAAGTTTAGAGAGCACCCTTTTTTGTATCCCTAATTCTCCCCTCGGTTTGCATCGCTTCGTAATCGTTATATTTTCTAAAAAAAATTAAATTTTGAAAATTTTTCTATAGAAATAAAATTTTGCCAAATTTTCTCTAGAAATAAAATTTTGCCAAATTTTCTATAGAAATAAAATTCTAAAGAAATACAAGTTTGACAACATTTTCTAAAGAAATAAAGTTATGCAAAAATTTTCTGCAAACATAAAATTTTGATAAAATTTTCTAAAAAAAATATAAAATATTGCAAACATTTTCTATAGAAATAAAATTTTGCAAACATTTCCTATAAAAGTAAAAATTTTGACAACATTTTATATAGAAATAAAGTTTTTTACAAAATATTGGTTCCTAATAGTGGCTCCTAAAAGATAACGACAACTGACAGAGATATTGCAAAGGCCTTCTCACGTCTCGGTTTCAATATTTTTTTTTTTATTTTTTCATTACTTTTGGAGTGGTTACTTGAAAGCTTTTTATGTCCAACATTTGAAATAATTTGGATGACCGACATAGATATACTTACGACAACTCACAACACACCTTCACACCAAAATTTATGCGTGTAAGACATTTACCAAGATAATGGTGGTAAGCTGCCGACTTGTCAATTATACTTTCAGCTGGTGGCAATAGCTTTGGGCCCACAAAGATGATACTTCACAATACAATGACTTCCTCCTCTATTAGGTTATGTTGCCACAATCCTCCTTTCACATCAAATTATTCAAGAAAAACTTCAAAAGCATCCATGGTGTCTTTAGTGGCAATTAGAGATATTTTACGCTTACTTAATTAGTAATATTCTCTAATTCTCTTTTGAGATGAAAATGAAGAAAAATGCTTTAGATTTTTTTTTTTATTTTCCCCAAATTTTCTTCTCAATTGTATCTAAGTGAAATTTCGGTATTTAAATTCGAAATTTAATTTAATTAAAACAAAAAATTCTTTGCTAGACATTTTCTCATTCAAATAGGGGGAGAACATGTGAGAGAAAGAAAAAAACCATCATTTAAATTTCTTTGTTGAAATTAGCAAGGCTAACAAGCTTAATTTCAGTGTACACAGGCAGATGGGAATAGAAGGCCCAAAACATATTGGCCAAGGATACATGGTCTTCAAACCAAACAGTTTCAATTGCAATTTACAAATCAGTGAATGGTGGCACCGCGGACAACATGGTTGTGGCTAGAAATTCAAATTTTATCCAACCCCCTGAATAGCATCCCAGCAAACTGAAATATGAAAGTTAAAAGTAGAACATTACTATTTAAGTTCTTCATGAGATTTTCTATTTGAATCTGATCCACTTCCGTTATTATGTATTTTGGTCAAGTTTGTAAAATTGTGTTAAAGGGATAGAGAAGAATAGCTGTAATTGGGTTGTTAGGTTTGATTGGAACGAGTTTTTGGGAGACTGCTGTATCTAAAAATTCTTCGTTCGACTTCATTTTCATAGTGAAATTATTGATGCCATGTAAATGTGATACTGTTAAATCAACCCTGTGATTTATTGTTAGGAATCACTTCTTTTGCTGGGATGTTGTGGTTGCCGAAGCTATTCTATGTATTTCCCCCCTCTGTCGAGTGTCCTACGTTTGGGGCGAGAAGCTGCGTGGTGAAGGTGTATTCCACAGTTAACGAACTAAAAATAATGCGTTTGATATTTTGCATAATCCCTGGGAAAACATACCACCCAACCAACTGTTAAGAGCCAAGTGGAAACCCATGCCCTCCTAGCAAATAGCCATAGCCAATAACCAGCAATGTTCATCATCATTCGTTTATGGATTCATTCATTGTTTGATTCCCCTGGCTGATGAAAAGTCTTTTTACTAGCCATATTGGCTTGGTTATTTGGTTGCATGAGATGTTAATGAAAAATGCATTAAGTTTTTTTTCTGGGGTTTTTAAATAAATCTCAACAAGGGATTTCTTGCAGTTGATAAAACCTCACCAAAGTAGCTCTGACCATTGTACTCGTAGTAGGAAAGAAAAAAACTTTACCAAAAATATCGATTTAATTATTTTTTCCTTTGGTAAATTAATAACCAATAATGTGCATGTTAAGTTGCAGCTGTCCTCTTATGGACTCGTCCAATTTGCTTCTTCACCCGCCTGCCACCTGGTTTCGCATACAAAAACTTGTTTTCAATATTGACCAACTCGAGTCTGAACCAATCTGGGGAAGCCGTCTTAATTGCATGGAACATACATACATGTTTACATATACTCCTCATTCGACTGTCTGGTATGTTTTTTTTCGTTGGTCTATGTTGCTGTCGAATTTACACTAAAAGAAATATTTTATTGGGCAAAGGTGACCTCACGCCGTCTTCTGAAAATCATTGTATGCAGTGTTGCCAGTATTTTTCTGGCTCTTGTCCCCAAATTGTGATGTTTTCGTCTCAAAAATCCTCAATTTAAACTTAATTCCTCACACAATTCCCCAATACATTTTTGACAAGTTAAAAAAAAAACAAATAAAGCAAAAGGCTCCGCTGTAGAAAATCAGTAATACTTTAAAAATTAAAATTTTGTCAAATCCAACAAGCTGCAATAAGATCAAAATTTCGAACCACAACACCAAAAGACTGATATCGTCTTCCAAATGCTGGAGATATGATAATGGGAGTTCGGTCACCTTGTATTTATGAACGAAAATTTACTTCTAAATATTCAATTGGTAAAATTAGGTGGTAACGTTGCCACGTTAACGTTAACACGTTAACACGTTGCCAAAGTTGGTAAAGGGTGATTCTTTTGAGGTTAGGATTTTCATGCATTAGTATTTGACAGATCACGTGGTATTTCAGACATGGTGTCAAAGAGAAAGATGTTCAGTATGCTTTGACATTTCATCATGAATAGACTTACTAACGAGCAACGCTTGCAAATCATTGAATTTTATTACCAAAATCAGTGGCAGAAAATCCGCTTTTTTATCGACAAATTTTGTTCAGCGATGAGGCTCATTTCTGGTTGAATGGCTACGTAAATAAGCAAAATTGCCGCATTTGGAGTGAAGAGCAACCAGAAGCCGTTCAAGAACTGCCCATGCATCCCGAAAAATGCACTGTTTGGTGTGGTTTGTACGCTGGTGGAATCATTGGACCGTATTTTTTCAAAGATGCTGTTGGACGCAACGTTACGGTGAATGGCGATCGCTATCGTTCGATGCTAACAAACTTTTTGTTGCCAAAAATGGAAGAACTGAACTTGGTTGACATGTGGTTTCAACAAGATGGCGCTACATGCCACACAGCTCGCGATTCTATGGCCATTTTGAGGGAAAACTTCGGAGAACAATTCATCTCAAGAAATGGACCGGTAAGTTGGCCACCAAGATCATGCGATTTGACGCCTTTAGACTATTTTTTGTGGGGCTACGTCAAGTCTAAAGTCTACAGAAATAAGCCAGCAACTATTCCAGCTTTGGAAGACAACATTTCCGAAGAAATTCGGGCTATTCCGGCCGAAATGCTCGAAAAAGTTGCCCAAAATTGGACTTTCCGAATGGACCACCTAAGACGCAGCCGCGGTCAACATTTAAATGAAATTATCTTCAAAAAGTAAATGTCATGGACCAATCTAACGTTTCAAATAAAGAACCGATGAGATTTTGCAAATTTTATGAGTTTTTTTTTTAAAAAAAGTTATCAAGCTCTTAACAAATCACCCTTTAGAATTCTACCAGAAATGGTAGATTTTTTATTGTTTGGTAGATTGGTAGAATTTTTTAAATTTTGGTAGATTTTGCAGAGGTATTTCATAAATTTTCTATAGGAATAAACTTCTGACAAAATTTTCTATATAGAAATAAAATTTTGAGAAAATTTCCTGCATAGAAATAAAATTTTGACAAAATTGCCTATATTTTGACAAAGTTTTGATAAAATTTTCTATAGAAATAATATTTTGACAACATTTTCTATAGAAATAATTTTTTGGCAAAATTTTTTATAGAAATAATTTTTTTTAGAAAATTTTCTATAGAAATAACATTTTGAGAAAATGTTCTATAGAAATAAAATTTTGACGAAATTTTCTATAGAAATAAAATTTTAACAAAATTTTCTATAGAAATAAAATTTTAACAAAACTTTCCACATAGGAATAACATTTTGACAAAATTTTCTAGATAGGATAAAATTTTGACAAAATTTTCTATAGAAATAAAATTTCGAAAAAAAAAATTTAACAAAACTTTTCACATAGGAATACAATTTTGACAAAATTTTCTAGATAGGATAAAATGTTGAGAAAATTTTCTATAGAAATAAAATTTTGTTAAAAAAGATTAAATCGATTTCTCGAAAAAATCCCCACAAAAATCACCAAATTTATGGAAATTCCCCAACAAATCCCCAAGTTCCCAACTCAGAAATTTCGTCCCCATTCTCGAAAAAATATCCCCAATTTGGGGGAAATCTTTAAGGATCCTTTCCAGAGCATAATACAAATGTGATGTACCTTATGTTCAATTCAGAAAAAATAAAAATTCTGAAGTTTAGGTTAAAGTGGCATCCCGATTTCATTTAGGCTCACTTAGACTATTCAGTCCATTGTGAAAATTCTGAAGGATGAAGTCGTACCACCTCGTTGAACCCACTTTTGCCTCGTAGTCAATGAATTTACTAATATGTCGAACCCGGGATACAAAAGTCGACAATCGACTTTTAGACTAATAAATTGTTTGTCAAAAATAGTCGAAAGTTCGAATTTTTGTAATTTTCAAAATCGAGTGAGTTGAGTTTTGAGTCAAATCGACTTTTGGTGTTGGTCAAAATCGACTTTTTACAGTGACCAAAATCGATTTATCGAACGAATTTGAATTAAAAGAGAATTGTGATTTAACTAATTTTATGCTGAGAATTAATCAAAAAGTCAAAGTCGACGTTTCAAAAATCGCAAGAGTTGAAAGTCATGTTTTTTAAAAGTCGAATACTCGAAAAATCGGCTTTCAATAATCGCCAAACTCTGAAATCGACTTTCTTCAAATTTGGGAAAAGGCGTAAAATTAAAATTTTGACTTTTTAAAATTTTGAAAAAAAATCGATAGTGGGAATGTCCACTTTTCCAAAATTTTAAAAAGTCGAAATGTCGACTTTTTGGTTCTCATTACAATCCCTAAGTCGAACAACGGATTACCGGTGTTAGAGTAGAGTTTTCACGTCCGAAAAACCTGAAAAAATATTAACGCTTCCGTTTCAAAGTCTTATTTTCTCCATGTATTGGACTAACCACTTTGGCTGCATTTGGTTGGTTGGCTAGCTACTTGCGTATACAGTGTTTGTCCGTGTGGTGTTGCCTTTAAATCATCATTGCTGGCCCAGCGATATATTGACATAAATTAAAAATGGCTTAAAAAACATCAACATGGCTAACCAAATATGGTGTTTATTAAACGTCAACAACGACAACTGTTTGCTGCTGATTTATGATGTTTGCAATTTATTTTGGTAGCCGTTCTTTCATTCCTCCCTTACTCTAGGGCTCACACCTAAGGGATATTCTCCACAAACCGCAAATAATATTCATTACATACAAATACAGATCATAATATTTACGAATACTATGGACGTATCAACATTACGATGGCCTCTATTCCATAGTAAGCTAAGTTCGAAAATGACTAGAGAAAAGTCGAGAAATATAGACTAGATCAGAAATGGGTTTGGATTGCACTTTTTTTAAAGGTAATTCCGCTTGCCGTGATGGATATAGGTTAGGTTAGGTGGCAGCCCGATGTATCAGGCTCAATTAGACTATTCAGTCCATTGTGGTACTACATTGGTGAACTGCTCTCTTATCACTGAGTGCTGCCCGATTCCATGTTAAGCTCAATGACAAGGGACCTCCTTTTTATAGCCGAGTCCGAACGGCGTTCCACATTGTAATCCTCAGAAATGTCACCAGCATTACTGAGGTGGGATAATCCACCGCTGAAAAACTTTTTGGTGTTCGGTCGAAGCAGGAATCGAACCCACGATCTTGTGTATGCAAGGCGGGCATGCTAACCATTGCACCGTGATGGATATAAGAGCATCCCACAATTGTTGATTATTTTTATTTCATGTGTATATGTAAAGGTATATAATTTTCCTTGATTTCTATAAAGTAATGTTTTTAATGTAAAAATTTTTTTTCTTTTCTGTCTAATTGCATCTTCTCTCACATCTTTCTCACTTCCACCAGGTTTTTCAGTTCTTAACACATTTTTCTGTAGTACAAACAATGTAGAAGAAATTATTAAGTTAAATATTTTTTTTTTTAATTTTACCTTTACGCTTGGACGAAGAATCGAACCGCGGATCATAGAGTTTGTAAGCCATCACACTATCTACTGGGCTACGTAGCTGTTATTGTCATCAACAGACAATTCCCGCTGTAGGCATCAACACAAAAGCAACGCAGTCAAGCAGTTATATTTATAAAGAATAGTTTTCGGCGCCCATGAGCCAATGTAAAGAAACTTTATTTGACAGAAACATACCTTTAGTTGGTCACCGTGGAACAATGGTTAGCATGCCGGCGTTGCATATAAAGTGTAGTGGGTTCAATCCCTGCTTCGACCGAACACCATAAAGTGGAAAAGGGTATTATAAGTTAGTGCATATGTTTGTAACACCCAGAAGGAGACGCCCTGGCAATAATGCTCAGGGTGGGTCCCTAAGTCGATATAACCATGTCCGTCTGTCCGTCCGTCCGTCTGTCTGTGAACACATTTTTGTGATCAAAGTCTAGCCTCAGAAGCCAGATTTTTGGCCGAATTTGGTTGAAATTTTGCACTAGGAGTACAATTAGTAGTATAGTCAAATTTGCAAAATTTGATTGAAATCGGTTCAGATTTAGATATAGCTCCCATATATATCTTTCGCCCGATATGCACTAATATGGACCCAGCAGCCAGAGTTTTATACCGATTTGCTTGAAATTTTTTACAAATATAACACTTAGTCGTATAGTTAAGTGTGCAAAATTTGATTGAAATCGATTCAGATTTAGATATAGCTCCCATATATATCTTTCGCCCGATACGCACTTATATGGACCCAGAAGCCAGAGTTTTATCCCGATTAGCTTGAAATTTTACACAAGGTACAATGGGTAGTATAGTCATGTGTGCCAAATTTGATTGAAATCGGGGCAGATTTATATATATATATATATATATATATATATATATATATATATATATATATATATATATATATATATATATATATATATATATATATATATATATATATATATATATATATATATATATATATATATATATATATATATATATATATATATATATATATATATATATATATATATATATATATATATATATATATATATATATATATATATATATATATATATATATATATATATATATATATCGAGCGATAAATCATAAATAAACTTTTGCGAAGTTTCCTTAAAATTGCTTCATATTTAAATGTTTCCCATATTTTTTTTTTTTTTACTAAAATTGTGTTCCACCCTAGTGCATTAGCCAACTTAAATGTGAGTCCATAGATTTTGTAAAAGTCTATCAAATTCTGTCCAAATCGAGTGATATTTAAATGTATGTATTTGGGACAAACCTTTATATATAGCACCCAACACATTTGACGGATGTGATATGGTATCGAAAATTTAGATCTACAAAGTGGTGCAGGGTATAATATAGTCGGCCCGACTTTAGACTTTCCTTACTTGTTTATTGCAAAAGAAAAAATTTGTACCAAAAAATTTTTTTGGTGAAGAAAGTGTGAAATATTTGACAAAATTCAAAAAACTTTAACAAAAGAAAAACTGTTTTTAAATTCATGTTTTTTTTTGCGTGTAGTTATGGAAATTCGCTTTAGCCTGCATCGAAATGTGTAGCTATGCTTATGTAGATTGTTATCTGACATTTTCTTTCCAAGAAATTAATAGTATCTGTTTATTCCAAAATCATAAACAGATCTTCATAATTTTAAATGTATCTGCATTCGAATGCCGCTCTAACCGATTGGCGATATTCCCAAAATGCCATAGAAAATCTCCTACGTTTCCGCAATAACAGTATCAATTCCCTTCATAATGTTAACATAAAAAAGAACCCTGTTTTAATAAACAATAATTGCCTGTTAAATTGACTTAGTACATTATAGAGTTACGGTAAATGGTTGCATGAGTGTACCAATTTGTTAGTCACATATTATACTCCTCTCGAATATGTGCTATGATGTATGCTCATATGAATACTTCGTAAAAGTATTTGTATATTTGTTATTGATGTCAACCCATTTCAAGCAAGATGTGAAATTTAATTAATCTCTTGTCAATTGATAGTGAGGCAATTCAAAACAGTTGCAAGGCTCATATAAATATTTTTATAGAACTGTCATAAATCAGCTAAAGTAGCAAAATGTAGGAAAATTAGTTTGTATTTTATGAAACATTTTAACGGCTGTTTTTTTTTTTTTTTTTGAAATAAAAATAAAAAACATTTTTTTTGTTACTTAGAATTGTTATATGTTAGTCCACAAATGAATTGCGTTCCAAAATAATCTCAGGCCAAAGAATATTTCATGAAATTTTAAGGCAACAATATTTTTTCATTGATATAACGAAACAATTTAATTACGTCAATGATATTATTCCTTAAATTTTCGTTATTTAACAGAAAATGAAATATTTCATTATATTTACGAATTTGTTTCGTTGTTTCTATTTTAGTGAGCCATTTCGTTTCTGCATTTATCTACATACTTTAACATTTTCGATGTAAGCAATGTTTATGTTTAAAAGTTTTGAATTAAATTCCCTTGGATTATTTTTAGTAAGCCAATATAGCCACATCTTTTGTTTTAAAATCTTTTGCTAAAAAAATCATTGAAAAATTATTTTATGTTTATTTAGGATCTGATGATAAATTGGGTTATTGTATATCTCCATCACCTTGTCTGTCATGACATTACTACAAAGATTCTTTCCTGGTTTACATCTTCACATCGGCTACTTTGAATCTTTACTCTCATCGAAAGGTAAAAAAATCGATTTGATTTAGAAATCCTTGTGTTTTTTTTTTGCTTGCAACTCTACAACATAAATTTACATTGTGTGTCCATAGCTGATATGTTTGTTGTTGTTGTTCTTTATGTTTTGTAAAGTCCAAACATGTTGACATCATTCAAAACCATTCAAAAGCCAAAAACAATTACAATATAAACACAAGTAGTCAACAACAATAACCGATACAGTAGTAGCAGCACCAGCAGTAGAGCCATAACATAGCAACTGCGTTCTTACTAATGTCACTGCTATGGACTAAAAGCAATGATGCCATAGATTTCCAATAAAATGGTACACCCTTCATTATTACATGGTGTATATGGAAATATTAAATGTTTTGATTAAAAGTGTCGTCCACTCACAAAGAAAACTACATACCAATAAAGCCAAAGAGCATTGCCAATAACATAGATAACTAGTTTCATTGAAACTATGAATATTTTCATTAATAGTATGAAATGTTGCATTATTACATATAGAGTTTTTTTTTAGAAGAGGGCATAAATTGTAATATGTAATAAATGGATGTCATGTAGCAAATATCAAAGTACATGAAATTGCTAGAATGTGGTCATTAACGTCACGTACCGAATTGCAAGCAATTCGCTTGAAAAAGACGGACGGGTATCGCTAGATTTTCTCAGGATTTCACAACCTAAGGATTCCTAGGCAAATATTTGAAAGCCTTACAAAGTTAGTGATTCCCTTTCTTATGGAGAATGCAAAGAAATAATTTTCATCAAATTATTTCCGATTAAAAAGTTAATTGAAGCTTAAAAATTTTCAATAAAAAAATCAAACTAGAAACATTAAGTCAATTAGGTCCTTAGTTGAAAATTTTAAATTTTTAATTAAAAAATTAATTGGTCAATCAATTTTTTAATCAATCTCGGAAGACAGAGTCAGTTAAAAAATTATTATTTTTTTTGAAATTTTTAATAAAAACATTTTAATAAAAACAATGAATTTTTTAATCATAATAAAAACACAAAAAAAATTAGTTAATCAAACAAAGGACACAAAGTTAGTTAAGAAAATGAGTGAGCATTTTCGCGATTTTTATTAAACAATTAAATGTTCCAATTAAAAAATTTAATCGATTGCGGTCGCAAAACTCAATTTTTAACTAAATAATTGATTTAATCAATTAAAAAACTGAGTTTTTCAATCGATATCAATTAAATTTTTGATTGAATCAAGTACAAAAGTAATTGTTTTTTGCAATCAACATAAAGCTTTTAAATAAATCAATTAACAAATTAATTGTTGTTTTTTGCAAACAAAATCCATAAAATAATCAATCAATTAAATATTTAATTTAATCAATAAAAACAAAAAATTAACTGAAAGTTTTAAATATAATCAATTAATTATTAATCAAATATTTTTTATTTCTAATTAAAACTGTGACTGATACTATAATTTTCGTGATTGAAGACATTAAAAAAAATAATTGGATCATTTAATTTCGCGATTGAATCAGAATTTTTTAAGTGACCCTCTTTTGGTCTGATAACATGACATAACGTGATTGCTCAAAACACTCTTGTCAATATTTCCAGCATATTTAGTAAGGTATCCTTAAATTCGTTTTAGCTTAACTTCCTTCTATTCTTAGTGCATTTTTTTGTCTCTTATGTGGTTCATATTGGAACTCAGTGGGTACAATGACAGACAAACCGACGACAAAATAAAAATCTAAATACAATGAACGCTGTTTTTTAAAGACAAACGGACAGACATATCATTCGAACGAATATTTTCCATACTTTCCACAAGTCACACCAGTGCTAGATGGACAAACAAGACAGAGCCAGGCATATGGATAACCAAAAGGATCGATCGATGGATGGATGGTACAAAGATTCTGCAGGGAGAAGAAGAAGAATCCAAAAAAAGTGAGAAGAATTGCTGTACACTGATACAGCTCTATGGACATGGTTATAAACAAATCCGACAAAGCGACATACAAATGTCCGCTTATAGCGGCTTTCAATGTTTTATTGGAATGTTAAACACTCCTATATAAACAAATAATGATAAATGCTTAAACACTAAAACGTTGCCGTGACTGCTGCCGCTGCTGCTGTTTCAGCAGTTGTTGTTGTTGTTAACTCGCGGCCATCAAGTTAACCAGGCTCCCCGGCAGACATTGAGCAGCCAATATTGCCTTCAACGATTGATCCATGATGGGCATGGATGTTTTTGGTGATATGTCGTCGCCTTTTATTCCGTTGTCTTTGTTGCTGCTGCTACCGTCGCCGCTATTTTGGTCATCCATACATGGCTATCAGACATCCGACCATAAGGCTAAGAGCCCCCAAAAGAAAATATTAGCGATTTCACTGGTTTTGGCTGGTCGTTTTGTTTGTAGCCAAAGCATCCATGGTTTACTTTAACCATTCCATTCAATATATGGGAGACACATGAAACTGTCAAAAATTTTGGGCGATTTATTAGCGCAAATTGAGTTTAAAAAGATGCTATTGCTGTTGCTACTACTATGACTGTCCATGGAATCAAAAATCAAAACTAAACCATTTCCAAATATCCAAGTCGTGGTTCAAAACGAATCGTCTGGGTCGTTTAACAAAACCAACAAAAAAATTATGATTTTTTTCCTAAAGTGAAATGAACACAAAATTTATAACATTCTCATGTTTGGAAAGACATGACGCGTCAAAATCCACAATTCTATGTCCATGGCAATAGCTGGTCATATTTTCGAAGAGTTTGGAGTCATATAACAGAATGATGAATTCCAAAGAAAAATACCATCATCATCATCGTTGTCGTCATACACTAGAAATTTATGTTTGTGGCATGCCATAAACTATCGAGTCTTTGGATTTTTTTTTTGATATCAAATGATAGTTGGGACTGTATCCTGCATTGATTTTTTATCGCTCTAAGTGAGATTGGTTTTTCCATGGGGTATCGTGACAGGGTTTGGGAAGATGTTATTTTTGGAAAATCTTTCCAAAATCAATTGCAAGGGTTTTATTTTGTTGTAAACAATTTTAGATTTCTATTTTTTCTTTCGATAGATGAACTTTTGACAGAATGTATTATTATGTATACATAGTCACCTTAAATCCTGGCATTTCAGTAGTCAAAAAAGAGAGCACTCATATGCTCACACAAAGTAAATATTTCTTCCGAAACGAAATTTGCTTTTATTGGTAAAGTTGTCTCCTTAAAAACAAATAAATCTTTATTTATGGTCCCCGTTGCCCAGCTTGTTCCCAACGAACTTTATTTACCCTCAACGAAAATACTTTATTTACAAAAGAAAATTTCGTTGGTCTAACATTTCGTGTGCCAGAAATGAAGCCAGAAGTACTTATCTATTAATCCAATAATTACTTATTTATTTATTTAAGAAAAAATACTTTCTTGCGGTACAAAATTTTAGACAAACGAAATTTTCTTTGCCGTAAAATGTCTTTATCGCCATTCGAAGTTTACGATGGACTTTGTTTTGGTAAAATTTAAAAATTATTATTTTTTTGTTTTCGCTTCATTTGTGTACACTGAAAAGAGTTTTCTTTTCTGAGGAACGAAATTTTAGATAAGCAAAGTTTTCTTTTGACGCTAAAAAAAATTTTCTTTAAAAGCAAATAAAAAAATTAGAGGCAATCGTTGGCTCGCTTATCGTAAATTCTGATTTATTTCCCCTAAAAATAATTTATAAGAAAGGGGAAATTCGTTTGTCTAAAATTTCGTTCCGGAGCAAAGTCTTTTTTCTTTGGGTGTATAATTTTTTTTTATTTAATTCATGTTATTAAAGTTAGCAGAAAAATCATTAAAGTGAAAAAAAGTTCTTATGTTGGGAAAATTTTATCTAAAACCTAATATCTTCCATGAACTAAAATAAATTAAAAATGGTTCCCATTTTTTAAGTGTCCATGCAAATAAATAATTTGTTTCCTCAAAAACGAAATTCAACGACCTTTTATTTTGTAGTTAAAGTTGTCGCTTTAAGCCCAAACAAATTTCGTTGGAGAAAAACATGGCAACGGATATTATACAAATCTTTGGGTCCTTTGCTTTTAAGAAGACAACTTTAAGAAGAAAAGAAAAATTCACTGGTCTAGATTTTGTTTTCAAAGGAAAGAATTATTTTTTGATGTGTAAAACATAGAATGTGTCTGTATCACGGTTGCCACTCGAGCCAAAAATAATCTACCACCATTTGAAGAAAATTTTATCAAGTAAAAAATATTATTTTGTAGTGTTTGATCAAAATATTTTTAGTTTGCACAAACAAAAGAAAGTTACTACTTCTACAAAAAGCAGATTTTGATGGTATGGCCTAAAACATAAATTAAAAATTTTAAAGATATTGACTTCTACAAAGGACAGAACAAGGGAGGTTTTGATAGTATGGCCTAAAACAAACTAAAATGTTTAAAGATATTGACTTTATAGAAAAATTTGCTAAAATTTTCTTTTTATAGAAAATTTGTTCAAAATTTTACTTCTATAGAAAATTTTGTCAAAATTTTTTTTATCAGAAAATTTTGTCAAAATTATATTACTATAGAAAATTTTGTTAAAATTTTAATATTTAATTTTGTGTTGTTATTGTTGGTTTTGTTCTTTAATCATTTTTGTTGTTTTTTTGATTTCAGCTTAAAACCATGCATTGACTAAACTACAAGTGTAGCTTAACCAACAGAGGAAAATAATGTTTGTCAAAAACAGAACGAATGAAAGAAGAGGAAGCACGCTCAAAATAAACCTAGCCAACTGCACTCAAATCGATGATTAGACGGTGGCAAAAGAAATGATATATGTTTGTACGAATTTATTTCGGCAAAAGCCGGCTATCACCTTTTTTCCAAAGATTCAAGTGTGGTTCATTGTTGGGTTTAATGAACTGCCTGAATTTATTCTTGTAATTGGTTGATAGTTTTGCTGCAAGTAGAGGATGCTGATGAGGAATGTGGTAATTCCGAAACGTGCGTCCATCCAACCATATTGCAGTCTATAGGGCTTTGCCCAAATACATTTGACAAACATTCTTTTCCTCTGTTGGTTAAGCTACTCTTGTAGTTTAGTCAATGCATGGTTTTAAGCTGAAATCAAAAAAGAACAACAACAAAAATTTTATTACTATAGAAAATTTTGTCAACATTTTATTTCTTTAGACAATTTTGTCAATATTTTATTTCTATAGAAAATTATGTCAAAATTTTATTTCTATAGAAAATTTTGTCTAAATTTTATTTCTATAGAAAATTATGACACAATTTATTTTTACATAGAATGCTGGCAAAACTTTATTTCTTTAGAAAATTTTCTCGAAATTTTATTTCTTTAGAAAACTTTGTCAAAATTTTATTTCTATAGAAATGTTTTGCAAAATTTTATTTCTATAGAAAATTTTGTCAAAATTTTATTTCTGGAGGAAATTTGTGAAGTAACTTCTAGTTGGTGAGGAATATTTTGAAAAATCTACCAAAATATCAAGAATTCTTCCAATCAACCAAACAGTAAAAATCTACCATTTTTGGTAGAATTCTACCAACTGTGGCAACCATGGTCTGTGTAGGGTAATTTCTAGTCAGTCATGTACTGCCCCTATTTACATTTGTTTTAATCGGCGAGTTAACGACATCTTGTCAACATAAACATAAATCGTTACGTTACCTTAGCTAGTTGTTAGTCGATTGCCATACCAAAATGATTGCTTTTAAAATTGTTTGTGACATTGAAGTTTCTGCTGCATCATCATCATCATCTTGTCGGTGCCCATAGAGACACCAGCCCCATATTACACATTTATCAAGCTTAAGTAAACTTAAAGTAAATGTTTGTGCCTCTAGAAAGGAGGCTTTTCTACAGTCATTATATGCAAGATTTTCGGCCTCATAAGAAAACCAAATGTGTCAGCCTGTTAAAGACCACAAAGGAAAAATGAGTTTGGCCGACTATTTCATAATGAAATTACCACCCACTAATCAGAATATAAATTTTCCACAAAAATACTTCATCTTCATTTTATTGCAGTTTCTTTGGACAGTATACACATTCTTGTAAAACATTTTTCCTTCTCGAAGAAGGGGGTGCCATTATTAAAAACTTCGCATATACGAGTAGCTAAAATGTGTGATAGTAGGTTGTGCAAATTTTCATGTGGTGGGTGTTGAGGGAGTTTGATGCAAAAAAGCAACAGAAAGTACCTTCACGAATACCAGACGCCAACAAAAGCTTAACGTATGTTGTATTAATAAACGTAAGTTCTTTGGTGCTCATAAACAAACTCGACATTATTCTATGGCTTACCTTATTTTTTGCACAAACAATACCATGGAGATTTCTACCAATGCACAGTGGCGGGATTTTGTTAAGACATAAGAAAAATGCGAACAAAATATTTTTTAATTCAATGAATTTTGTTCTTGCCCTCTAATTAAAAAAAAATAAGGATAGGCTTAATTAATTTAAATTTGCATCTATTTGGTCACCTTTTGGTATATGTCCTTAATATTCCCAATTTTGAACTTAAACCTTCCTCCCACGGTTGCCACAATTGGTAGAATTCTACCAAAAATGTGAGATTGGTAGAATGCTCGATATTTTGGTACATTTTGCTAAATAGCCCCTCCAACTAAGAGGTCCTTCCCAAATTTTCTATAGAAATAAAATGTTGACATAATTTTCTATGAAATAAAAATTTGACAAAAATTTCTATAGAAATAAAATTTTAACAAAATTTCCTATAGAAATAAAATTTTGACAACATTTTTTATAGAAATACAAATTTTGACAAAATTGATTATAGAAATACAATTTGACAAAATTTTCTATAGATATAACATTTTTTCGGTTGGTAGTTTTTAGGTAAACTTTTCTCCTAATTTTGGTAGATTTTTTGTTGGCTCGAGTGGCAACCGTGCTTCCTCCCCCACTGTGCATTGATGGCATTAGGCAAGACTGCAACTTACACATGTAACAATGCTGTAATTTTTGCTTTCATACCTCTCCCTCTCCCATCAATTTATCATCCTTCATGTATGTGTAGAGTATATAGGTGCGTGTGGGGGAGTGATTTTCCTTTTCTTGCCAATTATGAGATCTAAGTATGTGTGTGTGTCTAACATTGACTCCTGTAATATAATACAATAACAGCGTTGCTAAAATGCTAAATTATTACAATGAATTATTATTTTAATTTTAGTATTATAACTTGTACTTGTGGTTATTAATGTGACATTTCACTTTATAAGATTTTTGCCTGCCTAGGCTGCAGGCCTATGGAATGTATGTCTGGAATGTGTGTTTGCTTGTTTTTGTTGTGGCTTCTAGCAAGTTAACAGTGATTTATCTCTGTTATTTTTCGTATTTCTTAGGTTAATGCATATGTCCCAGAGTCCCATGTTTTTTTTTTTGTGACACCGATATGGTGATATTGATTTGAATACACAATGTAATTTGTATGGCATATTAAGTTCTTCAGGGTCTAAAAAGCATAGCTAATATTTGATGGGAAATTGTCTTTCGTCATAGAAATTACGGTGCTAGGTCCATGCATGTTTACTTTATGAGAGTTTATTTCGTTTGCATTTTAAGATTTTATTTCATTTTATACTTGTTGCTAGATTTGATTTGATTTATTTTTATTTTATTTTATTTTATTTTATTTTATTTATTTATTTTTTTGTTTTTGCAGATGAACCAAATTCATCGATTCCACATATATGGATCACATTTATCGGCTTTGAATATGAAATGGAGAACCGAGTTTGTCCCTAGGCTACGCTTTGATTTCAAGGTAAATATTTATTTTTTTTGTACCAGGGGACGTATGATGAATACAAATTAAGAGTTTACATTACTCATACGCTCTTATAAATCTAACTGATCGAATAATCACACATGCTGTATATACGCAGATTAAACACAAAATCTTTCACAATTTCTCTCTTCAATGATCTGTTTCAAAAAACGTACCGACTATTCCCTTTACAAAATTTTTAAAATTTTATAAAAAAAAAATTATTTATGTTGACAATGGATCTACTTAACCCTGGAATCACTTAACCCTCATCAAATGACTTTGGCAGACAGTAATAAGTACACTAAAAAAATAAAAAAAGAACTTTCAGAAACACATCGTTTACTCAACAACTTATGTATTTTTGGGGAAATTGAAAATCTAACTCCATGTTCTTATTCAATTTTTTAATTCCTTGAAAGATCTTA
The DNA here is from genome assembly GCF_050003625.1 of Haematobia irritans. Taxonomy (NCBI): domain Eukaryota; kingdom Metazoa; phylum Arthropoda; class Insecta; order Diptera; family Muscidae; genus Haematobia; species Haematobia irritans. Next base: position 2,807,498 of record NC_134400.1, read on the forward strand.
AAAAAGGTAAAGCAAATTGGTACAATTGTCTTGAAATGTAAAAAAAAAAACATAATTTCCTAAGAAAACCACATTAATGTACAATTTGATACACTGAAAACAAGTATGTTGTAAAACTGATGCTAAAATATTGCAAAAATTTTGTTTTGTTTTAGTTTATTTTTAAAATTTTGTAAGAAATTTTCGCCAGCTCAACGATTTTTTCTTTATTCCAAGTATGTCTCAAAAATTGTATGAACTAAATGGCAGTAAAATTTCAATGACACAAATTAGTTCAATTCTAACTAAAACAGAAGAAATTGTTCGTACGCTTTTCAAAAATAGTAAGAATGAACTGCATCTGGCGCCTAAGATTTTTTCTTTATTTTTAGTTCATTTTTTCTTTTTGAGAAAGATGCATTTCGTATATGGTAATTAAAAATCCAATAGTGTTAGAAAGTTTTCGTTATTTTACTTTTTTTCTGTGTATGTAGTCATACGATACCTTGGGTTATATCTTAAATACGATTTCTTCTTTATGTACTTCCCGTTTAAAATATTCCTGACGGAATTGTCGAATTGTCCGTGCCTGGTCGGGTGGGATACGTGCTCCCGCACACCCAGTATCTTCCATAATGGCTCCCACGTCACTATGATACTCTCAGTACATAGTCTACGAAAAAACACATTTAGGTCTTGTTGATTTCCTTCTTTCACTACTACAAACTGATTGTTTATGCATGTTGTGATTGAAATTTTTGGTAAATATATTTTTTCTAAGTGTACAATTTAAAGAACTACTAGCCTGCTGTGCTGGTGTCTGTCAGTCACTTATTGTTGGTATCATTTCTTTGGGGCTTATAGCTGTTGCCTGAGTACAATCTCGCACAAAATGACAACTTTATTAAATTAAATTAAATCATGGAATTTAGAAGCTATCTTCCAAATACACACGCATAAAAAGTGCGTCGAAAATTCCTTGATCACACATCATTAAGTGGACAAAAAATCTTGCACATCAAATCTATCCAAGCTTCCATGTATCTGTATCTGCAGTCACCTTAGGATCATTCGATCGGGGTGAAGAAAAAAACTGTCTGGCCAAAGAGCAATTCTTAGCAGATGACAGTGAGTTGAGTTTACTTCTTGGACTCATTACAATTATCAGTTGGACTAACTTGGCACTTTTCTTTCTTCATTGTTGACATCAGAGCAAGCAATGCTTAAGGATACCATAACAGTGATGCAGGGCTATGTCGACGACATGGACAAAGCAAAAACAGTGAGGCTTGATCAAATCCTTCGTGTTTGGAAACGCGACTGTTGTTGCACCTTCTGGTATGGCATGGCAAACACGACAAACTATATCCACACAAACTCTGTCAGAGATATTGGATGATGATACGATGAAGAACAACAACTGGAGGTAGAAATGTTTGTTAGTTTTTGTGTCTTTTTCTTTTTGAGGAGGTGAAGGGTTTCGACAGACAGCAGAGGATAATTTTGATGACGTTATTTTTATGTTGTCATGAAAATTTAATTGAAATTCCAAAAAAGGATACAGTCAGCTTCCTCCACTTGCGGTGTGTTTGTTTCCAGATTTCTTGTTTTTTTTTTCTTCCATAGGCAAAGCTTATCGGGAAGAAGACGTCAACATGTCTGCTGGTCCAATAGAATAAAACACAGTTTTTTTCTGTTATTCTCCATTTGAGTTTCTTACACTGGAGTTGGTGGAAAGACCGTTGCTGATATTGTTGTTGCAATTGAAGTGCCTTTTTCGGCCATAATTTCAGAAATTGGTTTTTATTGACTTCCCGTCATTTAAGAAACGGTCAATTTTTCTTCCAAAGCTACACAAAAAACACAAACAACAAACAGAAGAGTTTGGTTACTTGACAGTATGTTCTGCTTCTTCTTTTTAAGTGCTGGACAAGACACCAATGTTTTTGAAGGTAGCTAAAGAAGATGTCATGTGTCGCATCGCCAGTTGAGTGTTTTTTTTTTGGGTAATTTAGGGAATCATCATCATCTTGAACTTCAATAAAAAAAATTATGAATTTCTTGACACAAGAAGAAAGGCGGCAGATTCACAGAACTTTTTCTGGAAGGTGCTATCTTTAGATGTTTAATGGTTTTTGTTACGTAGTGTAGTGGACAATTGTACACTGTTAGAAAAATATGTTTTTCATATGTTCCGATATAAACAAAATGTGTTTCGGGCACAATTTTTAAACACAATATATTTAAGTGCAAACATGTAATGTTCCTAAACTAACACAAAATGTTTGGGACACATATGTTAATATGTTAGAATATATTATTTTTGGGGCATGAATGTTCCATAAACATAATATGTGTGAATGTAAACATATATAAATTTACAAATTTCGAGTAAACATATATATGTTGTGATACTTTATTCAGAGAGCGACAGAGAGAGAGAATTAGTATAGAGAAATAAATAGAGATGGAAACCGGGAGGGTTGAATAAAAAGATATCAACATAACACAGCGAGAGAATGAAATGAGAGCAATTTCTGTGAAACCGCTTGTATGTTGTTTCGGAAAACTGTTTCGTGTTAAGGCCAAAAATTTTATATGCTTAAGTCTAAATACTATTTAATTTAATGAGTATTCGGAATAAAGAGAATAGACGTTCGGAACCAAGAGAATAGACATTTGAAAAAAAAAAAACAGAATATTTGTGTTACAGAAAAAGATGCGAAGAACTCAAAAATTTCGTGGAAGTGAAAATTATGTGAGGGAATGAGCACAATATTCTTTGGGAAATTCTTCCAAGCATATACTATTTTTGGATTCAAAATGCTTCCTAACATATAATATGCTCACATAAAACAAACATATTAATGTTTCTGCAGTATCCAACAATATATGTGCTTCCTGCAAAATATGTTTGGAACATATGTTAGAGAAGCGATTTTTTTTGAGGGTGTAGAGGATAATATGGAAGTGAGTGCCCTATATGAGGTATACAAATTTCTCTCAAGTATCCCAGACGAACCAACTCTGATATCAATGAGCGATAGTCGTACATGCATCTCGTTAACATGTCGACATTTAAATGATTTAACTTGAAAACGGGGACTATAACAAATATTGTTTGTATTGTCCAAACATATTATGTTTGCAGCATACTCTTAAGGTTTCTCTTTCTAAACCCATATATGTTTATAGGCTATTTTTAAGTCAATATATGTTTGCATCCAAGCATATTATATTTACAAACATTTTACGTCCCAAACATAATATATCCTAACATATTAACATATATGTCCCAAACATGTTATGCTAGTTTATGAACATTAAATGCTTGCACTTAAAAATATTGTGTAAAAAAATTTGAGTTCCAAACATATCATTTTTACACCCAAACAAATGAAAAACAGTCCTTTTTCGTCCGTGCAGAAATATGAAAATTAATTTTCGTTTTTATGTTAATTCGTCCTGCTTTAACTATTTGAAACCCTCTTTAATGACTACCTTTGTAGTGTTTTTTGTAGACGACCTCTTCCCATGCTCAATTCTACCTTGTTTCATTTTGATCCTTTTTTTCATCATGAAACATCTTTATTAAATTGCTCGCCTCTTGACTCTTGAAGAAGACGATGATGTCTCAGTCACCATCAACATCATGCAGAGATCATATAAATGCTACGTGCATCCATCCAAACACTTTTGAATTGAAACCCCCCCTTTGGATTGCCTCCTTTTCAAGTGCGTCGTGTAACCTAAGCGGCATTTTTCACGCCTTGTTGTTCACAGCAAGTAGTCTCCACAGAGAATGTTGCATTTAACATTCATCAGGACATCATGCAAAGCAAATGTAGAGGGTAGTGCAATTCTATGTGTATTTTCTTAAACTTAAAAGCGGGGTTTTGAAATCGATCAATTGTACACAATAAGGAAGTCTAATATTAAGTTATCTATTCCAGCATAGAAAATAGGCACGAGAAATGTTGTTGCAACGGAAATAAGGCCTAAAGACGCTACAATGACGTTTTTTGATTTTTTCATTGGGAGCCGAATTCAAAAACCAGAACAAAAAATCAAATTTTTTGAGGCGAAAACCTATAAATAAGAAAATCGATGTTCATCTATAATATCTCTACACTCAAAGAATAAACTTATCACAATAAGAAATTAGCACACATCTTAAAAAAGCCATAAATGACATAAAGTGGATTTTATTTGAATGGTTTTAGTATAGGACAGTGGGGTGAAGGTTAGGTTAAAGTGCCTATTACATATAGGCACATCTAGTTTTTACCGTTGAACCCACCCCATTATTTTCTTGTTTTGAACCAACCTGATTGTTCCAAAAACATAAGCAGACTGCTTAAGTTAACGTTCTCCAGGTCCTCCAGTAATCTTAAGCTATATACTCCTAAAATTCGCTTGCGCTGTACACAAGAAGTGTTTAATTGATTTAATTTAAGTTTAAATGGGGCCATATTTGTTTGGTGTCGTTGCAACCCTTGCAATTCTCCCATCGGACATTTGCCATCATAACAGCTTGTAAGGTAGTTCCTAGCCTTGCTAGCTCATCCGCTTCGCTTTTCCCCGGTATGTTCCTGTGATCAGGCACCCATATTAGATGAATATTGTACTACTCAGGCATCTTGTCGAGAGATTTGCAGCAGTCGATGGCCGTTTTCGAGTTAAGGAACACCGAGTCTAAGAATTTTATTGCAGGTTGACTGTCTGAGTATATATGTTGTTAGAACATTACTTCAGAACCAATTTATAATATGTTTCTTCCGATAGTCGGACATTGCGTAGGTATGAACTGAAGAAGTGAATTAACTGTAGTTTATTCGACAAATGTGACCAAATATTGTTGTGAGTTCAAAGATTTTTTGTACTTAAAATTCAAGCGCAAGATTTTCTTAGAAGACGCATTTCTCTGATACTAATTTTTTCTACTTGACCTGAAGTCGATAAACTTTTCAATGCAACCGTTTTGTATAGAGAACAATGAATTGTATTTTTTGTTGTTATAAAATGTTACCCAAAGCCTATTTAAGAACCAAAGAGACACATCCTTCAAATATATTTTCTATTGTATTACGATAGTCCCTAGTTTAACTTTTTGTTTGTTTCAGCCAAACTAAGAACCTGTTTAAGTGTATTCGAGCTTAAAAAATAGCAGACAATGTTTGCTATTTCAATAAACTGTGACTGTTTTCCCTCATTTCTGCATATTTTTTGCTGTTTTAGCCGCCTTTTCTGCTGTGCTTACTAACAAACATGGTTCAATGTATTAGAAACTTTTTGATAATTAAAAATGTTGTACCGCGGACTTATAATTGTTTGTCATATACTATATATTTTTTTTTAATATTTATGTAATATTAAATTTTTTTGGATTTTATGCAATAGTTCTGCATTTATGCTATAATATTTCTGGGAATCCTTTTGTTCTATTCCAATTAACAGTAATCAAATGCTATCTCTCCACTCACTCTCTATCTCTCGGCAAGAGTTGTAGTATTAGGCCATGCATTGATTAAACATAGTTTGAGAAAAGTATTTGGTCACATGTGTTAGCTTACATGGATATTTTTGTCCAGTGTGTGTATGGGTATATTTATCCTTAATGTGATTATAAACATTGAGAAGGGTCATTTGACTTGTATACAACCACTTACAGTACACTTAGACCGGCAAGGAACTTAATTATCAAGAAAATTGTTAATACCTCTCCTTCATGAATGCTCTCACTTAAATAGCCAGTAACGGCAGGCAGCATTACCCCCTCCTCACCCCCAAAACATTGATGCAAATAACCAATGCATTTGGCATACAAGTTGTCACCAGTGGTTAGTGGGCTTTCAGTCACATTTGTGAGCTATTGCGTGATTTGTGGTTGGAGTTGAAATGTCATCGGTCGTCAATGCAGCATGACGAATTGTTTTTGTATGTTGGCCTTTTTCCAAATTAATAGCCATTTAATGATAATTTGTCTGGTAACTCGCAATGATGATTAGCCCTCAGATTGAATGAGAAAATGGTAGAGAGAGTAGACACACATATGATGGCATTGAATGAGTACTGAATAAAGTGTGTGTGTGTATGCCATAACCCAAACGAGAAGAAATTTTAACACAGCGACTACCACCCCTTCGCCCTCCTTTCCTTTTATAGGAAGATGTATGGATATAACTGCAACGCATTTTCCCCACTTTGTTAGAAATCAAAAAGGCGAAATTGTAAAAATTATCAAATCATTATACAGGAATTTTCTACTCATTTTTATCTCCCGTCTCATATGTTAGAGTCACGTGTGTGTATGTGCAAATTCCTAATGTGTGTTTGCAATAAACGTTTCCGACTTACAGGCTTCGCAAATAATGGTGGTGATGATGGCGTTGGTTGTGGATTACAATTCAACAACGTTTAGCAAAAGATTTACGAGCAATCCTTTGTTCTTTTTTTTTGTTTTTGTCTTACCCAGCCTTATCTTATTTTAAAATCTGGCCTTAAAGTTGCACAATCGTTATTTGTTTTACAGTGAAATTTTACATATGGTCTTCCTCGGAGGCCCCCGTGACAGATACCATTTACCGTTTCTATCCTTATTTCACATTCTATGTTTTTATGAAAATTACCTAAAAAATCATTGAAGCATTAGGCAATAAAGATATTTGGTATTTCCCCCCTCACTCTTTGCAAATTCTGGACCACAACATCATTACATGATTTTTCGTTTGGCAGTTAACAAGCGTTACACCACATTTGACCAAATTCCAACTTATTCGACAACCACTCTGTAAATCCTTTACTTTTACACCGTTTTTTGTTGTTATCCAATAGAGGTCTTCTTTATCAGCATGGCCAAAGAAGAGCAAGACCGTGGAAAAATACATATTTTAGATACTAAGCTCTAAAATGTGCCCAGTGGAAAAAAGTACTTAACACATGTGGGTTGTCACACATAAATATCAAAGTACGCCAGGCTCCATAGCCACCATACTATAGTTATTCTACTAGCTCTTCAAGGGCGAAATGTTTTTAAACCCCCTTGGCTGTTGTACACTGACAAAAGAAATGTTTTGTGCAATATGCTGGGTATTGATATAAAAAGCAAAAGATCCTTTGCTCATGCAGATGGGAAAAACTGGAGAACTCACAGAGACATGGATTTGTAGTTCGTTGTCACCGGAATAAGGAGCGCAAAGAAAATTTATGATATATTTAGTAACTTGAAACTAAACTGATTTTGGTATTATTAGAATACATATTCACAAATTTGCTTTTATTTTTGTACTTTAGATAAAATGGAAAAAAACTATTTTATTACATGTATATCCTGCAAGAACAGAATCATCTTTGGTGGTATAGAATTTCCAACAAATGTTGGCATATATATTTACTCAAACAGTCAACCTGTAATCAAATCCTTGGAATCGCTGTTCCCAAACTCGACAACAGGTACAGACTGACTCAAATCTCTAAATGAGATGGCTGAGCAGTTAAAATTTCGCCTAAAATTTGTGTCAGGTCCTAGGAATTTAGCAAAGAACTGCAAAACGGACGAGTTAGTAAGGCCCCTCCAGCTTTGTACTGCTTGAAATCCAAAGACCACCAAGTAAATAAACGTTACCGTTGAAAAATTCTAAAAAAGTGGCACAAAACGTGTCACTCTCAATAAAAGGTGGCGCACTATTTAAAAAGAATGGTACACAAAATGAAAAATATACTTCAGTGCAATTTGCAAAATTACCATTAGTACCATAGGTATCATGCCATTCGCTGCTCACTTTCAGTTTTCAATTTCAATTTCAGTTTCAATATGAAAAAACACATTTTTCTGTTGGTGTAGGATGGACAAAGATGGTGGTTAGAGCATCATACCAATGACTTTGTCATTCACACACGACAAGACTCCCTTAGTCAAGTACATACAACTAACAAAGTGTGAATTTTCACTTTACAACGATGTAAGCAGCAACTATTTTCGTCACACTCTCCCCAACTCTCAAAAGGATACCCTTCTATATTACTTTTCGAGGTCCTGGAAGCCAACCGGAAGGAAAATATAAAATTGTGGCTACATCGTTAGACCAAACGTATCATCATCATCATCAGCTTTGTCGATGTAGTCGTTGTCGTCATCACCACATTCAAAAAGTACATTTTTCAAATACTTTTTCGTTTTTTATTCATAGTAGTTGGTTGTTGAGCACAGTGTGGTCCGCAATATCCTAAGTGTGGGTGATAGAGGACCATCGTATGTATGCTAAGGCTTTTGTATGTGTTAGTTTTACAACTATTAGTAGGTTGATTTTTTTGTTTTGCTGAACGTTGACGGGGAGTACGTTTTGTTTTTCTGCACCATTTGAGATTTTTCTAAAGCGTAACCATATTTGCAAATTGAGCTGTTAACATCCTTTTCCTTCGTTTAGAATTTTATCTGTTTTGTGGTATCTTTGTTTCGAAGTGTCCTTTCGTGAAAATTTAGACAATATATTTTTTAAACTTCGTCTTTAAAACTAATATTTGAATTTTGCGGGGGAATTCATAAACCAATGTCTGCACCATTAGAAAATATTATTTCCCAAAACTGTGAAGGGACAGTCACGAAACGCAGCACATGAGTTCACAAAAAACCAATACGGAATGTACTCGGTTTCTTCCACAGACGGAAATACTTTTAGATGTTCCATAATTTTTTAATCTAAATTATGTGCAAAAAATCAGAAAATGTAAATTATTATTCATTAATTAATTGCAATTAGGTATATAGGCACGATTGCCAATGTTGGTAGAATTCTACAAAAAAATGGTAGATTTTTTACTGTTTTGTAGATTGGTAGAATTCTTGATGTTTTGGTAGAATTTGCGATGTATTCCTCTGCAATTTTCAATTTTCTATACACGCAAAAAAATAATTCTTTCCTCCCAAACGAAATTTTAGACAAACAAAGTTCGTTTCTCATTTGCTTTTCGCTGTAAGGAAGTGTATTTGGAAGAAAAGTATATACTTTTTGTGATAAACGTTTATTCTTTTCCAGGATGTAAAAACAATTTCATAAAGACTAGCTCAAAAAAAAAAAAAAAAAACATTATTTTCTTGCTAATTGCATTGTCCCTCACATCTTTCTCACATCCACGAGGATTTTTAGTTCTTAACACCTTTTCCTGTAATACCAACAATGTAGAAGAAATTATACGATTTTATCAATTTTTAAAATTTTTTTTACCTTTCGCCTGGACGGAGAATCGAACCGCGGACCATGCACATTGTAAGCCAACACACTAACCACTGAGCTATGTACCTGTTATGGTCATCAATAGATAAATATCCATATAAGTTATATTTATATAGCATAGCTTGCTGCGCCCACGAACCGAATAAACAAAGTTTATTTAACAGAAACAAACATTTAGTTTGGCACCGTGGAGCAGTGGTAGCTACGTCCGACTCTCATGCCAAGGGTCGTGGATTCGATCCCTGCTTCGGCCAAAGTTTTTTTTTTTGCTTTTGTTTTTTTACATATATTCCAGATATATTCGGATGATTCCGAAAAAATGTTCAACATTACATTGTAGTATATTAAATTTTGAACTGTAAAATGTGTCTTATTAAAGACCTAAAGTCAGAAAAGAACAGTGTTTGATATAAACGAAATGGACTGTGTTGTTATTTCAAAAATAACTTTTTTTATTGAAAAAATAAAAATTTTGTAACAAACGAATTTTTTTGGTGATAAAAGTTTAAAATTTTCGAAGCAATTCAAAAAACAAAAGAAAAACGTTTTCGGTACACGTTTTCCAAACGTTTTTTTTCTTTGCGTGTAGAAATAAAATTTTTACAAAATTTCCTATAGGCATAAAATTTTGTCCAAATTTTATTTCCATAAAAAATTTTGTCAACATTTTATTTCTACAGAAAATGTCAAAATTTTATTTCTATAGAAAATTTTGTCAAAATTTTATTTCTATAGAAAATTTTGTCAAAATTTTATTTCTATAGAAAATTTTGTCAAATTTTTATTTCTATAGAAAATTTGGTCAAAATTTTATTTCTACAGAAAATGTTGTCAAAATTTTATTTCTATATAAAATGTTGTCAAAATTTTATTTCTATAGAAAATTTTGTCAAAATTTGATTTCTATAGAAATTTTTGTCAACATTTTATTTCTATAGAAAATTTTGTCAAAATTGTATTTCCATAGAAAATTTTGTCAAAATTTTATTTCTATAGAAAATTTTGTCCAGATTTTATTTCCATAGAAAATTTTGTCAAAATTTTATTTCTATAGAAAATTTTGTCAAAATTTTATTTCTATAGAAAATTTTGTCAAAATTTTATTTCTATAGAAAATTTTGTCAAAATTTTATTTCTATAGAAAATTTTGTCAAAATTTTATTTCTAAAGAAATTTTTGTCAACATTTTATTTCTATAGAAATTTTTGTCAACATTTTATTTCTATAGACAATTTTGTCAACATTTTATTTCCATAGAAAATTTTGTCAAAATTTTATTTCTATAGAAAATTTTGTCCAGATTTTATTTCCATAGAAAATTTTGTCAAAATTTTATTTCCATAGAGAATTTTGTCGAAATTTTATTTCTGTTAAAAATTTTGTCAAAATTTTATTTCTGTAGAAAATTTTCTCCAAATATATTTGGATGTAATAATCCAAAGAATTTCTTGTGAACTGATGCATTTTATTTTATACTAAGCCTTTAATAAATATTTTCATATTGTTTATTTTTCTTGTAGACATTTCGAAAATGCTTAGAACAAATTGTATTTCGTTGCGTTTAAATCAATCTCCAGCCTAGTGCAAAACGGAAACTATTTTCTCGCCTGGTTGAACTAATGCAATTTTTAAAAGTGTCACAACATCAAAAAAAGGTACTTTAATCCTATATTCCTTAAAGGAAGACACAGTGAAATTGACAACCACCAAAGTTACTTATCACTTATCTCGCCCACTTAACCATCCCCTTGATGAGTGAGGAAAAAAATGTGTGACACAGATGACAGTGACTGCAATATGCTGTAACATTTTTTGAAGCCAGGAAAATTGGACCCCAAAGCTACGGGTAAATGTGCAATTTTTTCTGTAATTTTATACAATTTTCAATAGCTTAGAGGCGCAACGGAAGTGAAAATAATGAGAAAAATCGTTAAAGGAAAATATGAACAAAATTTTGTGTGTTGTCTATAAAATAAATTAAATTCTTTCGTCATATTCTTAAAAAGTTGGAATAGATGATTTCCTGGTCCTACAGGGTCGGTTGCATTTATCTCTGCAGACAATAACTGAAATGGTAATGGGAGGAATTGTCATCAAGATTACAAGTGTGATGTAGAGTATACCATAATAATCTTACAATAAGAGTAAGTGGCAACATTAACATCACGGAAATCCACACCATCGATACAGCACTAAAATAAGTTGCCACATATGCATGTAGGTGATAGAGAAAAAATTCAGATACGAAATCTGCCACATGGACCATAGCTTACGTTTGGTTTCTCTTCATCTATGCAATGTGTCTTGGACACATCTTCCTTTAGTCCACTATGGCTGTGAGTGGTTGGCTGCCTCTAAATCACCATACCCGTCATATCACCATATCAACCTCCTTCTCCTCGAATACGACAATTTCGCATATCTACCTCTTGGGCTTGTCCCCCCAAATTCAATGTTGCTGCAATAAATGTTTTATTCATGAATCTTGTTTAGCTCTCGCTTGACTTGTTCACTAGTTATGCTAATTTTCCGATGTTGATTCTTCTTTGCTGCTCACTAGCTCCTTCTTCATTTCCATGTTGGCCAGTTCACTTTGAATCTGATGACAGTGTGTACGTATCAGACACGTTTAGATCTCTCCAGCTCTCTCCGGGGCTCTTGAATTCAGCTCTACTATAATGTCGTGCATTGCCGGCATTGCGCCGTTGGTCCCGAGGGCGGCATTACTCTTTTCAAGATTGCAAAACATGTTGCTAAACATATTGTTTTGCCGCCACTGGTGAGCTATAACAAATCGTGAGGATCACAAGCAAAATATCATAGGAGACTCTGATCTAATCTGATTGAGGAAGAAGCATTTTTTACAAAATGTTATGGTTATTATTGATTGTTGTTCAACATTTTATTCTATGTAGGTGGCCAATGTAAGTAATTGTTAATTGGAATACAAGAAATATCAATCTGCAGCTTAAGGAAATTGTTGTCATGGCCATTCGTATATTACATTTGATTCGAGCAGGGATGATATGTTTATATCTAAGATTGAACAAAATCTATCTCAGGATTCAGATATACTGTGTTCGTTGGTTAGGTTAGTGGTAGCCCGTTATTTCAGGCTAACGTAGACTATTCAATCTGAATCAATGATGTAGTATTTTCAAAATAAATTCTAACCTAATTCACGAATTTTTTATCCAAATATTAAAAAAAAACTATATTAAATTTCAAATCTCGTTTTCCAATACCCAGAAAAAAGTGAACTCACGATGAAAGAAAATGTAGGTTTATATTAGAAAATTTTAACTAAAATATTTTAGTAATTACAACATGATACATATAAGTTGATAATTTTTGTCAAATTGAAGAAAATTTTAGTAAAAATATTTTTTTCTGTTGTTTAATATTTTGGAATAAAAAATTGTTAAATGTCTTTAGCGCTATATGAAATTCTAGACAGACACAATTTAAGAAAAATTACTCATTTGAGAAACTTAGTAGCAAACTTCACCCGTTTTAGTAAAATATGAATTAAAGAATGTTTTCTATGAGTTTTTTTAATATGTTGTTGTCTGACAACTGTTTTGACAGTTTAAAGTGACGTCTCCGTTACTCAGTATTCATTTGGCAAATCATTATAAATAACTCCGGAACAACGCTTCCATCGTGGATTTTTTTTTTTTTTAGTCAAAAACAGTTCTCAATTAAAATGTTTATAGAGCATTTCGTGAATTTTATTGTGCATATAATCGTCCGTCTGAGACCACCATAAAGAAAGTAATTACCACATTTCGGTTTACATTCACTCTTTTGGATGCCAGGCCGTTCAAGAATTACCAATGCATCTCTATAAATGTACTGTTTGGGGCGGTACTGCGGGCGAAACAATAGATTTATTGAAAGAACATGTCAACGACAATATTATTTCGAGAAATGGACCGGTGAATTGGCCTCCGCATTCGTGTGATTTGTCGCCACTCTATTATTTTTTGTGAGGATACATGAAGTCATTGACTTACGTGGATAAACCAGCAACGCTTTGGAAACCAAAATTCAACCTGTCATTGATGAAATACGCCCTAAAATGCTTGAAAAGGTGGTCGAAAATTGGACCTCCAGAATTACCTTTGAGCAAAATAGTCGTGGTGGCTATAGGCCCCAAACAGAGTTACCGTTGGGAATTTTAAAAAAGTAGCAACCGTCGAAAATAGTGACACAATTATTTTTGAAAAGTGGCACATTCTTTTTATTAACTTGTACAAAATGAGGTCAAGTTAAAATTTATTTTGCGAATTCATACAAATTGGAGAACAAATCCTATTTAAAATTATTTTTAAAGTGTTTATAAAATAATCAGTTATTAATAAAATAATCAATTATATATTTAAATTTATTTACGATATCAAAATCACCATATTATATCACCATTGGTTTTTAAGTAATGCGGAGTTAAGAATCTCCGTTTCAATATTTTTGTCATTCATTCAATTCATGATAAAATTTGTCCACAATTTTCGGGTAAAATTTTAGAAAATTAGCTTTAACTGTAATAATATCAGTTTCAGGAAAGTTTTCTGAAATAATATGTGATTTGGTTTTTTGGCCCATCTATATTATCGTAATTTCTTTAATATACAAAGAATTTTTATAGTCGATATCTGCTAAATTGCTAATTGCAATACAACACTTTTTTAAAAAATTTATATTTATTTGTAATAGGATATTTTTGTTAAATATATTAAATAAACAATTTCGCTTTGGAATGTTTTGTTAAAAGTGTTCATACTTTTCATAATATAAACTAAAAATTTAATATAAATCTCGTTGGCATTTGAAAGTGCATTTTGGATTCTTCATAAAGGGTGATTCTTTTGAGGTTAGGATTTTCATGCATTAGTATTTGACAGATCACGTGGGATTTCAGACATGGTGTCAAAGAGAAAGATGCTCAGTATGCTTTGACATTTCATCATGAATAGACTTACTAACGAGCCACAACGTCGAATTTTCAGTGAATGGGCCCTAGAAAAGTTGGCAGAAAATCCGCTTTTTTATCGACAAATTTTGTTCAGCGATGAGGCTCATTTCTGGTTGAATGGCTACGTAAATAAGCAAAATTGCCGCATTTGGAGTGAAGAGCAACCAGAAGCCGTTCAAGAACTGCCCATGCATCCCGAAAAATGCACTGTTTGGTGTGGTTTGTACGCTGGTGGAATCATTGGACCGTATTTTTTCAAAGATGCTGTTGGACGCAACGTTACGGTGAATGGCGATCGCTATCGTTCGATGCTAACAAACTTTTTGTTGCCAAAAATGGAAGAACTGAACTTGGTTGACATGTGGTTTCAACAAGATGGCGCTACATGCCACACAGCTCGCGATTCTATGGCCATTTTGAGGGAAAACTTCGGAGAACAATTCATCTCAAGAAATGGACCGGTAAGTTGGCCACCAAGATCATGCGATTTGACGCCTTTAGACTATTTTTTGTGGGGCTACGTCAAGTCTAAAGTCTATAGAAATAAGCCAGCAACTATTCCAGCTTTGGAAGACAACATTTCCGAAGAAATTCGGGCTATTCCGGCCGAAATGCTCGAAAAAGTTGCCCAAAATTGGACTTTCCGAATGGACCACCTAAGACGCAGCCGCGGTCAACATTTAAATGAAATTATCTTCAAAAAGTAAATGTCATGGACCAATCTAACGTTTCAAATAAAGAACCGATGAGATTTTGCAAATTTTATGCGTTAAAGTTATCAAGCTCTTAACAAATCACCCTTTACTATCTCTAATTTCTTGGAACATTTTTCATCCAAATTTTCTCCAATGAAGTAATGCTTCAATACTGTCCACTGTTTCAGGAATATAGTCTGTCGAACTAGAACAATCAGTCTCAAAGAGAGATTGCAAATTTTTGTTTTTAACTGAGGCCTTATGGGATTTATCATCAATTATTCCTTGCGGTGGCAATACAAACCTTAAACATTTTAATATTTATCATAGACCTAATATTTAATGCCACAATAATTTTGGCATATTCAAACTACGCTTTACTAAATAAATTGAATCATAACTGTTACCGTAATAATAAGAATTAATGGACCAAAGCGGTTTATCGTTGGTGCACAATATTCAAGTTTCTCTTTTTCTACCGATAAAATTTAAACTTTTGAAAAAGTGGCACACATTATTGGATAAATGGCACAAAATCGTAAAAAGTAGCACATTTAGTGGCACCGACCGAAAAATGTGGCAAACTTGCCACTAAAGTGGCACAACGGTAACGCTGGCCCGACATTATATTTAAGTGTTAAATGAAAAGAAATTATCTACGAAAACAAATTTGGTCCATTTATTTAAATTTCAAATCAGCAAGCTGTAAGGAAAACACCCTTTATTTTCATATTTAGCAAAATTGTGTACTTCATTTGTGTAAAACTTTTTTTTTCTCATTTTTAGTTCATGTCATTAAAGTAAGCAAAAAATAATTAAAATAAAAAACTTTCTCACTTTTAAAAAAAAGTTAAATCGGCTATAAAAAATTTCGTAGTCGTTTTTCTGGGGAAATGAAAACTCATCTTAAGCGAGATATTATCGAGATAAATTTTATTTGGAGAGATTGATTGGGAATTTGGGAATTTATCATTTATGGGAGCTTCATATAAATCCAACTCGATATGGCTGGTATTTTGCCATATAAGTTTATACGGCGACGCATTTAATATTTTATATATACATATTTATTTAAGTCCAATTAACTTTTTGAAATATTTGATTGATCTGCGGTATGCAGGGGACATAACATAAATCCTCCGTATAATACATCCGCAAATCATTGGTATTGACCATTTGATTTTATTTATAAATACACTATGGTTACGGTCGATTTAAAGTTTAAATTCTATACACAAATACAGCGTATGCTGCATATATAGCTTTATTTATAACACATGCTATACAAAATACCAATGAAGACCACACCTTAAAACCTACACCGAATTCGTCTAACCATCAATTTCGAAATGTATACAAATCTACCTAATAATGCGAAATCAATCAAGCGCTAAATTTATGCATCACTAAACTTGGCAAACAAATTTGCAAAACGTCAAGTAGAGCGTAAGAAGAAATAACTATCCACCGTATATTTGTGAATTAAATTTCAAAAATATTTTTTTTTGCAACTAAAAGTGCGTCAAGGATTTGAATGGGCCATCATAGTATCTGTCTTCAATTCCACTATATTACCTAGGCTCTTGTTGAGTGATATACATGTATATATATAATGTATTACAATACCTTGTTTGATAAAGCCAAATATACTATCCAGTATATTTGTTCCATTCACACTTTATATATTTAGTTGTGGTTGGTTTAAGATTTTGTTAGCCAATCGGAGCTCAGCTACAATGCTCTCTTTCTGTCTAATGTCAAAATTGCAAAATGATGCTGCCATAAAATAACAACTCTGCCGCAGTTAATTTCTGTTTACTGCGACTGCGGCATCTGTCTACTATTGGGGTTGCCACTTCTCTGTATTTCAGGCTCAAATTGACAACAAAAATGTCAAAGTATTTATATGTGGAGATTTGTAAGAGGATATATTTTCATTGAGAAAATTGAACAATTTTAAAGTCCTGTGAGTTAAATATCTATAAACTATAGTCTTAAAGAAAAATAACAATGAGAAAAATTACATGTGGCCCAAGCTCAATCTTAATCTCCCATTACCATGGACAGCCAATCAGACATTTTACTAAAACACCCCCAGCAAAAAATATTTCAGCAGTAAAATTTGGTTGCGCTCTTTGGTATACAATAAAGTAGGCAGTGCATCCATACTACATGTATCGGTGGCAATAACGTAAACGAGTAATCAAATTAGTTTATGATCATTCGTTTACGTTATTGCAGTCAATTCATGCTGTATAGATGCACGAAAAGTAGTGCTGTTTTCCTTCATACCAATAACAATATTGCTCACTTCTGAGCAATATTGTTATTGAAATGAGCAATTATATCAGCGCTATGTAGAAGCTGTTCTAAATCGGGACATCGCTCACAAAAATCAGCGATGATTCGGTTGTTTTGTAAGCAACCGAATCATGCCTCTCTCCCTTACAATCCTGCTGAAATAGTGCTCCATTTTTTGTTGGGCCAGCTGATAAGAGCTTTTTGTTGAGGAATTAATCGGTAGCAATTTACGAATTTTAACAATTTTAGTGATGGGTGGGGCCATAACTAAGAAAAAGGTCATACACTTAAAAAAGGTGTCACTAAAGCCAATGTAACTTTATTTTAGTTAATGAAAATTATTATTATTTATTTATCAAATGGGAAGGTGTCCTTTACTTTAATATTTTTGTTTTGTACGTTAGTTTAATGAACCAAAAAAATCGAACAAATGTATACCCAAATGAAACATAAAAATGTACTACATTCGTATTTCCCACAAAATAGTTCAGAATTTTACGAAAAAAGTGTCTTTCTTGAACATCGTACGACATAACAGAAAATTTTGGAATGGAATTGGAACTACACTTTTCCTTCAAAATGCGAAATTTTCTTAAACAAGGAAAAAAAAATTATGTCTCATAAATTTTCTTGAATTTGTCGAACAATTCTTACAAATGTTTGTCATATCGGCGTTTTTAATATAGTATAGTTCAAAATTTCGGAAATATCTCTGCTGAGGGGTTAGTTTTTCGAGTGTATACCAAAGGCGTTTGGTGGACTATCAAGCCGATTTATGCATTTTAACTGTTTTTGAGAAAATTTTAGAAAAAAATTTCCACTTAATGGCAACCCTGCTTCAAAACAACCCACTCATCATTTGTTGTTTATTTCCTTCGGAAGTGGCGCGCTTCATATACAGTGAAATAAATATTTCTTAAGATAAATTGCTTTCCCATTCGCTTGCCTGTACGTTCATCATATTTGGACAAAGACTGCCGCCATCAAGAGTTTTCTTCAGCTAATGCTTTGTATGTCCACTTATGTTGCTCCTCCTAATTGGATAACTTGACTTCATTTTGCCATAACAAAAATGTCATTGAATCTTTCGCTGGCTATCAGAAAAAGAGACAGTTCTTTGGAAAAATGTCTTTATTTACATAAAAAATATGTAAGTATGTACATACTGGTTATATATGATACATTATGTATATAGATTTTATGTATACATTATTTATATATAAAATATTTTGCAAAAAAAAAAAACAACAGGGATCAAGGAGCTGTTTCTTTCTATTCTTCTGAATATTTTCTCGTTACGTTCTTGTACATAAAAATTGTCCACAATAATTACGGTTCAACCATGAAATACTGTTGAACATATTCGTACGTAGGTTAGGTACGGCTATAAGCAGTTAGGGTATTAGGTTCGAAATTTTACAGAAAAATTCCATTTCCAAATTCGAAATCGTGAGCAAAAAAGTAAATAAATATGAGATAAAGTTCGGCAGTGCAGAATCATATATTCCCTCCACCATGATTCGTATACAAGACAATAGCTCCTAATCGCATAGTGGTTAAGGTCCTCGATGGTCAATGAACATTTCTCCGAAAACAAAGAAATCCAATGTGCCACCGTATAAGTGACAATAGTTGATAGTGGAACTCTGTAGCTTATATTGTTGCGATATAATCAAAGAAAATCTTAAAACGAAAATTAACGTCTAATGTATACTGAGGATGTGTCGTATTTTGATTTATTTTATTGTGGATCTATACGATCACCTTAGTGAAAGCTGTAGTTTATAAAACAACATCAGGTATCAATTTGCAATTGGGTCGGGTAAAACTCCAAGAAGCTTAAAAAATCATATTTGGAGTTCTACGGGTATCTGATTGTATGACCGATATTGTCCATTTCCTACAGGATCGTTAAAAAGCATAAACGAGTTATGACTTTCAAAAAGGTAAAATAATACCTGAGTCTATAAGATGCCCAACTTTGGGATAGGTTCACAAGAAGTCTATATATTTTTGAGATATTTGTAGATGATGGATACAAAAGGCATCGGCGTTACGTTAAGTAACGAATTCTAAATAATTTGAATGAAAAGGGCTCTGCATGTCGCTCAAAAAGTCGACTCTGGGGATCAATTTATATGATCCCATATAACAATACAAAAAATCTACAATGATTCCTTAAGTCGTATAGCTCTAAAAGATAGACAGACCTCGATTGACCCAGATGCTTTTCGCAGATAGAAAAATATAAAATATTTGTAAAAGTACTCAAAAACGAAAGCAATGATGGAATTTGCAAAAATACCAGCAAAACAATTTTTTTAAATGGATTCTTAAAAAAAAAATTGTTTTGCTGGTATTTTTGTGAAAAGGCTATTCAAATTGGTATGTAAAATATAAACCTTGGACCCAACTAACTATACACTCCTTAAAGGTTCGCGTTAAATTATATTTTTCTATGTTACTTAAATATTCGTTCAATATTAATAAATAAAAATAAACAGTTGTATACTTAAAATAAAATAAAAAAAAATAAATCAGGTTAACATTGGACAAAAAAAAAAAAAAAAATTAACAAGTACATCTAAATGTTACGGGACTGGAGATGAACTGGGGTCAGATTTTGTAATTTTTCTTTGTCGTACATAATAAAAAACTATAATAATATACACATATTAACTACATCTACTAATAATTGTTCTTATTAAACTATAATTGATCCCAATTAGATTCGGTTATTCTTTCACGATCAAAATATTGTGTGGCTGGAACACTCATTCGTTTTACTTCTTCCACATTTGCTAATGATTACGAAGGGAACCATTAATGACCTTTAGTATATCAATTTGTAAATCTGTGAAAGCAACGGGTGATAATTTTGCATTGCGAATTTTCATGGCAACAGCCTTAAAGAAAGCTCCCACTTCATCATCTTCACTGAGTACGGAATTATTAGAGGGTTGTAAAATTTGAACAGCTGGTTGGGTATTTGTTGAAGCCTCGCAGGTTGTAGGTACTAGAGATGGAGTATTAGATGGGGCACGTGTCGATGTTGAGGTTGCAGTTAATGTATCCAAAGCTGAAGTTACACTTCCATTAGATCCACTTGGCAATGTTGCATAATCTACTGTCGGTTGTTCTGTAGAAATTTTCAAATTATCTGGCCTTATTAAATTGGGGCTATCATTCAAATCCAATGATGGCATATTGATATGATGTGTATGTTGATTTCGATTTTCACTATCTGCACATGTAGTTGTAGGATGTTGTGGACTACTGGAAGACGTTTTAAATGACTGATTTGTAGAGTCCATAATGGAACGGCGTGCGCCAACATCATCCCTATTAGTTTGATTAGTGTATATTGAAAAATTTTGATGGGATTTATGTTCGTCGTCCATTTCATTATCCTGTTCTCCTGTACTGTTTTGCCTATCTTCCACACTGTCTTCGTCACCTATCATATAATGATCTATGTCCATGTCATCGAATTCACCCACATTACCAGTTGGCACACATAAACTTTGTGAGTGCTGATGCACATTTTGATTATTCTCTGATGTTACCAGGGCAGGTATTTCAAGTTGATTTTGGTTTATTTCCCTTTTAATATTTTCCAGAGATGATCGTAATGCAGAATTACCATTAATATTCATATGATCATCTTCATCATCTATATCGATATCAATTTCGGTTTTGGGGATTTGTTGCGTAAGCGATTTTGCTTCAAATTCACTGTAATACAAACGAGTCAATTTAAAATGAATGTTATAATAAGGAAGATTTAATGGAAACGAGCAAAAGTATAAAGATCTCATTGAATATCCAGCTGATAATATTTTTCCTCGAAAATATTTTTTTATATTAGCAAAGCTTTATCATCTTTTAATGGAATTTTAAACATAAGCCCTCATATACAAAAAAAGTTAAAGAAAATTTCAAACCTACTTCTGCCATATAAATTCATTCGATAAACTGAATATGGACGAAGATGTTTTTTTGAAACATGTTCTGTTGTAAAAATTACTACTATTTAATATTGGCGCCGACCAATATAAATATACTTTCTTTGTTCACACTTAAGCAATATTTCTAATATATTTTGTTAGTGTCTTGATATTGATTTTAAATTTAAAAGAAAAATGGAATTTCTATGTAGAATTTGGACTCGACGTTCAACATTATATTTTCGATTTTGAAAAGTCCAATTTTAAAATCAAAAATATCTATTCAGTCTTTCGTTTTGATCAAGATCAAGTTGAAACATTAATTCCGTTTTCTGTTGTAAAAATTACTACTATTTAATATTGGCACGGACCAATATAAAATATACTTTCTTTGTTCACACTTAAGCAATATTTCTAATATATTTTGTTAGTGTCTTGATATTGATGTTAAATTAAAAAAATGGAATTTCTTTGTAGAATTTGGACTCGACGTTCAACATCATTATATTTTCGATTTTGAAAAGTCGAATTTTAAATATCTATTCATTCTTTCGTTTTGATCAAGATCAAGTTGAAACATTAATTCCGTGTTCTGTTGTAAAAATGACTACTATTTAATATTGGCACGGACCAATATAAATATACTTTCTTTGTTCACACTTAAGCAATATTTCTAATATATTTTGTTAGTGTCTTGATATTGATTTTAAATTTAACAAAATTGGAATTTCTTTGTAGAATTTGGACTCGACGTTCAACATCATTATATTTTCGATTTTGAAAAGTCGAATTTTAAAATCAAAAATATTATCTTTTCATTCTTTCGTTTTGATTAAGATCAAGTTGAAACATTAATTCCGTTTTCTGTTGTAAAAATGACTACAATTTAATATTGGCACGGACCAATATATACTTTCTTTGTTCACACTTAAGCAATATTTCTAATATATTTTGTTAGCGTCTTGATATTGATTTTAAATTAAAAAAAAAATTGGAATTTCTTTGTAGAATTTGGACTCGACGTTCAACATCATTATATTTTCGATTTTGAAAACCTTGAAAAGTCGAATTTTAAAATCAAAAATATCTATTCATTCTTTCGTTTTGATCAAGAGGTAATATTGCCTTTTCGATCTCTACGTTAATTTTGCCTGATTTGATTAGGTACCTTTAAGTCCATAATGACCATAAATTATGAAAAAACTCCAATGAAATGAACTATAATTTTTTTTCTCTACTTACCCAACTTTATGTTTGATGAATTTTTGGAGAAAACTTAAAGCATCATAATGTTTCCATCGTGGCAATGATTCGATATTATCACGATTCTTTAAACGTTTATGCTCTCTGATAAACTGATCCCTAAGAGCCTTCCACTTAAGGCGACATTGTTTCACTGTTTTCTTTAGTTTGCGGGCAATTTCATCCCATACTTCTAGTTTTAGTTTTACGTTACGATAATTGGGATGAAAACTATTATACAGGACATCTTCGTGCTGTATCAAGGCTATTAATTCCTTTTCAAAATAGCTCTCAATATTCAAAAATGTATGAATTGGATCATCATCTTCCTCGTCATTAGTCGAAGAAGTTTGGTGGTGGGATGAATTTGATAATTGTTGGTGGCACAATTGATGTTGTTGTTGCTGTTGTATTTGACCTACACAATCTACTAGAGCATTGTATAAAGCTTCATCAGCATGCTGCTGTTGCTGCTGATGATGATGATGATGTGTAGTGGACAATAAGGGATGTTGTGTGCCTGTATCACCAGCCAATGAATGACTGTCTAAACGGGAATTGTTATGATTAGAAGAAGACGTTGAAGAACCTGTAATATAAGCCCAATTATTATCATGTGTTTGCTGTTGCAGCACCGTATTCAGTTGTTCCTCAGTGAGATTATTTGTTGTACCATCAGAAGTGACAAAGCCTTCATTGACATTACTCTCTATTTTAATGGTAGTAAATGTTGTGTTACTTTTGCTTGTATTATTAATTTCGCTGGCGGAAGGAACCGCAGAACAGTTGAACGTATTCTGGTTGTTACCATTGATGTTGCTATTCGACGGTGTTGGATTGCGTGGTCGATAGCTGTGGAAATAAAAGCATAGATTTGTTTGATTGTAATGTGATGGAACAGGTTCACTCGCTTACTTTCTTGCCAAGGCATAGGGTCTAAGAAATTCCAATTCTTTGAAATATTTCCATTTCACTGTAACCTTTGCATTCAATTTGCTACGCTTTAATTCTCGACAGTACTGGTCCCGCATAGCTTTCCATTTGGCTTTACATTGCATCTCTAACAAAGAACAGAGGACATGTAGGCTTTATACCATATCAGAGTCACATAATTCACTTACCCGTCCAACCAACATTTTTTGCTATATCCATCCACATCATATCTTTGCGATGAGTATTACGATAATTCTCATGTTTTGGATTGTACAAGGATTGTTCTTGTGACACCAATGTAATTAGTATCACCTCTTTTGGAAGGGCCACAATGTCCTCATCTGGCAATTGTGGCGATAATTCAGCCATATCCGAGAGATTCATGATTTGATCGTCCTCCTCCGTAGAGTTCCGATGATGATGGTGGCCGTCCAAACCTTCAATATGGATAACATTAAATGTGCGGGTTTTGCTTGTTTATTTTATTGCTAAAATAAACGTTTCCATTACATGAAATATTGAACCACTTGCAAATGTTTCCACATAAGGAAATATTGAAACACAAGGCAAGTGTCTTCTTCATAATATATACCCATCTATTGTTGCAAGTTTTTGCTCTAAATATAAACTTTACTACCTTGCGTTGTGTTGTTTGCAGCCAATGTTATTGTTTCCATCATGATTTGCCACTTGGACTAATCCTCATATTTATTACGTGAAATAATATGCATACGACACAAAAATGGATTTGTTTTTCAATTTTTACTCTTGCATTCCATTCTTCTATGATTGTTTTTGTGGATTTTCTTCTTTTCGATCAAATGTGGGAAATATGGGAACGTTTTGTGACAACAAACCCAAAGATAATTGACAAAACACAAACGTCAAAAACTAGGGTTGCCAATTCAAATTTCGTACCAGTCCTTTAAACGAAAGTCATTATTACATTTGCTTACGGAGCGTTGCTACCGATTGTTTATATCAGTTCCCATTAGAAATACAGTACAAAGCTGCGTTATTGGCACGTAAACAAAATTCCTGCAAACGAAATTAGTTGTTTTCTTAGAGCCTGGATGAAATTGATATAAGCAAGCTAATAACACAGATTTTTCATTTCTTATGGGAGCAAAATATAAAAATCGATAATAGCGCTTTCCGAAATTTCGTTATCACATATGGCAATGCATTGTGGGAAATTTCCACTAGTGCCGCATACCGATGTTAATTACCGGTATTTAGCCTATACGAAAATTTGTTGTATGTCGATAAGGCAGTCTTATTCTTTAACATTTCACTAGAGATTCGTACTTTAAGGCCTGTATTAATCTCTAACGAAATTTCCGCTACCCATAAGATATATATTGCAATATATGATATGAATAGCGAAAATTTCACTAGAGCTGCATACCGTCCTTTTAATGTATGTGAACCCTCCATCAGAAAATACGCTCCTTGCTGACACACCAAATATGGCAACACTGTCCTGGTTTACTGACAGCTGGTATGACATTCATTCATTAAAATTTACCCCAATATATACGTGTGGTGTTCAATAAAAAAGATTGAAAGAAAAATTTTATAGTCAAGATGACATTGTACAAATTCAGCGAAAGGGCCTACGCCAAAATGATTTTCCATGCTGCCAAATATCCACACTTAGCCGTAAACGGAGTATTGCTGGCCTCCAAAACTGAAGGGGAAATTGTCGATGCGATACCACTTTTTCATCAGTGTTTGTATGTCACTCCATATGTGGAAATTGCCCTTATGCAGGTTAGCCCAATTTTTTGTAATTAATATTTCTGGCTATGTGTGTGTGTGTTAAATGTTTTCCATTATATGCACCGCAGATTGATTCTTATGCCGATCGTGAGAACTTGTTTGTAGCTGGGTACTACTGTGCTGCAGAAAATTTCTATGACAATACTTTGGATAAGGCACCGGCTGCAAAGATAGCTGACAAAATTCAAGAAAATCATAAAAGTGCTTGTTTTGTTATGATCGACAATAAACTAATGACTTTGGGCCAGGAGGTACCACCATTAAAAGTATTCGCATGCAATTCTGAGCCGGGACGTTGGACTAGAGCCGATTTCAAACTTGTGCATTCCGAAGCTACACTGGAAGCTGTGTCGGCCTTATTGAAACGGGGAGCCATGAAGGATGTTGTAGACTTTGACAATCATTTGGACCATCCAGAAAACGATTGGACAAATCAATTTTTGAATCGTGACTTGAAACAGATAATGGCCATGTATTGATAGATTAATATTGAGCGGAATACAACTGAGTAGTTTTATACTCCCCCCATTATTTGGTTTTCTTATACTAGGTTCACACAATGCTCAACCGTAGTGTGAGCATAGCATTACTCTCTAGATGTAAGGGTGCAGATTGAGTAGAATAAAGATTCATGATTATTTGTACACACAAAAAATTTTTTTTCTGATTCAATCACGAAATTAATTGATCCAATTAATTTTTTAATTGAAATGTCTTCAATCACAGAAATGATAGTATCAATTAAAAAATTAATTGGCAGTCAATTAAAAAATTAATTGATCCAATTAAAAAATTAATTGATACTATTAATTTGTGTGATTGATTTTTATTTCAATTAAAAAATTTGTTGATTCAATTAAATTTTTAATTGAATATTTTTTAAAACTCAATTAAGATTTTAATTGGAAAAATTTTCCTGAAATTTTTTTCTGTGTAGACAATAAAAGTTTTTTTGTAAGGACAAGTTTAATTTTATGTGGGTGGTGGTAATAAATCATATTGAGATTAAATCATAGAGCCTTAGTTGTTTCTAAATATAAGTAAATGTACACCATTAAGCCACGATTGCTTCTCTAGCGAAATTTCCTCTACCCATAAGGAATGCATGGATACTTTTGTTTCCCGAAAGATCCACGAGGCGTTGTTATCGACTGTTTACATTTTGGCCCCATAAGAAATTAAATGAAATTTTCGCTACGGTAGTATACTAGGGAATTAAATGGAGATTTCGTTTTCATATCGGTGACATTACTGCAACCAGTGAGAAATACATTGGCAACTGGCTTTAAACCGAGCATACACCTTTCAGGGCGGTATCCAGCTATTGCGAAAATTCATGTTGCCTATGGGTACGGCAAAGTTTTGCCATGTTGTTCTATGTTATGGGAGAAAAATAGAAATAATCGATGTTAGCAAATATAGCAATGCATTTTTTTATGGGTAGCCGAAATTTCCACTAAAGGTGCATACCGGACTTTGAACTAAAGATACGACAGCCGTAAGCTAAATAAAAAATTCGTTGGGATGTATGAGGGATTTAAGGCAATAATGACTATGCTATTGAAAAACTGAACTAGGTGAATACTGGGCTTAAATATTCAGGGACTTTTTGGTAGTAAGGTTTACATTTGTGTCCTACGAGAGTGCGAAAGAGGGAAAGTAAAGTAAAATTTAAGCCAAATTTCGGAGTTTTTAAAGCGATATTTTAACAAATAAAATACAAAATAATTTTGCAATAAAAGTCTATTTTATTGTTGATTTTGTTATAACTAAAACGTTGGACTTTGTTATTGCTTTATTTGTTTTACTTAATAGTTTAATGTTTGCTTTAATAATTTAAATTAATTTCTTATAAAGTATGTAATTAAATGTTCAAAACGAAGAATGTATATGCGATTTATAGCCACAGACGCACTTGCTGATCCCAGCTAGTGGAAGCTAAACACATGCCATTGGGCGACAAGCTAATGCATGTTATACGATTTTCATGGCCAGACATCATACCTATACAGTTGGGGATGAAGAAGTAAATCAATATTTTATAGAAAATTACAAACAATTTTTGTTTGATGTTTTCTTACCATTATGGGCCACCTTCATGGTATCAAATGAATGAATGTTACCTTCAATACCTGAACAGAGAAGATAACGTCCACTTGTCGACAAGGCTGCAAGAAAGAATTATGTACATAATTTTATTTAATCAACAAAAATATAAATTTTAGAAATATATTATCTGCAAAAATATTCAAGACAGTAACAGTGTATGCAGGTAAACATTGTCGGATTCCGTTTTAAGCAACATTTTCTTTGCTGCGACTTTAAAATGTGACCCGAAAATCTTTCTAGAGAACAATAATAGTTTTATTTTGTTATTGCAGTGCTCAAATAGTTTTAAACTCTACCTATTGGGATAAACAGGCATCTTGTTTGCTGTTATATCTTTTATTTTAAGGCAAACTGAAGAAAATATACCATATTGACTTTCTAGAGCATATTTGCTCGAACCGAACTAGATAATTCTTCTAATAAAAACTTACTCTATTCAGCAGACTTTTCTGCTGTAATTCTCCAGTTCACATGGCGATTCCTGGAGATTTATTTGATTGCCTGGACTTTGTAGATTTTTTTGTTCCCTAAAGACCCAAAAGGCAAATTAGGACGATGTTATCGACTGTTTAAATTAACTACCAAGAGAAAAGCTTCGAAATCTTGCTAAATCTGAATCATGTTTAATTCTGTGGGAAACAATGATGGACAGAGGATGATGTGCTCCCAAATCACTATTGGTCCTCGGCGTAACAATATTCATGTTTTATAAGAAACGCCCGAGCCTTCGGTTAGTTAAGAAAACCTTCGAAATCTTGCTAAAATTTCTATTGCATTCTAATAAGACTTATTGGACATGTCTAACATAACATCGTCCTAACGAAATACACAATAATAGCACTTTTCCGAAAAGAAAGATGCATTTTATTACCGGGCTCAAGGAACAGAGTTATTTTTGTTGGCGAAAATATTGTAAACACGATTTTTTCGTTTCGTGAAATTTTCTCCCATAAAACACATGAACAAATTTTTGCATTTCTCATGGGTAGCAGCAATTTCACTAGAGATGTTAGGGCCAGGTACGCAGCTCTTCCTTATCAAGAAGGCAATCCTGCAATGTGTTTCTCATGGGAAAAAGTATAAACAATCGATAACAAACTAACGAGAATTTCGCTATCAAAACTGCATTTTCTTAAGGTTAGCGAAAATTTCGTTGGAGATGTACACTGAACATTATCGTCAAATCAAGGTATGGAACTTTAGCTAAATTTCTGGGAATGTATACGTATTTTTCGCTAATGAAATTTTTTTTTTTAAAACGTTGATTTCGTCCGGCCTTAAAGACGAAGATGCACTAATATCGAAAATTCTATGAGAAGCGTGTTAGAAAAAGATCTTTGCATATTTTAATTGTTTTAGAAGCTGAATTTAATATGTTGGCAAAAGCTCACTGGCTCTAGTTCGTTGTCTGTTTTGATAAAATGAGCAGAGAGAATATGTTTCACTTTTACTCCAATGAAAGTTGTAAGTATAAAATGTGGACTTACCACAAGATGTGAAACCAGTATTCTTCTGGGGCGGTTCGTATAAAGCAATTTGCTGATCGGCTCGTATGTCGTACATCCGGGCTGTTTGATCCTCAGAGGCGGAAGCGAAGCACATGCCATTGGGATGATACTGAAATTAAATAAATTTGTTATTTCAGAAAATCTGTTAACATTAATCTTTTAAAAATATGGATAGCACACAGAATAAAAACAAGTTCCCATTCACACAGAAAGCCGAACTGTATTAAAGTCGTCCTGTTTGATTTCGATATGTACGCGATTTTAATATTTTTCGTTTCAAGTGTGATCACTACAAACATGTATTTCCTTTCCGACTTACACAAACTGAATTCACATCCATTTCGTGGCCAAAAAACATTTGTTTATGTACATCCTCTCGAACATCCCAAAGTTTTGCAGTTTTGTCCACAGAACCAGTAATATATGTTTTCATATCGGGTGATAAGGACAAACCGGCAATATCTCCAGCATGGCCATTGAAATCCATTGTTTTTACACCCTTCTCCAAATCCCAATGACATCTGAAAGGGAGAGTGAGACCAAAAACCAATTTAATTAGTTATTTGGCAAATTTTCAATCTATCATATTCGTGACTACATTTTCATATCACCGGAACCAGTAATCAAATGAGTATCATCCAGAAATCGGCAAGAACTGAGAAAACCCTCATAGCCCAATAACTCTCTGGTCAATTTGGCCACTCCAGAGGCATCACGATTATTAACATCATAGACTGTACATTGATTATCCATACCGCCACATGCCACAAAATTACCGGATGGTGAGAACGCCACAGTCATAACCCAAGCTGATCTCAAGGGAATAATCTGTGAATAACCAGTCACAAGTGGATTACCAAAGTCATGTAAAGGTAAATCTGAGAAATCTTTATCTTTACTTACTTGTACTTTATTTGCGGTCCACGTATCCCATATGATTAATTTACCATCTAGAGATCCTGTCACACAGTGTCGAGAATCTCCAGCAAAATGTACTGAATTGACTTTGTTGATGTGACCCTTTAATATTTTCTTGGGGGCCAAACGAATTTTGGGTATATCCGACATATCTCCGCATTTTTCTTGTAAGGTACAATCGGCTTTTGCTTTTTGATCTTCCTGTAGAAGAAAACAAAAAGAAACAAGTTTGTCGCCATATAGTATTTGTGTGGTAATGAAAAGTAATCCCTATTTGATTACAATGAGAATTATATGTTTATGTCTGGATAATTTATAGTATGTGATTATGGAGCACTTATTCACCTCGGCTACTATCAAAATTTAAATTAGTAGACGTCAATGAACTATTGTTCTTGGAAGAACAATGGATACTCCTAGCGATGGTTACCAAAGAGCCTAGAGTCTTCAGGGAACTATCACTGTTCAGAGAATACCAATATTTTTCAAAATTATGACTCCTCAATCCTCGAAGAACTATGAACCCTGTGAGAATAATGAGCAATCAAAAAGACAGAAGTTCTCAGTGTGCCGTGAGATAACTAAAGAACCATGCGCCTTTAGAAAACAGTGAACCAATGAGAATTATGCATTCTTGAAGCCTCCACAAAACCATAATTTTTTAGACAATAATGGATGCTCTTGGAACCACAGATTCATGACTTCCCATTGAACCCCGAATCATAGATTCTGAGAGAGACATGAGTTCTTAGATAACCTTGGGAGCAAAAGCGTCCGAAAAACCATGATTCCTTAGACAATAATGTAACGGAATCATGTGTCCTCATAGATCCATGACTCCCCAAAGAACCACGAATCGTAGATTCTGGGAGAGCCATGATTTCTTAGATAACCATGGGAACCATAAGCCTCCCAAAACCATGATTCCTTATACAATAATGGAACGAAACCATGTGTCCTCACAAATCCATGACTCCCCATACAGCCTGAGAAGGAACATGAGCACACCAAACTTGTTTCAAGAGCAAAATGTTATTTTTGGACGGTGAACATGGAACATATTTGTCGCAAAAATGTTATTTTCTCGGCAAACATATACATGATCGCCGAAATCAGATATATAATTTTCGAGAAAATAACATAGTTTCGGTAAACATGTTCCTTATTCACCGTCCAAAAATAACATTTTGCTCTTATGAGGGGTGATCATATTCCTTCTCTGGGTGTAGAACCACGAATCATATATTTTGAGAGAGCCATGAGCAGAGATGGTCTGTATCAAACTTTTTTAGGTTTGCGACTGTCGCAAAGTTGTAAACGTCGTAAACGTCACGTACGCGTCGTAAATGTAGAAAAAGTAACAAAAGTCGCAAACTGAAAATACTTTAGTCGCGTCAGCTAGGCAGCGAATTCGATGATATCCAAGACGATGGTATGTGCGAAGAAGTTTCAATTCTTAGGAATGTTCACAATTTTCGGTTTTAGTCCCCACATTTTCCCTATTGCCTTTTGCACGAGTACAGGGTAACCGTGGATTTCTCGTCCTTTCTTAGCTTTAAGTTCAGTCTCCTGTCCAATATAACCCCAAGGTATTTTGCACACTCACCAACGGGAATTTCAATACCACCTAAGAAAATAGGCTTGACCACGGGAGAACTTTCCACAAATTTCTGCAGAAACTCACAGCGAATGCTGTCAAACTAAATTAAAAAATGTTCAGGATTTCTTATATTCAAAATTTGGTTTTCTACAGTAGGTTTACGACTTTTGTGACATACGTATTATACCGTCGCAAATATATGTCGCAAAAGTCACAGTTTGTGACAGGCCAATCCTGGCCATGAGTTCCCAGACAATCGTCGGAACCATAAGTCTCCATAAAACCATAAATCATTTGACAAAAATAGTACGGAACCATGTGTCCTCACAGGTCCATGACTCTCAATAGAACCACGAATCATAGATCCTGAGAGAGCCATGAGTTCTTAGATAACCATCTCCTCTCCAAAATCAAGATTCCTTCGGTAATCATATTAGCTCATGGAATCGTGTCCCCACAGATCCATGACTCCCCATAGAAACACCAGTGATTCGAAAATCTTTCGTTCATAGGAAAACATAAATCATGAGAGGATCAATGATCCTGAAAGGATGATGTGTTCCCAAAGCGCTATTGGTCCTCGGCGTAATATGAGTCATGTATTATAAGAAGCTCCCGAGACATCGGTTAGTTAAGGTGGTCGCAAATTGGAAATAATTTTAAAAAGAAAAACGATGATTTAGTTCATCGATAAGAGGCTTCAGATTTATGGCAGAGTTCGAACGGTTTGTCACTTTGAAGCACTCAGAACTCTCACTTGAGTAGATAATCAGGAAATTGTTTTACGAAATGCGGACCAAACTCGTTCTTGAGGCAAGATGCTAAATCTACCTGTGACGTGTTATGGATATGAGGTATGAATCAATCGGTGATGGTATATATATATGGAATACTGGATAGGAGGATTTGTGGTCAATCTCCGATAAGTTCCTCTTGCTCCTCATTGGATGTGTGTGTGGGTTTATATGTGATCAGCGATCACTGAAAATATAGATCTCCGACTCAAGACCTTTAATAAGCTCCATCAACTTAGATTTCTTTCATTATTGATTTGTTAAATTAAATTTTCATTTTTAATCTGCAAATTTTCAAAAGTAATCACAAATTTATTTGTCACCTTGAATTTATCTATCATTCCATTGATTTCATCGTATAATTTTTGTATTTCTGGATCTACTTTAGGCATTTTGGATCGTGTTCTATATTAAAACTTTTCACAACTAGTAAATAGAATTACTCTCGTTCTTAATATTTTTTTTCGATTTGTTTTTCCCCGTTTCGAAAAGTTACTTGGTGGATGAATAGACCGTCAACAACTAAATGGGCAAAGATAGAAAATTCTGTGACATTGTCATTGTTTCCAGCGATGGTCGAGTGGCCAAACATTAATTGCATTAGTTGTGTTTTAATTGGATTTGTTTGGTAGTTCTCTTATGACAGTGACCATACAGAACTGGAAGGCAACAAAAAATCGAATATAACATTTTTGTCTTCTTTAAGGAAACGAAATATTATTGGGTAAGGAAATTGAAAATCAAAATAGGTCTTCACTAGACTATGTAGTACAAATTGCTCATGGTATGGAATGCGTTATTGTAGTTCTACTTTAATTTATTGTGATGGTCATGCATCAACATTTAGACAGCGTAACATGTATAACAAATTAGTATATTTATGGTGATCATAGTGGGAAATCAGTATAATATGTTTGGGTAAATTTTCAGCATAATCTTAAGACATTTGCGGTACATTAGTTTAAGACCAAGAAATGTATAGACGTCCCAAGTCAATTCCCAATGACTTCGCATGTTTGCAGTGCTCTCAATTTCATACGATTTACTCAATTTCGAAACTTTGGTATTTTTAAGTGCCAACCGTACTCTCCAAAATGCCTCAGTCGAACGGTCTGAGATTCGAAGTTCTTGATAGTCATTGTGCGGTAGAAAGGAAGCGAAAAACCTTCTTCTAAGCCATTCTTGGTTAATGCGTACTGAATTCAATGGTGCTGAGTCCTGTTAGAATGTCTGTGATTTGCGGCCGAAATGTTTGTCAGGGCTTCAATACTGTCTCTAGGAATTTTCCGATAATATCAAACATTCATTTTGATCCCACGTTGGATGAATACGAGAGGGGAGCGATCATCGGCCGTTACGGCGGCTCACACCATTACTATCGGCGGCACTTCAAAGATTAATTTTCTGGCATTTTGTTTAGTTTTTTATAGTGTCAGTTCAAACATTAATTTTCACACATTTCCTTTTGTTTCTAATTTATTTATAAATCATCTTATGTTTCATAAATGTGCAAATTTTGATTAAAATTAGAAAACTCAAAACCAAAGAGAACGGAAACGTGCTCTTAATTTCCTCGCTTACTCTTAATCGTCGGAACTGTCAAAGAGCGTTTGACACCGATGGATAATCTGTATCAGGGTTGCCACAAAGAAACTTTATTTTGGACCTTATTTTTTCCAAAATCGGAGAAAAATTCCTGCCAGCGGACCAAATTTCCAATTTCGAAGAAAAATGTCTTAAAACGTATTTTATTGTTGTACATAGTGCTTTTATTAAAAAAGTAAAGTAAACCAGAAAAGTTTGATATGATTTAGCGGTTGACATAGTAATCAAAACGTCGACTTTTCAACGTTTTTAAAATTTGAGAAAATAGACTTTTTGAAAACGTCGAATTTTAAAGTCAATTTTAGTTGACATCAAAAGTCGAAATTCAATATTATAAAAAGTTGATTTAAACTTCCGACTTAGAGGAAGTTAAAGACCACAACAGTCACGCATTTGGTTTATATTGCCTTTGCCCCATGAAAACCCTACTTGAGAGAATGCAATAGATTTCCGAATTTTCATCAATTTGCTGTAGTGTTGCTTCTCACGCATAATTTTATGCGGAAAATGTGTTCCATATCGGTCCATATCCGTATATAGCTCAATCCTAATATTCCACTTCTTGTGCACATTCGAGTATTGGGATGAAAATTTTCCAAAAAATATAAAACCTGACCCAAGACCTAAAACGCGAAATTTCCTTTCGATTTTCTTTGATTGAAATAGTACCTAATCCCACACTGAAAAAAAAAACATTCACGGTTCTAAAGATTTTGTCTTTGCCCTTGTCGATTACAAGGGGCAATTATTTTATGTTTCAAATAAAAAACGACTTTAAAAGTGTTAAAATATATATTTTTAAACGCTTTTTAGTTTTATACTCAAGATGAAAAAACTCAACATTACTATAGACGATTTCTATAATTTTTAAGATTTTTCAGAAGTATTAAAGCCAGGTTGAATCAAGTAAAACGAAGTTTTCTTTCATGTTAGGATACCCAATTTTAAGCCGAATCGTTTAAATATAAAGACAAAATGACTTCATTGAAAAGTTTATCGACTTTTGGACAAGGAAAAAACTTTATATCAGAGAAATGAGTCTTCTATGCTAAGCAAAATTAGCATTCGTATTTAATAACATGAAATATTCGGTCTCACGACAATATTTTTTCAGTGCATAGATACTATTGAATATGTAATAAAAATTTTAAATACTAGAAAAAAAATATAAATTTGACCAAATTTATGAAAATGGACCAAATTCCGTTTGGTCCGACCATCGGATCAAATTTAAAAATTAGAAATCTTTTGGACCAATTTTGGTCCGATCGGACCAAAATGGCAACGCTGATCTGTATAGGATTTTAGAGAAAAAGAGGGAGAGTGAGAGCATACATGCAATTTTGTGTGATAGTTCCTGCACTTTTTTATCACTACTACTACTACCAGAATTTAGTGGAAATAAAAGAATTTTCTTTAAATTTTGGATTTTTTTTTAATTTTTTATATTTTTTCTTCTATTTTACAAATGTGTACTCTATTGTGTATTTCATCTTAAAAAATACTAAAATAATTTGAAATGGTCTTGCAGCTGCAGTATTGGAAGAAGTTTTTTTTTGGTCTTTAAAATATATATAAATGTATACATATAAAACAAGAGATGGCAGCTATTTTCTTTAAAAGATCAAAGACAAAGTTACTTAATTCAAAAAAGAGATAGCGAAAGAGAGACATAGAGGGAGAGAAAGGGGAAGAGACTTTCTAGAAATATGTGATAAGAAAATATGAAAGGCTCAGGTTGAGTAGATTTAAATTTTTTTATAATAGTTGGGAAAAGTTTAAGAAGTTATGAAAGAAAGAGTTTGAGAGAGAGTGAAGCTAAAAAGTTTTGTTTGAAAATTTAACAACAGATGAGTATTTTTTGTTTTGTAAAAACTCCGAAGATAAAGATGGAGCATAATCTTCTAGTGTAAATTTGAGAATTGGTTTCATTTATGTTTTTTGTTTTTTTTTTAATCAGACTCTAGTTAGAACTACTTCAGTAACGTAATTC
This sequence comes from Haematobia irritans, assembly GCF_050003625.1. Lineage (NCBI taxonomy): Eukaryota > Metazoa > Arthropoda > Insecta > Diptera > Muscidae > Haematobia > Haematobia irritans. The sequence goes on from NC_134400.1 coordinate 2,843,112, forward strand.
TCCGCTTGGTTTTTTTAGAATTTAAAGATTTTTGTAGAAAGACTCTTGTAGAAGCTAAGTCTCCACAAAGAAAACAGAATCCTAACAAAAACTTAAAATTATATAAATTAGCTCCCCTCGGGGTCAGGTGACTTTTTAAACTGAGAAACCATCACCAGTGGGATCCAAGATCCAGGGGTAGTTGTTGGGGCACTCCATGCAAGTAAAGAGACGCAATGTCTCACCAGGCAATTCGCGGGTGGTTAATGGACAGGCATTTGGCAACGAGCAGTAGGGTTGACCCTTGACGTCGCACTTCTCCTTCCATTCTTGGAAGTCACGCAAAGCGTTCAATTCGACGGGATTTTGCATCCATTGGATGACCTGCAAATTGGTGACGAAGAAGACATCATTGCGACCCAACATTTCTTCAATGAATTTGATCAATTCATCCTTGTATTCCTTCTTAGATTTCAACCAGGAGGCGTGGAAGTGGAGACCCAAAGGAGCACGGTTGCTATTGTAGTGACGATTGAAATTGTGTCGCAAAAGTCTACCGAATTGATCACCACCGGCAATGTTGGAGCACGAGTCAACCATATGACAACCGGGCAATGATTCATCGAAGGTGGGGTCATCACGACGATCCAATTCATTCATGACCATTTCCCATACAGGGTGGCTACGGGATGGACAGTTGTGGGCATTGCCATTGCACTTGTGGGGCATGCGGAAGTACAAAGTATAGGGCCAGATGGGTACACGGCCCAAAGAAGCTGTGATGGAAGCATCGTATACAAAGAATTGATCGGACATCATTTCGAATTGTTTGTTGCCACCGACACGCAAGTAAGGAGCACGCATACCAATAATGGAACCATCAGTGATATTGGCAAAACGTTCAATGATCAGACGAGCACCGGCCATTTCAGCCAACCAATCGTCATAGGTACCACTGGTCCAATAGTTGGGATCATCCTTGTGAGTCAAAGAGAAAACTGAGATTTCATGACCTTTACGGTGCAAGTCCTGGACAGCGGAGTAGTTTGTGTATTTGTGGGAAACGAAGAAGGTACCCTTGATGGAGCAGCCATTAGGATTTTGGCGGTTGCCGTTGAAGATCTCCTCGTACAAGTCAATGTTATCAACATTAACGGCACCGTTGAAGGTGATGGTAATCATCTGGGGAACTTGTTGGGGTTCAATGCCACCAGGAATACGGGTACCATCAGCAGAGCAGAAACAATCGGGCAAGGCGCACTGGGTGGGGTCACATTCAGGAGCGCGATTTGGATCGTCATCAACAGCTAAATGGGGAGAGAAGAGAGAATTTAGTTTGCTACACCTCCACAATTTAATGCGTAATCATCAATACTTACAGCAGGCATTTTCATCAGATTCGTCCTTGCAATCAGCTTTGCCGTTACAGAAAAGCTCCTTATCCAAACATTCACCATCACCGCAAGACAATTTGCCTTCGGGACAGATGGGTTCATCGGTCTTGAAGATGGGTTTAGCCTTACGTGGTTCTAAATAAATTCGCAAAGAAAAAGATGTTATTAGCCCATTTCAACTCAAGTAACGACTGCTTTAAAAAGTGTATTGTTTGTCAAAGTAGTGAAGCGTTAGTGACAAAAGTATTACATTTGGAAATTTTTGTTTTGGGGGTGGGGGATATGATTAGTAATAGATGAGCGTATGGAAGAATGAATGCTAATTAGCCAAAACCAAAGTTCATGCATAGATTGGATTAGGGGGCAGGTGGGTGGTGTTTGGTGTTCTTATACTCTTGGTGGCTGTTAACTAATCTTGATGTTTGTCATTATTTCACAATAACCACAAAATTGTTTGCTGCAACCAAGATTCCGTTGCAACAAAATGTTTATAGTTGCTTCAAATGACATTCTATTTTGGTAAATGATTATTTTTTTTTATGAATTAGTTGCCACAACTATAAACATTTTGTTTATTAGGAAAATTTCGTTGCTGCAATCAAAAAATGTATTCGGTGTGAAATTTTTGGAGTTAAGGTCCTGTGTTTCTTGCCGAATTGTGTGTGTGTTTTTTTTAATTTATTTGCATTGTACATTCCCAAAAGCTGGTTTGTCGACTTACTTTCTTTCTCATTGCAGTTAGTCACTTTAGCCTTCCAGTCACAAGTTTGTTTCATTATATCGAAGGCCAGACCGGAGGGACATACGATTTCTTTCAAACCTGATCTTGTACATCTAAAACACACAAAAAATTGGAAATTTTGTGGGTATTCTTTTTTTGTATAGGGGTTTTTGGGGAAGATCATATTTGTTTTTTTTTTTTTTAACCTCATAAGTACAATTCTTTAAAACGCACTCAAACAAATATACGCATACACACAACTTTCATCCATTACCATTCACAATTTTGCAACTACTGCTAAAGGGAACTTCAAAACAAAAAAGAGAACTCCAACATCTGTCCAGAGTTCATGAAAGAAGACTAACCATTTTTGATTTGCAAACACGAGATGCGGTAGGGAGGGCACTGTTGGTTTTCGTTATTGTAATAATGATCGATGATTTGAACACACATTTAGACACAAATGTAACACAATTAAGAGTTAGAAACACATATTTTATATATTGGGCCGTTGAGATGTATTTGATTTGTTTATTCAATTATGCGCGATTTAATATCAAATGATGACATCCCTAACACACATACCATTTTACACATAAGGAGAAAAATTAGGGTTGCCATCATTTGTCTCGCAATCCATTAACATTTTTGTTGGTCGAAAAGACCCAATTCATTTACTGTTTTATGAGTACATAATAGCATATGCTGCGGTTGTTGTTGTTGTTATTGTATAAGTACACACTATAGAGAAATGAATGTGTGAAAGAAGATCATCAGAGATCATCACAAGTATGTAGGAAGGGAGACAACGAGAAAAGGAGAGAGAGAGAGAGTGGTTTACAAAGAGATGATTGATAAAGTGTTATATTTATTTATGAATTATGATAATTTTTTGAGTTCACACAAATCACCAGAACGACACAAGAGGTGATAGGGGAAAGTAGATTTTCCGCAAATGAAAATTTGTTAAATTTCTTTTTATTGGAAAACACGTATACACAAACACAGCAAACCAAGTATAGTTAAGACAAATGATGAGAGAGACATAGATACAGCGAATTAGAGAGAGAGAAAGTAAATTTTAAACCCATTTTTAAACCTTTTGACTATCAGGTTTTAGCCAAAAACAAAATCAGAGTAAAAACCATTGAGGAAACCGGATATGTAATAGTTTCAGACGTTTTTTTTTAGATGTACACGTTTGGTGGGGGATAGATATTTGGGATATATTGTTGTTTTTGTGATGTATAAAATTCATATTTCACTTACTCTCAACTTCATCACAGTTTTTAACATTTGTTTTCCAATCACATGTTTGTTTTGTGATATCAAATGCCAAACCGCCGGCACATTTTATAGAGGCCAAACGGGGAGCTCCATTTTCACCGGCATTATCACATCTTAGAATTTATTGAAAATTAAAATTTGTTAACAATAAAAAATTACATCAAATGGAGGAGGGGGAAGAGGATAGTAGAGGACAATGGCAAACAAAGGAAATTGAAAAAAGTTTTCTGCTTTTTTTCGCAAAAATTAAAAAAAAAATAAAAAAATTTATTCTAAAATCTTGCGAAAATACGAGTTGAAAGTTTGTAGGAAATTTTCAAAATTTGCTTAAAATCAACATAAAGTCATATTTATACAAAAAAGTATTCCATAAGGATGTGTTTGACATCGAAAAATTGTTTATTTTTTTCTTTAATTACTAAAGTTATTGACCATTACATGGTGATTCATGGCGAACGATGGAGACATGTTGTAAACAATAAATAAATGAAATTGAAAAATTTCGTACACTTTGTTTGTTCTTAAGATTTGATTTGTTATTGTAGTTTAGTATAAATTTTTAAGGAACAAAAAATATTATTTTCATTGACTTTTTGGCATACAAATTTGGAGGTTGGAGAATACTTCCTGGAAAAAAATCCAGAATAAACTTAAAACAATAAAAATTATATATTTTGCCACTACGAATGTTAAGATTTGTTCACATAGGCAAAACAATTTATTGACAGTTTATTGAGGTAATTTCTATGGTAAAAGTGGGCTTAAAGTTTTTTTTTGTATATGGGAGTTGGAAGATAATTTGACATGTGCTCACTAAACTTCTATGAATTACCCTGTGATGGTCGAGACTTCGTACTATTTATTGTATTTTTCTATAATTCAGAGGCGACCTTTTTTATTCAATTTCAAACCTAAAATATTCCCTAGGAAAATTTTTAAAAATCCTTGAAAGATCCATGAAAATTCAATCCGATATAGAATCGAATTATTAAAAAAATAAAAAAATTTCCTTTAGAATAATTGATGCCTACCTGTATACTTCGCGGCAATCAGATTCAGTATCTAAACGGAAATATTCATCTCCGGGTCTGTCATTACAAACTTCTTCGACATCAATGCCTTCGAGTTTGTCATTGGTATTTTGACTGGCAGCTGAAAAAAGAAGAAAATTCTTATTAATATTGTGAATATTTTAAAAATAATTAATAAATCGACAATGCCTATTGTAATTATTTACGTTTTGTATACATTATCAGCAGCGTGTTTGCTAGCTTCGTTATCTTAATGAAGTTTTTGAAAAGACTATCACTAAGACTAATGCTTTGGCAACCCTGCTGCTATGGTTATGAACCATTGAAATACCCATGATTTTTTAAAACATTTTACAAAATTTTTTCTCGATGTGTAGGCACCATTGATATGTCTTCACGCAATTTTGAATGGCAGATATTTTGGGTATACCGTCGCCAATTTAAAAAATAAATAAGATAATATTAGAATATCTTAAGAAATTATTATACAAAATTAGTGCATTTCCCTTTTCATCAAACAATTGTTTTTGGGCGTAACTGCTTTTCAAATTAAAATCAAAAAAAAATAATATTATTCTTCTAAACAAAACGTTAGAGAAAATCTCTAAAAAAACAAGCTATGAAAACGCTTGGTCTCATTTTTTACATTCTAGCATTGCATGATCGTTAATATAGCCGGCATATTATGTGGATTTTTTTATTTATATAATTAAAATTGTTTGTGTTTACCAACGAAAACGAAAGGCAAAACCAATCCATGTCTACTACTATTATCTACTGGCGAGATTAATGACTTGCCTTGGTGTCGGATTGCAAGTCAGGCGTTTAACCAGTTTCCGTATACCAACTAAGACAATCTATGATCCGAACCACCTAGACATGAGCCATTCCTCTGCCATAAAGAGTAAAAGTAATGTAGAAAATGTTTCAAGTCTTCACCATTAGCCATCAATAAATGCAGTCAGTCACTCGAACGATCAAGAGGCCTAACCAGTTTTGTGGCTTAAATGAGAAAAAAAAACACGATTGTTTTTTTTACCAATATTTTATGCATTGCATAAACAATCGAGGATATTATGACAGATTTGAGTGGATTTCTGTTGCTGTTGTTATCTTTCTTGTATTAAGACAAAGAAACAACAACAACAACAGTAGAAATATTATGTAAATGTATACAAAAACAACAACATTAGCTCGTGTCCAAATGGGGTCCAAAAAGAAGTCATGCCATTAATTTACAACAAGAATTGTAACTAAAGCCACTGGTCTTGGTTGATTGTTGAGGCTAGTGGTGATGACTGCACCTATTGAAACCCTCATGTTGTTTTTAAGAAAACAAAAAAAATAACAACAACAACTATGTAGAGCTGCTGCTGCTGCTATAAAGTTGCGATGTTGTTGTCGGTATTTCCAACGATCGCTGGTATCGATATTTATTATAGGGAGAGAATGGATTGGTACTTGACTGGTACGAATATACAATTGAGTTGGAGTTTTTTTGTATTTGTTGCTGCTACTGGACTTGAGTGGTTAACCTTGGCTCTCGCTTATGGCTTGATTCATAGTAATCACCATAAATTATTGGCTATTGTAAAATAAAAATTCTGAGAATTTAGCCGGGCCTTATATGTCAGTAGTAGTAGCAGTGAAAGGTCACGTGAATGTTGTTCATGGAATTGAATGGTATTCCTTGGCCAAAGGCCAACAAAGAAATTACACTTCGGGCTACAGCCCTCGGATTTTCTTGGGCAAAATCAGGCCGACGTGGCATCACTGTTTTCTCATTTCCATATTCAAGATGGCGCATTTACACACTTCCTTTGTTTCAAAAATAAAAATGGCCAAATGTAAAATAACTTAATGGGCACTTTTTAAGTTTTTTTTGCAAATTTTTTTTTTAACAATATTATTTTTTTAATTTCAAAAAACTTACCCAAAGCATAGCACAGCACTAATAAGCCTAATACGGGCAACACACGCGCCATCTTGCGTATGTGCTTGTGTTTTTCTCGTTTAGCTTGGGAGACACCTTTAAAGGAAAGAAATTTGAAAGAATTCCAATGTAAGCACTTGTATTTTCACCATTATAAAATTATATATATTTTTTTGGATTTTGTAAAAATCGGATTAAAAAAGAGAAATACTAACTTCTTTTGTTTGTAGTTTATTGTTATAAACTATAAACGTTAGCTGGCGTACTTGCTCAATACACAGCCACGATTACACTAGGTGTAGCCTGACGGCAGCAAGTTCTATTTATTAAGATGCACAAATGTCTTGGAGGTTTTAAAACCGAAATTTGCAGAATGGTGAATAAAATCGTTGGCTTAAATTCCCCCCACAAGCCAAACCTTAATACCATAAGCCAATCGGTACACCACAAAGAAAAATATAGAGAGACTTTGCAAGAAGCTTCAATGATTCTCGTGATTTTCTGTTTCTCTTTGTGTAGGGGTAATCGCTCTCAGTTTAACTTCTTTACAAAATGTGGTGAATTTCTTCGGTAGTTTTATAAAAAGGGGTAAAACTAGTCTACAATGGAAATGGCTCTGTCTCTCGTTGTCTCTTTCAGTTTGTTTTGTCTCATTATTTTGAAAAGCCTTATTATGGTGGGGAGAAGCTTTTGCACCGCATTCGATTAATATGCACTACAAATTGTTGATGCATTTGGAATTTGAATAAAAAGCCAGTTTGTGAAGCATCTCACCTTTTGGATAAATCCAAGAAACTCAGTTTATATAACAGCCTGCATATCGAGGTTGTTGGAACATTCCTAAAAAACACCTATATGGGTCGAAATAATTCAAAGAAAACCCAATAATCAATAATCAACCATCAGCCAAGTTCACCTCCACCATAGATAAACTAACATTAAGTTTGTTGCTTAAGTCTTTTAATTTAATTATTTCTTCTCAGAGTACACCGCCACCACCACCACCACCATAGAGAAGCAATCATGAAGTTTGTTGCTTAAGTCTTTTGTTTAAATTTGAATATTTTGTTATTTTCAAATTGAAATCTTGTTTTGTTTCTTATGTTGCCACTATTTCTTCTTCATCTTTCTCGTTTTCTTAGCTATCGCTGCTAATAATGTCTGTATTAAAATATAATTGCGCAAGTAAGCACAACTGGTGGCGGTAAAGCTGTTTTTGTCATCTTAATGTAATAAATGATGGGTTTCAAGCCAAATTTAGTAATTCTAAAAAAGCAACAGCCATTCAATACAACATTTAGACATTTGTAAAGAAAAAAGTTATTGTACTTATATATTTATTTTAAACATTTGGGATGGTCTCCGCTTGGAAATTAGGGAGTGGAGTAGTAAAGCCTTTTACTAGCACCCCTAGAAAAAAACCCTCCAGAAATTTTGTTTAAACATGGAATGATGAAATTGACATTTAAATTCGTGCAGGCGTTACAAAATTACAAGAAATGTGTGTGTGTGTGTAGATGTGTTTGTATAAGAAAATCTATAGAAAATACTTAAATGTCAAATACTGGTAGTTGGTATATTTACTTAAGATAACTACTTGGTTTGCCGTTATTCACTATTAGCTGCTTGTAGATAGCGTATTTATTTTTTATTTTAGTCATATTTTGAAACTAAAACCGGCGTTTACCTTATTTTTTTTTTGTTTCTTCGTTCAAACAACATTTCTGTTAGTTTTTATTTCTGTTGTTTTCACCACTGCCTGAGGTGAATACTAATTATCATATAACGAAATTTTTATTTCGTGTTGCGGTACCAGAACCTCCTATCACAATCCATCCGTGGATTATTTTCCAGTAAATTTTAGAAAACCACAGAATTACGAGCACTTGACTCGTTGCGGCTTGAATGTAAGAATATTTTGTATTCATTTCACGTCTATAGTTCTCATAACATGGCTGAGTTTTGTATGTGTTTTTTTTTTATTCTTTAACTCATACCATCATTCATCAATGCCTCATGTTTTCTAAACGGCCGATGAATATTCTCTACTAGGTACCAGCTTTACTAGAACCTTACTATGAATCTTTGGCAGCAATCAAAAATCTAACCTATTATTGGGTTACGCGAGCATAAGGCTAAGATATTCTATTATATTGGTATTCCTCATTGTCTTATTGTTCAGAAGCCAGAAAATGGTAGATTTTTTATTTCAATTTTGATTTTAAAGAAATTTTTAGATATTTTTATATGCCTCAATTGAAAGGTTATTCAACCTTTGTATAACATGTAAACAATGAATATAATTGCTAGCGAGTCGAATAACCCAAGGAGTTGTTTCATTTAATTTTATCTAATACATATCTCGTCGGAGCAGTGTATATATAATTAAAGAAATTGTCATACATAAAGATCTGTTTATATACTTGTACACTGACTCGCCGATGTATAAGTGAAGATTCGATTCCGTTGAAAATAGGTTTAGTTCATGGGCCAAATAAATGTCCTGTTCCGAATTCCATGGAATTTGCTTAAAGTCCATAGCTTGGAAATGGATAAGGTGATGGATGAGAGATATGATTATTAATGGCGATTTAGATTGGGAAAAAGGTGCAACATTCTGGAAATTGATTGCAAGATATCAAGGACACTGTCATAGATTTTGGATACTTTATACCTCACAATATTATAAATGAATAATATCTTTAGAATTACACTATCATTTGACCGAAATGTCAATTAGGGAAAAAGTAGTGTAACACCAAGGCAACATATTTTTTGCGAATCGAAAACGCCCTAAGATATCAGAAGAAATGATGTGTTTGCTTAGTGCTTGTTGATTTATTTCAATATAAGAAAATTAAATGATTTTAAATTATAAAAATAGCTCGTACACCTACGCCGAAAAAATTAAACTATTTTATAGTAGGAAGGAACACCTCGCGCGAAAATTGTACTAAATAGTACACCACATCTTGAGATTTCCACGAAGCGTTGTTAAAATCAGGAAAATGTAATGCCCCATTGTACTTTTTAACTAGAGTTCGCGAAATTACATCCTCTAATAGAAGAAAATATTAACTAAAAGTAAAGAAGAAAATCATAGGTGCCAAATCATGACCATTTTAACCATACAGTAGTTCATTCTTATTTTTTTTGGGAATCGTACGAAAACGCTCTTTTACTTATGTGTACGTTCATTGAACTTTATACCTACGTCTAGTTCAAAAAATGATTGAGTCATAATTAAAAAAGGAAAAATTTCATTGTGCGAAAAAATAATAAAATTTATCTATTAGCAACTATTTTTTTTACAATAAAAATAAGATAAATTTAGTGTTAATTCAACCAAAGGAAAGTTTTCTTTTGACGCTAAAAGCCAATAAAACGCATTTAAGACAATCGTTGAATCGTTTGTCATCAATTCGGAAATATTTGCTCTTAAAGAAAATACTTTACATTAAAAGGGAATTTCTTTTGTCTAAAATTTCGTTCAGGAGGAAAGTATTTTTTCTTTGGGCACCTTGGATATAAGGGCAGCTCGCCAATTTGGGCTCACTTAGGGTATGGTCTAATTGTACAATTTTATGAATTCTTACACTGTTTTTAACCTATTTGAAACAAAAAAAGTTAAAGTTATCCATTAAAAGTATGAAAAAACCAAGTTATAAAAAATTGAATTAAAAGAACTTCCTGGGTAGTTAAAATAAAGAACATCATTGGAAGTGCTTCTTCTGGAAGTGCTTTTAAAGTTGTGCCTTTGGAAGAACTTCCAACTTTTTTTGCTGGGCATTTAAATTTTGTGGAAAAAAAATGCTAAATCAAAGCTGAAAAAATTGTGAATTTTTGAAAATATTTGAGGTCAAACGTTTCCGACAAGCGTTAGAATCCATTAAAAATTACAACAATTATTTATTTGACAAAGTATCACAGAATTTTTTAATTTACATCCAAAATATTGAATTCGGATTACACCTAAAGAAGTGATGCAAATTCAGATTTTGAAACGGCTTTTGAAATGGAGGACTTCCGTCCTATGACAAGCCCATGTTAAATTCATCGCTTCTGCGTCAATTTTGCACCACTTCCGGATCCAAAAAGAACATTTTCATTACTTTTTTGCGTTTGTCTAAAATTTCACTGCGGAAGAAAGTATTTTTTCTTTGTGTGTGGCTCATTATAGATAAAATATGGACTGGCTGAATTTTACAAATATTTTATTACAAGCAAAAGATTTTTTTCTTTTTTTTGCAAAAGAAATTTTAACAGGGACCGTAAATAACTGTTATCCAGAAAATTTAAACTCAAAAACTCTTCATGTTAGAGTCAACGGAGACCTATACTGTCATATACCATAAGATTCATCTCGGAAAGCTCTTTCAGAATCTATGGTGATATTAAAAAAACGCTCCCAACTCCAAAGTTAACGGTTATTTTTCGACGTAAAAATAAAAGGTAATAAATAAAACTCTGTTTAGGAGTTTTATTTTTTCCTTCAGAAAATAATACTCTTTTTTGGAGTTTTATTTTTTTTCTTCAGAAAATAATACTCTTTTTGGGAGTTTTATTTTTTTCTTCGGAAAATAAAACTCTTTTCAGGAGTTTTATTTTTTCCGTCTTAAATAAAACTCATATTCATTTATTTTTCTTTTTTTTACAGTTTCTTGTTTTATTGAGTCTATCTCACATAAAGTTTGTATTAATTTATATGTTTAATTTAACGAACATAATTTTTTCCAAATTTTCAACGGAAAGATTTGAACGCAGGTCGCTCAGAACTAATTTAAGAGCAGAGAATGCTCTTTCCACACTTACTTGGATTGCAGGAACACACTGTACAGTTTTTGCCATATTTTAAAGAAATCGCTATAAAATAATTGCTCTTCTTGAAGCATTTGTGTGGCGACGTATACAGGCTCCAAGAGGGCCAATAAGTCTTCCACACTTTCCCATTCTGACTGACTTAGATTAAGCGCGGCATCGACATTTTTCAAGCAGAAGGATTTGTAACGCATTAAGCTTTTTAGCATCAAGTAGGTGGAATTCCATCGTGTCTGGACATCAATGGAAACTTGGGGTAAATTAAGATGACTAGTCATGTTCCTAAAATAATTTTTAACTTATCGTCTAAAAATGGCAATTATATGCATTCTATAGACAACAAACCTGTAAGTAGGAGTCCGTAAGCCTTTCGCTAAGTCTCGAACGCGCTTCAATAAATCTTTATCAATTGTATCAAAGTAATCCTTTACAACCAGTTGCAGTGAATGAGCAGCACACTTCACTGATTGTACTGAGAACACGGAGATTTTTTGAAAAAGGGCCCTTGAGACAGTGTTATCAGACTCGCTTTCATCATCCCCGTCGAATAATTTTACCATTTTAATCAAATTCCGGCCATTATCCTATAAAGAGTTTTATTTTCTGAAGAAAAAAATAAAACTCCAAAAAAGAGTATCATTTTCTGAAGGAAAAAATAAAACTCATAAAAAGAGTTTTATTTATGACGGATAAATAAAACTCTCTTTTTAACAGTTTCATTCGAGTTTTTATTTTTTTAATCACAAAATAACGATTAAAAAATAACTTTTTTGATAGCACTTATAACCGTTACGGTCCCTGAATTTTAATCAAATAATTTTTGTTTGCTATACATTTCCCCTATGTTCCAAAATACGAAATCGAAAATTTTTCGAATGATCATCATTTATTAACCCTGAAACTTATGAAATTAAATCTTGGTAATATAATTCGCTATGCTGATAAATTCAAATTAAAATTATATTGTATTATATTATATACGCAAAAAAATAATTCTTTCTTCCCAAACGAATTTTTAGACAAAGTTCGTTTCTCATTTGCTTTTCGTTGTAAGAAAGTTTATTTGGAAAAAAAGTATATTCTTTTAGTGATAAACGTTTATTCTTTTCCAGGATGTAAAAACAATTTCATAAAGATTAACTAAAAAAAAAAAGAAAAAACAATCTTTTCTGACCAATTGCATTTTCCCTCACATCTTTCTCACTTCCACGAGGTTTTGTAGTTCTTAGCACCCTTTTCTGTAATACAAACAATGTAGAGGAAATTATTCGATATTATAAATTTTTTAAATTTTACCTTTCGCCTGGACGGAGAATCGAACCGCGGACCATGCAATTTGTAAGCCAACACACTATCCACTGAGCTATGTTGCTGTTATTGTCATCAATAGACAATTATCTTTATAAGTTAAATTTATATAGCATAGCTTGCGGCGCCCACGAGCCGATTAAACAAACTACGTCCGCCTTGCATGCCAATGGTCATGGGTTCAATCCCTGATTTGTTTTTTTTTTTTTACATATATTCCAGATATGTTCGGAAGATTCCGAAAAGATGTTCAACATTACATACTACTATATTAAACTTACTATGAACTGTTAAATGTGTCTTATTAAAGACTTAAAGTCAGAAAAGAACAGTGCTTGATATAAACGAAATGGACTGTGTTGTTGGTTCAAAAATAATTTTTTTATTGAAAAAATAAACATTTAGTAACAAATGAATTTGATAAAAGTTTAAAATTTTCGAAGCAATTAAAAAAACTCTAACAAAAGATAAACGTTTTCAGTACACGTTTTCCAAACGTTTTATTTACTTGCGTGTAAATTCTTGCGTTTTGTGATTCCGAATATCGGAACATGGATTATTTTTTTAGACACAAACTATTCTGAATTTATAGCAATCATAAGAACGATTACTAAAAATGTGTTTTTTGTTCCCATAAAAATATTTAGAAAATTGAATCTTTTCCAAAGAAAAACAAAATTGAAAAATTAAGAGTAATACAAATATATTTTAATGTATAAAATGAATAAAAATCAATTAAGTAGGGAAGTTTTTAAGATATGTACAAAAACTTCCCTGAAAACCATTCACTTTATTTGCGGAAATTAATGACATTTATTCTGAAACAAAATCGATATTATTTTACTGGATACTTGTTGACGTTTTTATTTGAGGAATTAAAACTAGATTTTATTATTTATAGAAAGTTAAGAACTTTACTTTCCATTTTATCTACGCCTTAGAAATTCAAACCCAAGAAATTGTAAGACAACACTCAAATAAACATAAGCTGCGCAAGTATAAAAGAACCAAACAAATAATACCCAAAAAGACTTCCTGCTCCATTCAGTTTCCTGTATATAGAATTCATGACAAAACAATTTCTTAATTGATTATAATTGAGTGTCCGTCCTAATAGAACAATGTTTTTATTTTTACTTTTGTATTCGCTAAATATGACTCAGAAATTCTATCTAAGAATGTTAGTAATGGGACAATTCAAATATTAAACTCGGCCAAAATGGGAAGTTTCTACCATAGGAGACTAAATTTTGTGTATGATAAGGAGTTGAACAAATGGATCATCTCAATAAAATAAATTAATCAAAAAACATAAAAGAAGGCAAAAAACATAAATTAATTACGCGTGATGATAACAAATTTGAGGCTGCTGATCTTAGGACTGGTTTCGTTTGATGTGATGTGGTTGTTTGAAGTGGAGTATTGGAATTACCCATCCAAGTGTCCCAAGTCAGTATCGAGGCAATAATAAAATTTATTACAGCATCTTTAAGTGATGGCCTTTTTAATTTTTGCGCTGATGCTATTTCTTTGTCCCCACCACTTAGGGTCTTTAAAGAGCAAATAGGTATTACCAATTTTTATATTTTGATTGTTAATGCTGAGTTTGTATGTGTGTTGTTTTTTTTTTTTGCAAAGCGTATCAAAAATGTCGGTTAGAGCGGTGCGCTAGCGTACACGTATCTGAATGTAGGTGCATGTTTGTATGTTTGTGAGTTGGTAGGTATGTTGTCTTGTTTGACTGAATAACTTTTATCACCGCTCAAGGTGAGCGGCTTGGCAATACAACTCTACGAGAAACAAGTCTGGACTAAACTGCAGAGTGCACGACACGATATGGACGACAGTACAACAGCCCAAGCCCAAACCTCAGCCCCAGCCCATGTCTCCGTCATGCGCCGTTGTTGTACTATGCCAGAGGTGGAAAAGCTCAGCAAATGCTTCAGTAAAAAAAATATACATCAATAGAAACTTGCAAATCGTTTGATATTAGGAATACCATATAACTAGAAAACATAAGTGGGAGCGGCCAAGAGGGGAAATAACCAGGAACATACCCCCTTGTCATCGTCGAACAAAGAGAAGAGAAGACAACGATTGAGGTGGCCTCATTGGCAACAGGTCTTTGTCTTATGTGAAACAATAAATCTTTGGTTGTTTCAAAACATCCATGCCACCCCCTCCTCCTTCCTCCTTAGAAGTAAATCTCGTAACAGAGGAAATATTTCTGCTTATTTCTCCAGGCCATCGCCTAACATTACATTAATGATTTACACACCCCATAAAATAAGTTCAAATAATAAAGGAAATATAACAACAAGGAAATTCTCAAATAGTTCACGATTGCGTTTAGGACTTCAGAATAGATTCTATAGCCATTAGCCGATATAAGAACTGATTTCATTCGTGTATTTCGCATGAAAAGCCTATAGCTCTAGATGTGCCGGCAAGTTGGTACCATAACGTTTGTCGACTTGTTTCTTCGGGAGGATAATTTTCCTATGCCTAAAAAAATACTTTCCTCCGCAATGCAATTTTAGAGAAAATAAATTTCTCATTTCCTTTAAGAACAAATAATCTCAAATTTATGATAAGCAAATTTAACGTTACCACCAATCTTTTTTTATTTCTGCGTTTAAAGACGATTTCTTGGCAGCAACTGTTTGGTAGATGGGTCGAATTATTGATGTTTCGGTAGATTTTTCAAAACATTCCTCCCTAACTAAGAGGTACTATAATTTTCTATAGAATAAAAAATTTGACAAAATTTTCTATTGAAATAATATTTTGACCAAATTTACAAAAAAAAAATTGTTGACCAAATTTTCTATAGAAATAAAATTTTGAAAATGTTTTCTTTAGAAATGAAATTTTTACAAAATTTTCTATAGAACTAAAATTTTGACAAAATTTTCTATAGAAATAAAATTTTGACAAAATTTTCTATAGAAATAAAATTTTGACAAAATTTTCTATAGAAATAAAATTTTGACAAAATTTTCTATAGAAATAAAATTTTGACAAAATTTTCTATAGTAATAAAATGTTGAGAAAATTTTCTATGGAAATAAAATTTTGACAAAATTTTCTATAGAAATAAAATTTTGACAAAATTTTTTATAGAACTAAAATTTTGAGAAAATTTTTTATAGAACTAAAATTTTGACAAAATTTTCTATAGAAATAAAATTTTGACAAAATTTTCTATAGAAATAAAATTTTGACAAAATTTTCTATAGAAATAAAATTTTGACAAAATTTTCTATAGTAATAAAATTTTGACAAAATTTTCTATGGAAATAAAATTTTGACAAAATTTTCTATAGAAATAAAATTTTGACAAAATTTTCTATAGAACTAAAATTTTGACAAAATTTTTTATAGAAGTAAAATTTTGACAAAATTTTCTATAGAAATAAAATTTTGACAAAATTTTTTATAGTAATAAAATTTTGACAAATTTTTTATAGTAATAAAATTTTGACAAATTTTTTATAGTAATAAAATTTTGACAAAATTTTCTATAGTAATAAAATTTTGACAAAATTTTCTATAGAAATAAAATTTTGACAAAATTTTCTATGGAAATAAAATTTTGACAAAATTTTCTATAGAAATGAAATTTTGACAAAATTTTCTATAGTAATAAAATTTTGACAAAATTGTTTATAGTAATAAAATGTTGACAAAATTTTTTATAGTAATTAAATTTTGACAAAATTTTCTATAGTAATAAAATTTTGACAAAATTTTCTATAGAAATAAAATTTTGACAAAATTTTCTAAAGAAATAAAGTTTTGAGGAAATTTTCTATAGTAATACAATATTGACGAAATTTTCTATAGAAAAAAAAATTGGCAACATTTTCTATAGGAATAAAATTTTGACAATATTGTCTATAGAAAAAAGTCTCCGCATCGTAATAGCTAATGTAGCAATCGTTGACAGAATAATCTGTCCTATTGGAATTTTACTATGATTTAAATAAAATTTTAAAATTTGTTCAGTGTATCAGTTGCTTAATTGGGCTTATTAATATTATCACATATTGCTATAAATTTCATAACTTTCTATCTCAAATCTAAATTAGTTTGCACAAAACAATGTATGTATATATTTGCATATCGTATAATCTAGTTATCCCATCCAGACTTTGTGTTTCATAAAACGAAAACGATATTAATTAACGGTATCAAACCCACTTATGAGCATTAATATAATATGTGGACAATTTTATTTGTTTCTAATTTAAAAACAAAAAATTGCCATCGTTATTAACAGTAATTCTTCCTGAACTTGCAATATTCTCAAAGCGAAGCGTGATGTAATTTCACGGATTGACTATAAGAGACAGATAGAATTCCAGTTACTGTCAAGCGTTTTGTGACAATTTGCTCTTAATTAAATTTGCCATAAATTACGCCATATTGTTGTTATTGTCATCTTAGAATTTTATCATGTCAAGTTTCTTCGTAATGACTTTGTAGTTGTTTTGCACTGAATTATATATCGACAGTTGAAAAAATTGTGTTATTTCATTGGCGGTAAAAATTTGGGCCTTTATTTTAAGTCTGATTCTGGGTGTATATTTTTTTAATTTTATTTATAGAAATCATGTTTTCTCTTGGATACAGGTTCTAAATACGCAAAAATAATGGCAACAAATCTGCTAAAAATATAGAAGAAAAAATTGGCCGAAAATCCAATTGTGTGACTATGGGGTGGTGAGTGCTTGTCTTAATGGTAGTATTCCAATGAACGAGGTCAATATTGGGAAGGTTGTAACGGAAACACATACATATGAACACAACACCGGAGAAAGGTGAGTACAGTATTTTCACTTCAGAAATTTGAGGTAAACCAACCTGTTCAGTTATAAAAAAAAAATGAAGGCCCATTTTTCACCCGAGGAAGTTCCTCTAGCTATAAAAAAGCCTCAGATAGCCATTATCTGATGCTTTTTTAGAAATTAGTCGAAATTCAGAATGGATTCTGAAGACATCTAGTTTTCATTAAGTAATTTGGTTTTATTCGGTATTTTTCTATTTGATTTTTAATTTTTGTTAAAAATTCATATTAAAGAAACACACATTTTCGAATTGGTGCACTAGATTTTAAAAGTTGGCGATAAATCATCTCCTTTTTCTATCGTATTACAATCCATAAATTTAAGTATCACTAAGTATATATATTTTTTTAACTTTTGAATTTCGTTTCAAATTAGAGATTTTTGGGGACCAAAACGTTTTGATGTGGGGGGCGGGAGTAGAACTAGAAAAATATATATCTGTGTATTACAAAAAGTTTTGGAGCGATATCAATTTATATAAAGGGTGTACGAGTTTCTGCTCTACCATGTATGGCGCCATCGTATGCTTTTTTGGTGCTTGTTAAGAAAACGAGGTATTTCATGCTTTTGCAATGACTTTTAATATTCAGAATTAACGAAATTCCAAATTTACGTTGTTCTGATTGGATTGTATCTTTGTTTTAAATTTTTTATGAAAAGACGATTTGTTTATTTCATAAACGTCATGTCTAATGATTTTTAATGAATTAACACTATAACTTAAGCAGACAGATACATGATACCAACTATAATTATTTAGCATGCTTTTTCTCCGTTTGATGTAGACATTATAATATTGTGTGTTGTGAATAAAGACCACCTAATTCTGTTCGAAAAATGTTTGAAACACGGAACAAAAATTTATTATTTAGGATTTCAAAGATAGCCAACCATTAGCAGAATTTTCCAACAAGGTGGCCCACAGAAATATTTCCAAATATCTTTGGCTCTTCTGAGCACGGTTGCCATAGTTGCTAGAATTCTACCAAATATGACAGATTATTCACTGTTTAGTAGAATTCTTGATGTTTTGGTAGATTTTGCAAAATATTCTTCTTCGACTAATAGGTACTTCACAAATTTTCTATAGAAATGAAATTTTGACAAAATTTCCAATAGTACAGAAATTTTGACAAAATTTCCTATAGTAAAGAAATTTTTACAAAATTTTCTATAGAAATAAAATTTTGACAAAAGTTTTCTACAGAAATACAATTTTGACTAAATTTTATAAAAATAGAATTTTGACATAATTTTCTATGGAAATACAAATTTGACAACATTTTATATAGTAATAAAATTTGTTTCATGTGGACTGTAACAAAGATCCTGAAGATCCAAAACATTTGTAACATTAAAGTTAGATACAATCTGATCTCTAGAATCAATATTTCTGTTGGGCTTATTTTCCCGTCGATTATTCCAACTTTTCCCTAATCTCATAGTGATTTAGGGCATAACAATTTCCTTTTTTGTCAGTGTAATTTTTTTGAGTAACTTACCGAAATGTCGAACGATGACAATGGCAATTTCATAGTTTAGGTTCATTTTGACGCCTTTGAATCATTGTTCCAAAGACTGATTCATTCTAATGGATTTACATACAGATGTTTGTGTTAATCACGGAAATTGCGTAGGAACATTTCACACATACTCATCTCTACTTTTGAGGGAGTGCATTTCTTTTTTTGTCTTTTAATTAATTTTTGAATACATTACAAATATTAATTATAATCTTGTCATCAATAGGCGTAACTTCAAGTTTATGTAGTCTTCCTACAACCATGGAATGGTGGTAGAATCAATCACTTTAATTTGTAATGACTCAGGTGTTTTCAGTGTATGTATGTGAAATTCATAATTCATAACTTATTCTCTTAATATAGAAACAAACAACTTGGCTAGGTTAGGTTAGGTTAGGTTATGTGGCAGCCCGATGTATCAGGCTCACTTAGACTATTCAGTCCATTGTGATACCACAGTGGTGAACTTCTCTCTTATCACTGAGTGCTGCCCGATTTCATATTAAGCTCAATGACAAGGGACCTCCTTTTTATAGCCGAGTCCGAACGGCGTTCCACATTGCAGTGAAACCACTTAGAGAAGCTTTGAAACCCTCAGAAATGTCACCAGCATTACTGAGGTGGGATAATCCACCGCTGAAATACTTTTTGGTGTTTGGTCGTAGCAGGAATCGAACCCACGACCTTGTGTATGCAAGGCGGGCATGATAACCATTGCACCACGGTGGCAACTTGGCTAAATCTGTCTATGGATACAAAAGTCGGAAATTCATTTTTTTTTGTCAAAAAGTGTTAACAAATCAAAGGCGATCTATTGTAATCTGCAATAAATTAAAAAAAAAATAATTTTTATTTTTATTCCATTGTAATTGTACAATTTAAAATTTTTAAAGAAATTTAATTTTATCAAAATTTTATTTCTATAGAAAATTTTGTCAAAATTTTATTTCTATAGAAAATTGTGTCAAAATTTTATTTCTATAGAATTTGTTGTCAAAATTTTATTTCTTTAGAAAATTTTGTCAAAATTTTATTTTTACAGAAAATTTTGTCAAAATTTCACTTCTATAGAAAATTTTGTCAAAATTTTATTTCTTTAGAGAGTTTTGTCAAAATTTTGTTTCGCTAGAAAATATTTTCAAAATTTCACTTCTGTAGAAAATATAGGTACTATAAAAAATTGAGGTACTTCTTCTTCTTCTCGGAGTGTGAAGAAGGGATGATAAATCAACAATGGAAATCTCTTTGGTTTTACACCAAAACTGGATTAGAACCCATGACCCTCTGTGGACCTTATGGATATTTTTACATGTTACTCATTTATGAGGCCTTGTATATATATTTCTTTGAAATATTTCAATTATCATGAATCCCTTAAATAATCAACAAGCAATGGGTTACGTTACAACCAATGAAGCAAAACAATTTCAACCAGAGGTTATTACGTAATAATTTGGTTTTATCCAGTAGAGAGATGGTAGAAGAGTTCATGCATGCAGTTTGCCATGGACGACAGCATCATGACATACGTACACATTTATGGTCCAGCTTTATTTGTAACCATCCTCCTCATTGCCATTTAAAGGTGCTATCATCTGCAAACCATCATCATCCGCAATTCATTAAAAATCGCTGCTTATTGACCATTGATGATATTTACATGTCTTTTGTTTGGTTGAACTAAAGTTTGAGGTTGCAGTTAATGAAAAATTTTGCATATACTCTCGATTGCTTGTTTTGTTTCCCCCCATTGGTTTTTCTGTGAACTGTATTGATTTGTAATTTTGTTGTTGTGGTTTAATTTTGTAAAATAATAAAATTCAAAGTTGCATAATTAACGATCGAAGGAAACAGAAAAGCCCCATGAGATAAAAGAAAAAACAAAAATATCTCAAGCAACGGCAATAGCGGCAGCAGCCGCTACAAAATTTAAGTCTAAAAAAGTGATATAACATTGTAAACTATAACAGCCTATAGCATCCAGAGCAGAAGATAAAGCAAGCAGTCAGTATACGGAGAAAAAAAGTAGTTCTTGTGTGGAATCTAGCACTAAGTGTTTGTTGAAATGTTGATACGACGAAGGCACATTTATATGTGTGTAGATATAATTTAAAATTTAAGAATTTATTAAATTTTTTCTCGATATTACTCGATAAGAGTAGAAATCTATACGTCTGTAATCTATTGAACATTTTGGCGAGTTTTATTGTACATCCATGGTTTTATACCGAAACATTTGCCTGACATTGATCTAAAGCATCTTCTAAATTATTTTCTTTCTTCGACTTCTCCAAATTCATTGATTTATTTTTCAGTGTAATAATAGCACGCGTCATTACTTCTTGTATCTGCTACAAAACTCTCGATCACATATCACAGGGATGTCGACAGTGGCGGTAGTGGTATTTGCGATGAATGCAGTTGCTATTGGTATTTAGTTCAATATTGGATCCCCAAAACCAAACTGGTTAGCTGACATTTTTTGAAGTGAAAAGATTTTTGGTTTGGAGTTTTTTTTTGTCATGGATTTTCTGTTTTATTCGTGTCATAAACAACAACCTTACAAGAAAAAATTACATATGTAAAGCCATATGAGTAACCTATTCCATCCACCTAAGTTAAAAAAAAACCTGAAAACTATTTTAAGAAATATGTAGATAAATAAAAAAAAAATTATATATAGAAATAGCGATAAGCTTTTTTTGGAATACTGAAACTAAATGACATTGTTACTGAGATTATAGTAGGGTAACACCTACATATGCAAAAGTCATGGTAATTTCTCAAAATACACTTAAGGGTACTTTTAGTAAAACTATCAGTAAAATATATTAAATTAACAATTTCTTCACGTAAGTGTGTAAGAAAAATAAAAATAAGCAGTAAAACTTTGCTTAAGTGGGCTATGAGATATTCCCATTGGTACCATGACTTAAGCTATTCACTGTATATTTATATAAAATTCCCGTATTTAGAGATTTTTCCTATTTATTTCCATAATCATCTAAAAATATATTTTTGATCCAACATCTCTGAAAATGTTTGGTTTGACCCTCGAGAAAAAATTACTGACAGTCAAGTTTATCCATTAGGCAGAATTTCAATGAGTGCTACTTGTGTTGAACATTTACCATCCAAGTAAAAAAAAATACGAGTATGTATCAAGAATTTCTTTTTTGTTTAGAAAAATAACTGACATAATATTAAGCCTCTTAGCATGACCCCTAATTATGTTTATTGGTTTTGTTTTTATTGCTATAAAATTTGAAAACTATAAATTATTAGCTTTAGAGTTATCCAACGTTTATAGCATTCAAGTCGTTACATTGTTGCTTGACGTTAAAATGTGGGTTTTTGGTACGCAGCAATTTTTGGGACGATGAGTCAAACTCATCTGAGCACACGTATGTTGACATTTTATTATGAAAAATTTATTGTGGAAGACTAGCTAGGATTCTCTTACACAACAACAGCGATGTGTAAGGTAAAAAGACCTAGTGCAATAACATTTTAATGTCTTCTCTTATAGTTGTTTGAATAATACAATAAAATAGAAATGAAAACCAATTCCTTTGATATCAAACAAAGCATAAGGAGAATATTCCCGCCTGTTCCGAAATTCGGTATTGCAATATGTTTCTTTGGCAATAATTTCTTAACTTTCAAACTTATAAACTTAAATTTTGGTTATATAGTTCTCTTTAATGAGAAGTTCAAATTAAAATTGTTTTGGAGTCCAAGATTATCCCTATTTTTTTCTTTATAAAAAAAAAACTAAATTCTTGCGATTTGCGATTCCGAATATCGGAACATGGGGAATTATAAAATTTCCCAAGAGGCTTAAGAGCGTATGTTTGAATAGGCCATTTTTTAAATACTATGATGGTCATCTAAAGTAAATTTCGGGATTTTATTATTTTTTCAAATCAATTTCAATCAGTTTTTAACCCTTAAATGCACAAGATCATCGATAATATGCAAAATGGTAAAAAAAGAATATCTGCATACCACATTTAAAAAAAATTATGTGTTGTATTTTTTTTAATAGTAGTTGTATCTTAAAAAATACAGTGCGCATTAAACTAAGTTTTTTATTTACAATAGAGAATAGATATAGAGATATTTTTATACTACACAGTTTTTTTACCAACATTACTTTCAAATCTTGTAAATATTATTTAACTTCAAATTTGTAGTTTTTTGTATTTTTTGTCAAAATTTGATTTTCAATTTTGACTGCAGATTACCCAGAAGTACTAAAAATTTTCCCAAAAAACATATTTTTAAAAATAGCGATATAATGTTTTAAGGGTTAAAATTAATTTATAACTATTTCAAAAATTTTATTTTGTTTTAGCGAATTTTTAAAACTTTTTAATAAATTTCTCGCAGGTCAATTTCCCTATTTCAAGTATGTTGAACTATAAAAATGTAATCCTTATTGTTCTTATATTGTGATTATATAATAAAAATTATACACATTTAATAAACTAATGTTGTGTATACAAATCAATAACCGCACAAATATGTTCGATATAAAATCAAAACAGATCAAATCTTTATACAATTCTAAAACTGATTGGGGGTCATTCCGTTTGTAATACATCGATATATTGGTCTCAGACCCCATAAATAATATACAGTGAGCGTCATAATGTACACTATAAGAATTTGTTTCAAAATAATTTTAATTTAGCCTATATATTTACGATTTCATTAAATTGTGTACACATTCGAAAAAAGTTTACTTCGTTTTGGCATTGATTCCGAGCCAAAGATGCGACTTCATTAAAATTAAGACATGTTTTAGGGACCTATGTGGCCTTAAAACTAGGATCAAAAAAATTAAAATTAGGATACAGATCTCATTTATCGAACTCTCATTGTCTATTAGCGGTATATTAATAAAGCTATTAAACTTTAAACAAATTCCAATTTAAAAATGCAATTTTAACGAATACTTCAAAGTAGAAATGTTTTCTTAATTCCAAAAAAAAAAAAACACTTTAAACCAAAAATGTTAAATACTCAAAATAATTCTTAGCCTATATTTGAAGCGTTTTTATCTTAAATCTAAAGATTCAATATTTCAGTTAATATAAGGACAATTTCTTTAAATTATTTTAAGGAAAATTTGCCTTAGTTCAAAGACATACGACGTTAACGAAGGGACGTAAATTTCGAAAATGTGTGTCCTAATGTTACTAAAAAAATTTAGGCAAAAATTAAAACTTAATTTTAATTAAAAGTTCATTACTTTAGAGAAAATTTTCCTTAATATTTTGTAAATTGCGCATCATAAAATTTAGGTTGCGTAATTTTTAATATAACATAAAATTTTTTTTCAGTGCAGTACTTAAATCTGAATGCAGCAAAAGCTGCAATCACTTTGTACACTTTACTTTGATATTCAGGTTCGTGGAGAAATTCTGAGTCGATCTAGCGATGCCTGTCCGTCCGGTTGTTGAAATCACGCTAACATTCGAACGAATCAAGCTATAGACTTGAAACTTATAGTTGTTTTTGATGTAGGTTAGGTTAGGTTAGGTGGCAGCCCGATGTATCAGGCTCACTTAGACTATTCAGTCCATTGTGATACCACATTGGTGAACTTCTATCTTATCACTGAGTACTGCCCGATTCCATATTAAGCTCAATGACAAGCGACCTTATTTTTATAGCCGAGTCCGAACGGCGTTCCACATTGCAGTGAAACCATTTCGAAAAGCTTTGAAACCCTCAGAAATGTCACCAGCATTACTGAGGTGGGATAATCCACCGCTGAAAAACTTTTTGGTGTTCGGTCGAAGCAGGAATCGAACCCACGACCTTGTGTATGCAAGGCGGGCATGCTAACCATTGCACCAGGTTGATCGTAGGTCGAATGGTATTGAAAATGGCCCATATTATATAGTTTCCATATAAATCGACTCCAAGATTTGATTTTCGGAGCCTCTTGGAAGTGCAAATTTCATCCGATCCGTTTAATATTTTTGATACGCGATATAAATATATGTCCTCTAACAACCATGCAAACATTGGTTCACCGATCCCCAGATTTGACGTACGGAGCCTCTTGGAAGAGCAAATTTTATACGATCCAGTTTAAATTTGGTACGTGAAATTTGACACTCTAAATATCATACGAAAATTGGTTCATAATTATTTATAGATTCATCTATATAAAACGATCTCATTGTGGAAATTAATTCAATTTTAAAATTTATTTAATTCAATTCATGAAATAATGATTGAATTGTATAAATTATATTTAATTAGTTCGGTTTATCAGTCTGCTGCGCTCTTATAACGCCACAGTAATCAGAAGCATCTTGAAGCTAAATTTAGATCTAGCACAAATAAAAAAAAAATAAAATTTTCATAAAATATTTAATTATTGGTGATCTATAACTTCGCAATTGGTGTCCATGCATATCTCGATAAACTTGTAAATAATTTTATGATGGCACTGATTGCTGCTGTTGACAAATTAACTAAATTTTAAATTCAATGACACCTCCAACGTCAGCATCGATCTACCACCATCACCACCACAATCAACGCAACCGATCTAATCAATCTTTTGGGTGTAAACACCACCAATCAAGTCAAGATTAATCTTTCTTCACTTTGTAGCCGAAAAGAAAAACTAAAAACCATCTCATGAAATGGATACAAACACGTGAAAATAGATTTGTTTATGATATTTTAGTGTCAAAATTTACTTCCAACACAGGCAATTAGCATAAAACATTAGAGCATCATTAGCAAACTCGATCAAAATGTCGAAATTTATTGATAACTACACGCTCATTGTTCGCAAACATGCAAATCTAATACCACTTGCATATGTATGCCTGCATGTTATATATGGGAATGCGACTGAAATGCCATCTTCCTCCCCCCACCCCTTGGTTGGTTCGAATACCATGCATATGTCTTTTTTTTTTTGGATTGATAGATCAACGAAAAGCTCAACCAAATCCACACTAATAAAATTTCCAAATAAATTTTTAATAGTAGGCAACCAGTTTGATTTCACACCACATCTTTAGGTACTAAGCGACACAATAATAAAACTTAAATACGCAAATTTTAATTTAATGTAAAAATTATTCAATAAATACGAATAAATGGAAATGAAACGAATAAATAAACAAAACCAAATTAAGCCAAAATTCAGAAGAAAAAAATCGAAACTGGTCTAATCATTTGATTGTCCGCATTTTAGTAGACCTCTTTTTTTCAAGAGGGATATTGAAACTAAAAGTGAAACCCATTAAAACCCCACATATTGCATTTCAATTGGATGAGTCCCGGTATTCTCCATAGCTCCATCCCCCCCCCCCCCCCAAAGATCCCATAAAAAGAAATAAATATTAAAGTTGATGCTATTGTCTGGCGTGATTTATTACACTGAAAGAAGAGTTTTATTTTCTGAGAGATGAAATCTTAGGGTATGGTCACAAATATTTGCCCAAAATGAGTGTCAAACATTTTTCTAGGAGCACTTTGGAAATATGTGGATACCGTTTTCGGAAGATGTTCTTATCCTGATGTAATATATCCAATATAAGCTGAATATATTTGCTGGTTTGACTGTGGCGACGAATTCTTTTTAGATTTCTGTCAAATATTTGCCCAGTGTTACCGTACCGTTAGACAAACGATGAAATCTTGTCGCAAAAAAATACAGTGACGCATATAAATATTGGCACACCAAACAATTTTGATTAAAAAATACATGTTAAAAGTGATATGAACCTTTTTTAAATTAAAAAATATTTTAATTTTGATTATATCTGCATTAAAAATCTAGATTTTTTATTTTAGAAAAATTTTTGTTCTTTCAATATTTAAATTATAAAAAATTAAAAAATGTACTTTCTTGAGGTACAAAAGTATTGGCACAGATAGTTCTAAATTAGTTTTTTGGTCCATTTAGTACCTTTTGGGCATTCCTTTTTGTTTGATAACAGCACCAAGCAGCCTAGACAATGAATGGACTAATTTTTTGTTATATTTGTGCCTATATTCCCCCATTCTTCCACCAACACTGTACCAAATTTCATCAAAATCGGTTAATAATAGTGGCCTGAATATTGCGAACAACAAATACATGGTCAGGCGGACGGACACCAAGGGCTAAACCGGTTCAGGAGGTGGTTCTGAGTCACTCGGTATATATTTTATGCAGCTTAAAATAAATATTTTTGGTAGGCACATTTTTTCGTAAAAACCTTGACCACTACACCCAGAAAAAAGTGACCCCTTCTTTAAGTTAAAATGAACTCATTGCGAAGAAAGTTGAACTTCGTATAGCGCCAAAGACATTTTTATTTGTTTGAACGATGTGATTTTCGTAGAAATTAGGAATAATGCATTCCATATATTAGTTAACATTTTCCTATATTTATATACCACTATACTACAGAATGAAAAAAATTAACTAATTTGAATTCATATATGGAATGATTTTATTGAAATTTTTTCATTCATTTCGACAAATCTTACACATTTGTGGTAAAACTTTTACTTCATAATTAGAACTGCTTACCTTCGTTTTTAAATACAATTTTATTTATTTCTATAAGCAATTTTATCTTCAATAAAAGACATGTTTTATTAATATATTGAATATATTTATTAAGAATCAACAGCATCGAATCTCTTTGAAATATTAGTTTATTATTCCACTATTTCCAATTTCCGTGCGATATTATCAACTGTAAAACGCACTTTTTCTTCTTCTTGTACTTTTCACTTTTAATAAGTTGCTGCCTAACGATTTTGTCCTCCTTTTACAATTTCAATGCCTACAAATATAAAAAATCATAAAACATTTTTGTTGCAAAAGGTTAGCGTCACTGAATATTACCTGATAATTGAAGATTCCAAAATGAAGACAAATGAAAGGGTTGTTATTCTGCTGGTGTTTTCTTTCTTTATACACTATCACGAACATTGATAGATTTATTTAAAAAAAAAACAAAATTTTTCTCACTAATTTAAAATAACAAATATTTTATATATTTTATTTGCTATTTATTATATTATTTTACCATATTATTTTTTAACAATCTCTCCGTATACCAAAACAACGCGATTCCAACTAAAAAAACAACCGACGCGCAAATATATCGATTACACCCACGCGCAAACACATCGATTACGATGACAGGTATCGATTACAGGTAGACAATAGAAATTTAGGAAAATTTCCTATATTCTAACAAGTGTGTTTCCTTAAATTTTGAAAGGATTGCATACTTCTTAGTACGAATGAACTAAAATATTTTTCTATGCCAAGTGTTGTTCGTATGTATGAAAAACTTTCTATTATAAAGGAAGTCGCAATTATCATTTTATAAGAAATTTTACTAATTTTTAAGAAACTTGGTTTTAGTTCGGTTTTTGTTTATTTTTACGAATGCTTTGTTATCGGTGAATAAAATTTTCTTTTTCAGTAGTATATTCTTATACCCAGCGAAGAAAATAGTATGAGTAAAATTCCATGCCTTATTCTAGTTAATGAACTATTCCTAACTGCTTACAGTTTAGGATTTTTTTACTGAAACGAGTAAATTTTATTATTTTTCACAAAAATTTACCTTAATGGAAATAAAATGGATAAACTATATTGATGAAAATTTTTTCCTTTAGTTTCGAAGGCACTTTTTTCTGGGTGTATGTGGTTTAGAGTGCTGTACCAATACTTATGTGAGGCACTGTATATTTTTTAGCGGCAATTTTTGCATCGCTTGCCTTTTTTTTAATTTATTTGCTTTTGAAGAGATTACTTTACAAAAAAAATGGGATTTTCGTTAGTCTACAATTTCGTTCCGGATGAATAGTTTTTCTTTATGTGGAACTGGCTCCATTTAATTATAAAAGAATAAGAATCCTATAATATTCTATTGAATCGGAGCTTACAAACCCTACACTAAAAGATGTTGACAGAATGTGAAGGATTATGCAACCTGAACTCAAAGAACAAATACTTAGTTCTTCAGTGTATTGTCAGTGTGCGATAATGATACATCACTCGAACTTTGACAATGTGAGAGTTTTGGAGAGAGACAGAGAGCAGGAACAGTAAGAGACTAACATTAGAAATGTTGTACATCAACAATGTATCAACATATAACATTGCTCACATATACAGACACTTCATTAATAAGACAAGTCCCTGCAAGCATTTGGGTGCTTGTTTTACCGTCTTTCGCTAAAATGTCACTACTTCGGATCGCCAGGAAGTTTTCTGGTAGTAAAATCTCAAGCACAACAACAATAAAAACAACTATCGCGTGAGGTGTTTCCGTTTCGAAACAAATTCGACTCTAACAGCGATCAAAAATCTAAATATAGAATTTTTCAATAGCACCTCTTTGAGAGTACATGTGTGTAAAAAGGCACTATTAACCAACGAGCGTAGGTAGCACAGAGGAAGAGCCTCTGACTTGAAAACTAAAGGTTCTGAGTTCAACGCTCGGTGCAGCCGATAACTATCGTTTTTTTTGACTTCTTTTAGTCACTGGTTCGATTCCCGAGAACACTATCGCATAGTGGGACATTTGTTCCCGAACGGGGACACTAACTCGATAAGAAAATGATATCGCCTATGAAAGTTTTATCTTCCAGGGCGAAACTACTTCGATACACTTTCGATAGAAAATGTTTTCAGGGGTAGCCAACATCAGAGAAAAAAAGAGGAAAATCAGTGCAATATCAGTAACAGACGAGCTTAGTAATACTATTCTATTTCTTAAGCATTATTTTTTTCTAATTTAATTTTATTTATGCGTAAGTGTACTGTGAAAGTCTTTTTGTATTTCCTGGTCTCCTGATACATGTTGATATACATTTGATAAAAACCTTAATTATAAACTTTTTCATAATAGTAAAAGTTGCCATAATTGTAATTTAGTAGAATGTCTGTGATAAATAATTAATTAAATTTAAAATATCAATAATTCTTAGTGTAGAATACACTGATTAAGCAATTCAAAGCACTTGCGAAATATTGAACAATGAAGAAATCTTATTCATCGTTTGTCTCCTCTTTCAGTGTAAACTTATGTTATTCCCCATTATTGGGTGTTTTAGCCCATTGTTATTATCACAAAACCACATGTCTGAAGTATCATAAATTATATATATATTAATTATCTCTAGTTCTTTAGTTCCTTAGAAAAATTTGCAAACAAATATTAAATGCCTCATCTAGACAAGTTTGTCAACCAACCATGGATTTTTTAAGCATAAAAATGTCCGTCCAACTACCAAGAAGAAATATTGAATGCGAATATAAAACTGGATTTGGCCAGAAACATTTTTGTGTGAAAGAAAAAAAAACAGACAAAATTCCAGCATGTTTTTGATATTTGACATTTTGCGTAAGTAAATGTCAAACCATTTCTCAAAAAATCTTGACTATAAGGAAATATGCAAATGAACAAAAGCCCTCTAGCCATATTCAACAGCAGAATTTACTTGAGTTAAAATTTGTATCAAATGACGTAGTTAGCCAATTTAAACGATTCAAAAAGAACTCTTCTCTTCCGTAAAGGCAATAATGACGTTGTCACTTATTAATACAATGAGAGGCGGGTGTAAATTTAAAGCTCCAATGGACCTCCAGATATCTCCTTTCGCCAGATAACAAAGTCTGCTAAGTGCTAAACAAGGTTATTATTTATGTTCTAACATGTGTTGTCATTAGAGTCAATCATTAGATGTTGTAATAACTGCAGTATTTCCTGATATCTCAGATTAACCCAGCTATACCAATCCC
The DNA here is from genome assembly GCF_050003625.1 of Haematobia irritans. Taxonomy (NCBI): domain Eukaryota; kingdom Metazoa; phylum Arthropoda; class Insecta; order Diptera; family Muscidae; genus Haematobia; species Haematobia irritans. Next base: position 2,873,750 of record NC_134400.1, read on the forward strand.
AGCCAGCTTGCCACCCCTACCAAATATGCATTGCATTGTCAGTGTTCGTTCTAAAGAAAGAAACCAGTTTCCATGCAAAATATATGCTTTATTGTTTTTTTTTTTTGCGTTTCTTACAAATATCTTTTAATTTATATTTTACTAGAGTTCTTTGACGTATTCAGTTTTTTTTTTCTTTTCGTCTTCTCTTCTCAATGTTATTAGGAGCAAATAGTTAAGCTTTTTATGTAAGCTTACGATACACGACCACATACCATGATTATAGCTTAAACCTTACTGCAACAGTAACACCCACCTTTGGACGAATGCACGATTGTGGCTAGAGTTTTTTAAGTAACCCAGAGAACAATATGGTCGAGTGTTTAGATATATTGAATGTTCAGCTGCGCAGTTTTTTTCTTCCTTGACCAAAATTTTATTTTGGTTGAATTTTTAATCAAAATTTCTATAACACTAATACCCATTCAAAAATAGGCAACCACACTGAGGAACGAAACTTTTTCTGAGGAACGAAATTTTAGACAAGCAAAGTTTTCTTTTGACGTTAAAAAAATTTCTTTCAAAGTAAATTAAAAATTTTAGAGACAATTGTTGAATTCGGATTAATTTGCTCTGAACAAAAATACTTTGTACGAAAGGGGAATTTCGTTTGCCTAAAATTTCGTTCCGGAGGAAAGTATTTTTTTTCTTGGGTGCATATCCTTTTCATGAAATTTTGCGTAACCAAAACACAACGTGGCTGCCGCTTATTTTCTGTAACCTCACGAGGCCTTTTACATGGCCCATAGTAGGTCCACATGGCCCATAGTAGGTCTAGATTCTAGCTAATTCATTGTGAACGGTCCTCGGGGGTTAATGCAACTCTTTGTTTTTGACTCAAACTAATTTCTTATATATTTGTACATTATTGTTGTGCTCTTCATAAACACTCACTCACTAAGTTTTTTGGGTAATGTGTATGTTTATTGTAATTCCTCTTCAATTCTTTTGGGTGCTGTTCTATGGTAGCGGAGCGAAACAATGCACAAATCTATGCAGCAATTGCGGTCATTATTATCAAACTCCTAATCGACTCTGACAGCAACATCGAAACGCCAACTATTTCAAATGCCAAACTACAACCGTGGCAAAAAAAAATTGCTGCCAAGCAGTTTTACTTTTTTGTTGTTTTACCATCACCTCTTGAACGAACAGCAGCAACAATTATCCAATAACTACCAGAAATAATTTCCAAACACAATCTCATCAAGACCATGAGGTGGTGTTCTCTATTCCCAAATGCATAGAGATTGGAGAGGAAACAAATTGAAAGGGAAAAGTGCTTTTGGATATGAGATTCTTGGAATAATATTGAGCTCATTTTTCTAGAAATCGAATGATTTTGATTCTATGTATAGAGCATGAAGTAATTGTTACGTATTTGAATGACAGTAAAAAGTGTCACTAGAATTTGTCAATATTGTCAAAGATAATATTGCAAACAGAGATACGACTTGCAAACGGAGATTAAAACATTGTTATTTGCTTTTGTACATGGACAAAACAGGTCATTAAAAATTCAATTACAAATTATTTATTTTCTAATCAATGTATGATTGAGGGTTGGTTAATTTAGGTTTTAATGGCAGTCTGGTTCATTTCAGGCTAACTCAGGCAGGTAGTCTGTTTCTGTTCTGATTTGGGTTTTTCGTGGCGGCCTTCGTCCGCGGTTTAAGACTTTCTCCTAAAGACAGAGCTCAGAGTGGGTTAACACGATTTCCAAGAGATTCGTATTGAGTAACACTTATTAAACTTTTCTCTTAAAACTTCATATTTTTCCATAAGTTAGGATACATTTTCACAGGATCTTTTAAATCGAAGGTGAAAATGAATCCTAATTTTATTTAGGGATTGTTTTCATGATTCAGTTACATTTTTTGGGCTCATATTCATTATGAAACGTCGTCTCACATGTGTGGCCCTGTTCTGGGGCTCATTTTCCTGGGGTCCATTGTCATACCGCATTTGTGGAAATCGGGTGATGGTTTTGAACTATTCGTAAATATGATCAGGTACATTGTTGTTGTCCAAGAAGAGTTATAAGGCCTATTTGTGTCTTTCAATTAACGGGTTCAATCCCAGTTTCGGCCGAACACCATAAAGTGGCATTTCTGAGTGTTGCTTTACAGATTGATCTCACACATATTGTGACTCGTGCTACGGACTCGGTTATAATAGAATAATACAACGTGCAGCGTGCAAATTAATAAAAGTCAAATTCATCTGTGGACTTTTCTGCCTCTGGGTGCCTGCAACAATCTATCTGATATTTCGTCATGAAAGCCGGATTAAAAATGCGAATCAAAAAACAGGACATACTAATTTCAGAAGTAGAACCGCTGAGGAAATCAGTACATATTAAGAGTACATATTTGATTTTTTGCATTTTATCATAAAAATCATCGACAAAGCATAAGCTTAACTTTTTGTGTGTGATCCTGGGTAGAGCTTATCCAAAACTCACCCACATGTACAGTGGAACCTCTCAAACGTGGAAACTCTGAAAAGCGGGGAGCTCTGAAAAGGGAACATATTCTAGAAACGTTTACTATATTATTACTTAAAAATTAACCACTCATAAGAGGAAAACTTTTCAAATGTGACTGTGGGTGTTTAAAAGGTTTCACTGTATACTTCTTTATAACGGCAAATAAAACAACATGGTCTACGACCATGTCCCAACACTGTGGTAGATACACCACATGATGATAAAAATGTGATCACCCCAAACATGTTCAAAATGTTATTTTTAGACGGTGAACATGGAACATGTTTGTCGCAACCATGCTATTTCTCGAAAATTTTGTATCTGATTTCCATCGACTTCCAGTTCATCCCCTTCCCCTTTAAATAAAAATTCGTTGGATTTTTTTTTCAATTTTTATTGTTTTTTTTTTATATTTTGTTTTGTTTGTTTTGTATGTTGACAATTTATGTAGTGTCTTTCTTACTATTTTCGTTTGCATTTCGATAGATACACACATAGTATATAGTAAATAAGAAACATTGAATACAATACATTTGTTTTTGTATGCTTGCATGTGCATGTATGTATGTAAAAATATTTTAAATATAGTACGTTACAAATAACAATATTCTACAAGAAAAAATTAAGATACAAAAAAAACATTTAAAACGCTCTCTGGATGGCAACGTCAAGCGTTTTTATGTATTTTTCTTTCTGTTTTTTGTTTTGTTTTTATTTCGAAATTCAAATTCAAAAGGTCTTGTTCTTCTTGTTTTTGTTTTTGTTCTTTTTATTTTTCTTTATAAAATTAACACAGCAATGACCTTTGATCTTCTTCTCTGCTTCGTAGGAGAAGCTCAAAAGCCTAACTAAAAAGTCTTTGCAATTTGAGAAATTAAAAAAAATATATATGCATATATTATTGTTTTGTAATAATAACAAAAAATGAAATAAAAAATTATAATAATATAAACAAACTAAAGAAAAATATTTTTTTGTTTTGTTTTCAAAGATACTTTAAAAGATTTCGATAAAAAAAATTGGAAATTATTTACAAAGTTCAAATGTTGTTGCTTTGAGATGCACTCATCGTTTTATGTTGAGTATTGAGGGCATTTAAGGTTAAGTATGTGTGGATGTATGTAGGGGTGTAAATAGTATAGGAGAGGGAAGATAGGGGTAGGGGGTTTCTTTAGAAAAAAAATTTCCATAAAGATGGCTAATTTGTTTTTGTTATTTTTTGTTTTGTTTTAAGTTAGAGAAATTTCTTTCTTGTGCTTAGTTTAAAGGCTTTTTGTTGGAGTTGTTGTTATTGTTTGCTGACTTAGAAGAAACCATCACCAGTGGGATCATTGACCCATGGGTAATTGTTGGGACATCTTACGCAGGTTTGCAAGTTAACAGTTTCTCCGGGAATTTCCTTGGATGTCAACTTGCAGGCATTGGGCACCCAACAGGCTGGCTTGCCTTCAACGGTACACTTCTCCCTCCAGGGTTCGAAGTTCTTGACCTCACTGATGGTGCGTGGATTTTGCATCCATTGTATGACCTGGGTCATGGTGACAAAGTAAACATCATTATGATTAGCCAAGATTTCATCGATCCAATACAAGAAGGCATCCAAGAATTCAGGATTGTTCTTCAACCAAGCAGCATGGAAGTATAGACCAAGAGGAGCACGATTTTGATCGTAATGCCGATCGAAATTGTGATTCAAGAAATTGTAGAATTGATCACCGGTCAAGATATTCGAGCACGAATCAACCATAGCACAACCTGGCAAGTATTCATCATTGGCTGGGTCCTCACGACGATCCAATTCATTCATAACCATTTCCCAGACGGCATGGGAACGAGTGGGACAACTTTGTAGGTTACCATGGCAACGATGAGGCATACGGAAGTACATGGTATAGGGCCACAATGGAGGGTTAGACAAGGGAGCTGTGATGGTGGAGTCATACAAGAAAGCTTGTTCTTCCATCATGGTGAATTGGTTATTACCGCCAACACGCAAGTAAGGGGCACGAACACCAACAACTGAGTTATCGGTAATGTTGGAGAATTTCTCAATGATGATACGCATACCAGCCATTTCCTTGGCCCAATCATCAACGGTGGCATTAGACCAGAAACGTTCTTCGTCATTATGTCTATATGGGGGAAAAGAATAAAGGAACAAACAAACAAATTGAAATTTATTACAAAAAATTATTAATATGCTAAAATGTCCGGAAAAGGTCTATAGCAAAAATCTGAAAGCCAATGTTTTTTGGGCATGAAATCTTTATAAAACAATCTACTACTTACGTAATTGAATGGACAGCAACTTCATGACCCTTACGATGAGTTTCCTGCACGGCTGAGTAGTTAGTGTACTTGTGAGAAATGAAATATGTAGCCTTGATGTCACAACCATTGGGGTTCTTGCGTCCCTTGAACATTTCCTTGTATAATTCAATGTTGTTATTGTTGATGGCATCATCGAATGTGATGGTGATCATCATGGGGACATCCTTGGCTGGCAAATCACCGGGAATAGCAGTACCATCTTCAGAGCAGAAACAATCGGGCAATACACAAACGGTAGGATCACAGGGAGGAGCGCGATTGGGATCATTGTCAATGTCTGCAAAGGAAAAATGAAAATACCCAAATTATCGAAAAGAAATAAACACAATTTTCATCAAATTCTACCAATTTAAGCACTTAAGCGCTCTAAAAGGACTATTTGAATATCCTGTCGCTGTCGATTACATTGGGGTTTTGAGATACCCACCACAAAGATGAGCATTTTTTTAATTTAAAGAAAGATTGATTAAAATTCCTTGTTGACTTCAAAATACAAAACGAAAACAAGAACGAGTCAATTACATATGTACTCGAAATCCAAATTTAGGAAATTTAGTTTAAATATGGGTTATAGAACCAAAGAAGATAAAAAATAGCATAGATTTTTTAATGGTAAAGTTGAAATAGAAATCTTTAATTCTTATTTCCTATTTCTTTAAACCAAAATATGTCTATAGTATAAGTCTCATGTTTTATCTAATGGCGATTTTGATTCTAATAAAAAGTGCCACATATTCAAAATTGGCTTCAAAATAGAAACAGCTTTTTCAGTCATTTTACATTTCCCTTGCCATATTATGGGTTAGTAGTAGTGTTACTAGGGCAACACTTTTTCATAAAATCGAAATTTTTCTAAGAGACAAAGGGCACTTTCCTTTCGCAAAAAATATGTTGCCTTGGTGTTACACTACTTTTTCCCTCATTGTATTTTTGCCCAAATTATAGTTATTATTAATTCAAAATATTGTGAGGGATACAGGACTCAAAATCCTTCATATTTTGCAATCAATTTCGAGAATGTTGCACATTTTTCCCAATCGAAACCGCAATAAGTGTAATCTACCACATTGTTTCAGGTATGTACAAAAATATACCTCCAAATTGAATGTGTTTATAGAATATTCCCTTATGGGTTAAGAATCTAATCAGTTAGCCAGATAAACACATCAGGATACAAAAATCCATCCAAAAATATCCACTACTGTCACCTAGGTGCACGCAATTTTTTTGTACCACTTATGTATATTCCACCTGGCTTAAGCGAATACAAAAACATACTTAAAGTTGAGTGAACTTTAACATAAAATCATGCGTTTTGTTTCTTTTGTTTGTCTGCATTAAGACTTATACATTGAACAAAAAAACAATCATTGACATTATGGTTATTTATAAAATAAACACTTTAGTGTTTAAACAATCAAGTGGTGAATGTGTAAACTTTTATTGGTTTTCGGAATTTGTACCGCGATATAACCATCATATAACGGCACATTTTCCCAGTGAAAGCCAATGAACTTTATATTTTTCATGCCATCTTCGTGTTTATGAATGTGATTTGAAGTGCATTTGGAACCATCAACAATTATCCAAATGGAAAGAAAGAAAAAAAAAAAACAACAACATTCAAAATTCACACCCATAGTCATGTGTATGGATGTGTATAAAAAAAACTTACATGGCTTGCAGTGAACTACAAATACAACAACAAAATGAAAAACCTATTGACAGCCCCAACAACTAAGCAGACAATCACATTGTAATAATGACATCAAATGTCACAGGAAAATAACTAAATAATTGTTAATTTTATGCACATTACAAGTACGTGGTTAAACATGAGTCACAATATAACTGTTATTGCATATGCAAGCTTTAATATAGCGGGGGCTGAGGTATCGGTATATATCATCCATTAGATTTCCCAAACCAAGAATATTGGTGTCAATGTAAGTCTGGTGATTAGTATCACCCTCTCTTTCTTTCGCTCTCCCATACTAGAAATCTTCTCTTTAAACATTCTCAATTTACACATAACGAAGTAACAGAATACTTTGGAGCGTTTAGATTGCATTGAAATGTCTCAGAGAACGGTTAAATTAAATATTTTAATAAGAGATCACAGGTAAGAAATTTCGTTGGCTTTTTGTCAAGATGTGTCAGCAAATCAACGTCTTTACACTATTTAACGCCTTGATATATTGGGACTTTTACTTCAATATTTGTTTATCAATTGTTTTGTAATTTTATATTTACTCTTTTTCGTCTTGTTTTTTTTTTATTTTTTCATATGAATTTGGCATGTGCACCTCTAATTTGATATGTTCAACAGGTTTTACATTCATTTCGTTTTTCGAATTCCTTATTTTGCGAAAGTTCAAGTTTCTTTTTGTTTTCATCATCAAAAAAAAAAAAAACAATAATAATTAACAATCAATTGCAAATTTCCTTTCTGTACCTCTATGCGCCATGGCATTCAAGTTGGTAGTTCGATGTCTGTATGTATTGAAAATTTCGTGATTTGAAATTTTAATTGTTACGCTTGGCAAAAAATTGGGTGAGAGGAGGAGAAACCTGTTGTGATTGATAAGTTCAAGACAATATTTGAACTTCATTTGAAGTGAATGAATTTACATAAATCTTCAGAAAACATACATATATATTTATTATTATAATAAATAAATATATAATATTTAATAAATTGTTAAATAACCGGGCATTGGAAATCAATAGACGTCTGTCCATTTGTTTATGAAACAATAGTTTTTGGGTAATTTTTTCGTAAATTTGATCGAATTCGAGGTATGCCATAATCTTTCACTAAAAGACTGAGAGGCGACACACACAATTAATTTTTAATTGAAATGTCTACAATCACAGATTGTAGACATTTAATTGAAAATCAATTAAAAAATAATTGATATTATTAATTTTTGTTTCAATTAAAAAATTGGCGGAATCTTTAATTGAATATTTTTAATTGAATATTTTTTTAACTCAATTAAGATTTCAATTGGAAAAATGTTTGTGATTTTTTTCTCTGTGCAGCATAACATAAAATGCGAGATGATTATCAGCTGATAATACTACCGATTAATTAGTAGTTCATACCCGGATGGCTGAGAAAACTAACATAAGATGACGGGCGGGAGCCACCGTTGTGCAATGGTTAGCATGCCCGCCTTGCTTCCAGGGTCAAGGGTTCAGCGGTGGATCATCTCCTCTCAGTAATGCTGATGACATTTCTAAGTGTTTCAAAGCTTCTCTAAGTGGTTTCACCGCAAAGTTATAAGGCTATAAAAATGAGATCGCTTGTCATTGAGCTTAATGTAGAATTGGGCATCACTCATTGATAAGAGGCAAGTGCCTATTGTATCACAATAGACTGAATAGTCTTAAGTGGGTCTAAAAAACGGACTGCCACTATACCTAACGTAACCCACAGCTGACTTAACTCGTTCGTATAAATGCTAATAAAAAAATACAAAATAATGTAAATTTTAAATTAAATCCCAAAATTTATGTGTGGCGTATTATCAATGTATAATTAGATTCTAATTACTTATACGATCCGGTGCACACTTGCAAAATTGTATAACATTTTATTTACTCTCAATATGATTATATACATATGGTTAGCTTTCCTTTACGAAACTAAATTCAAAACATGTGGCTTTTATACGCGTGTAGCATAATAAGGAATTCATTCAAGTTAATTTTTTTATATTATATTTATTGTATTCCGTAGAGGTTTCTACATACACACTCAGCGGCTATCAGTAATCTTTTGGGATACCCAGAGCCAAAAATAAAGAAACGGATCATTACTGTAGACAAGCGCAAACAATAAAATGAAACAAAAAATAAATAAAAATTTACTATAAGATGGATGATTTTACTTTTGTTTTTAAAACTTCAAACATTTTTTTTTTCGAGGTTTATATGAATTTATATTTCATTGCACGCTTGCAAAAACTTAAAAAAAGTTATGTCATACAGTTAAAGCTGGAGTTCTCCACAATTAACAACCAACATAACAACAAATAAAAGTAACCGAAAAATATTCAATGGAAACTCAAAATGTGAACGTTTAAGACACGGTGTAGGCAACAAAGTTTCATTATTGAAGATGACATCATCATCGACATCCTCAATGCAAGAAATAATTTAACTTCATTGCTGCTAACAAGCTATGGCTCCTCCTTAATTTATTATAAATTATTATGCTATTCATGAAATCTTTGAAGCAAATAAAATTGGGAAAATTAATTATCTATGGAGTTGGTTGATGAATGGGACTTACTAAAAATTTCTGTTAAAGTTGAGATATTTGATCAATCAGTCATATGCATGAAATTAATCGACTTAACTCTGACATTTAATCATCCAAATGTCATTCACAACTTCTGCGCTAAAGAGCAGCATATTATTGTAATTTTTTTAAGATGAAAACAAGACAGGCCCAAGGCATCATCAGATTCTAATTAACTCAATAGTTGTGTAACACATAGTTACATAGCTAGACGAATGGACAGCCAGGGTTGGTAATTCTGAGTTGATCTATTTAATGAAGTCTAGGATGGATACTTCAACCCTGTTTTTATTTCATTAATGAAAACTATAGTTGGCACATTGTAAAATAATTTTTGGGATCGTTTTTTTTTCTTCTTATTTGTTTCTATATTTATGACAAACTATAAATCGCTCATCCATTACCATGCTTATTAAAATGTTTTCTAACTTTAAGTATATTACTGATTTATTTAATCGGCATAGTAATTTTAAAGTCCTCTATAAATTTTGAAGATTTATTGTTTTTGTTTCGATTTTATAGCTATTAAATACGGTTGATTTTTGTTTTGTTTTTATTATTCGTTCTCCTTCAATTCACCATCATAAATAAACATTTGTATGGTAGTTAATTGAGCATTTATGTTTAACAATTGTTAATAATTTATGATTTCATGCGATTTGTTTTTAGTTCCTTGTGCTGATATTTACTTATTATTACTTTTTATTATATTTCGTTTTTTCCTCCATTTAATTTTTCGCAATGCCAATTATGGTTGTTTGTATTTTTGTATTGATTAAGCCACCATAACAAAACAAAATATTACTAAAAATATAAACAAAAAATGGAAAAACACAATTTGCTGAAGTTAACCGCAACACCTTGTAATCCGATTAAGTGGACGTGTTAATGTATGCGGCTCCTTCTTTGTTTGCAACACTTTGACTAAGATAATTATCAAAGGTTTAAAATTATTCCAAGCCCACTGACTAATGGATAACTAGTTAAAGATGCAGAGTTGGGCAACTCAGTGTGAAGAATATCTATATGTGCATATTACGAAATATGGTAAATATCGGAATTTTGGAGTTAATTCTTTACTTTGGATTCCATAGAAATTTCAAAATTTTACAGAAAATTTGTCTTTAGAAAAAAATTTCAAAGAAATTTTGTCTATATATTAAATTTAATCAAAATTATATCTTTAGATAAAGTTTTATAGAAATTTTGTCTTTAGAAAAAATTTCATAGAAATTTTGTCTTTAAATAAAATTTCATAGAAATGTTGTCTTTAGATAAAATTTTATAAATAAAAATTCATAAGAATTTTTTATTAAATACAATTTTACAGAATTTTCGTCTTTAGATAAAATTTCATAGAAATTTTGTAAAGATAAAATTAAAAAAAAAATGCTAAAGGTAAAATTTTAAAGAAATTCTGTAAAGATAAAATTTTATATAAATTTTGTCTTTAGAAAATTTTTCATAAAAAATTGTCTTTAGATAAAAATGAATAGATATTTTATCCTTAAATAAAATTTTATAGAAATGTCGTCTTTAGATAATTTTTATGGAAATATCGTCTTCAGATAAAATTTCATAGAAATTTTGTTTTTAGATAAATTTTCATAGAAATTTTGTCTATAGATACAATTTTATAGGAAATTTTGTTCTTAGATAAAACTTCATAGAAATTTTGTTCTTAGATAAAACTTCATAGAAATTTTGTCTTTAGATAAAATTTTATAGAAATTTTGTCTTTAGATAAAATTTTATAGAAATTTTGTCTTTAGATAAAATTTTATAGAAATTTTGTCTTTCGATAAAATTTTATAGAAATTTTGTCTTTCGATAAAATTTTATAGAAATTTTGTCTTTCGATAAAATTTTATAGAAATTTTGTCTTTAGATAAATTTGTATGGAAATTTTGTCTTCAGATAAAATTTCATGGAAATTTCGCCTTCACGTAAAATTTCATAGAAAATTTTGTCTTCCGATAAAGTTTCATTAAAAACAAAATCAAAGTATTATTTTTTCCAATATGCCTCCTTAAACTTCCTTAATTGCAAATTGACTATACGAAAATAAATGCCATACTTCATAGCATTTGCCGACAAAAAAAAGAGGACACCAACTGTTTTTGTCCGTTTCACATTCATACCGTTTTGTCTCTGTTTCGACTAAGAAACGCCTATAATTAACTTAAAATGTATATATTTTGTTTAAAATTAATGTTCGGTTTTTGTAGATGTTTTTGGTATTATATAATTTATGTATGAATGTAGGTTGACTGCTTTGTCAGTGGTCATCTACGTGTGTGCTAATTTGTATTTTAAAGGTTTTGGGAGCAAGGTTAACATGTTTGGGGGCTGGTACCGGCGATGATATCGCAACCGGTCTTGTGAAGACGCTATTCGCTTGCTTGAGGCGCCGTATCATTATTGTGTTTTTTCTGGTATTTTTCTGTGTGAGCTTTTTTGTATTTTTTAAGAGCAAAGGAGATGAAGTTTGAGTTGACCAATTGGTAGGCAAAAAAGGTGACACCTTTTTTTATTATAGTGCTAACGTTATGAATTGAATTTATCCTTATAATTCTTATGACATGTGTTCATAGTCAGGAACGTAACCAAAGAGGAGGAAGCCCCTACTTCAAAGTGATTTCGACAATTTTATTAGTTATATTTAGGGAAATTAGCTAGGAACAACAATATATACGCATATGTTCCGATAATCGTAATGGAAAATTGCAAGATTTTGAATTTCTTATAACTAACGAAATCTTAAATACATTTTGTACTTAAACTCCCCATACTAGAGAAAATTTTGGACTTTTGCGGTTTGGATAAAATAACCAAGTCAAAATCTTACAATTACCGGAACATGGGCGATTTTGTCTCGATTATTTTGACTTATGATTTGATAAATACGTTCATAGGATTTTTCTCTTAAGAACTTACCACAAGAGTTTTCATCGGAACCATCACTACAATCCTTTTCACCGTTACAGAAGAGACCACGTTCAATACAGTTGCCATCACCGCAAGCTAAGAAACCATCTTGACACAAAGGTTCGTCAGTGTGGAGCAAAGGCTTTACACGACGTTCTTTGTTCTTCGATTTACAATTCTTGACAGATTCCTTCCAGTCACAAGTTTGCTTTTCAATATCGAAATACAAACCGGCAGGACAACGAATGGCTTGTAGACCCTATAATTGGAAGATACAAAAAAGTTGAAGTTAGTAAAAAATACCAGTGTTGAGAATTACAATGATGAAAAGTAGAACTAATGTAAAAACCCTAGTAATAAGAGCCAAAGTAAAAACCCTACTAAACTAGTAATCCTTGATGAAACAAACATTCTACAAGCACGCCATATGTGTGTCCGTCCACGGTGACATACTCTTAATAAAACTTCCTCTCTCGGAATTTAACACGATGCTCGTAATTAGCGAACATTTTCACGAGCAAACCATAAGCGAGTAAAAGTAAAGAAAAGGAAGTGACTACAATGGTGGTCGTGGCTACAAACTTAAGAGCGATTAAAATTGTGAGAGTGTTTGAAATCGCGAGCATGGTTCTAATGGTGATCACGACTCGGTTAGAGAGCGTTTTGTCATCAGCTTGGAATTTATATTTTCTTCGTGAGCGTGATTTTGACGAAATTTTATTCGAGCTCATTTATATGGTGCTTTTCACTCATGCTCACACAATACATACTTTCCTTAAAAATCCTATTCCCGTGAGTTACTTTGAATGTTTACGAGTCACCCTTAATTTTGAACCCAAACAAGATTTTTAATCTGAACTTACCGATGAGGTACATTGGATGACATCACGGCAGTTATCACCTTCACCGGCTACCAGACGGAACCATTCACCAGCGTCCTTGTCTTTACACAATTCCTTTTCGAAAGATTCCTCTTTTTTAGGCTCTTCAGTGCTGGCTTGACGTTTGACACGATCATAGGTGGTGGCCGAAGCTGAAAGTGGAAATAAGCAAAAGGAATTATTTAGTATTCATGACAAAACTTGTTGAAAATAGTTTTCTTAACCCAATGACTCAAAGGCACACATTACTGAGAAAGGGAGGCACAACGGAAATTCAGGCAAAGTTATAAATAAGAATGGATTCTTTCATTTTTTTCTTTTGGATTTCTTCTATTTCTTTTTTTCTTTAGATTGTTATGGCATTTTTCACCTCAAACGCCAAACCTCTCTACATTAATTATTGTCTTTAGTGGCTTAAATTATGGGTATTTGAAAAGTAGGTTTTTAGTTACAAACAAAAGCAAGCAAAAGCTTGATGGAATTGTTGTTGACGTCAAACCTAGCCACTTGCCAAAACTCAAATATGTAAGCGTGCCCCCCAAAACGCATACATTCGCAATTTTTCATACAAACACACTTTCGTGGAAAGTCGTAAAGTTACGTTAACTTCCTGTTTAAACGGCATTCATTGCAATTGACCATATTTACCGAAAATGGTAACAAAAATCTACACACAAATGTTGAATATGCTGTATAAATGCCCATAGACGTTTAAGCTAACACCCATGAGTTGGTACAGGGACTTGCTATCCTAAACCACTCAATTAAAATGCCATCTATCAAATTAAGATATAATAACATTGTGTTTGTGTGTGTGGTTATTGGAGTATTATATGACCCCATTCCAAATCAATTCCGCATTATTTTATAGAACTGAATCAAAAGTGGAATTTTTCTGTACCAACCAGAGATGGCCCGAATATAAAACGTAATATACCTCGATGAAATTTATAAAACGTAGAAACGGTACAATCCTTTACAAAAGGATATTATTTGCTTAGATTTGATTTGTTTTTTTTTTTTTTGATACCGTCACATTGGGCAAATATTTGACAAAAAGCAAATCTTTTAATGTGAAATTTAACATAATGCAAGCAGACCCTTTAAACAAGTTTGAATCCAAGTCGTTTTCAAAGAATATTCTCAAAAATACAATTTTCAAAACTGAAACCATCTCTTCATCACCCGATTTAGCCATATGACAAAAATGTTCCATATTATCCTGTTGAAACATGTTTGGGGTGATCATATTCCTTCTCTGGATGCACTAACTCAAATTGACATCAAATAATCGTTATTGTACAATTACTTACAATAATTTCATATTCTCTTAAGAGAGAGAAATTGAGAGAGAAGGAGAGAGACAGAGAGTAAGTCTACAAATTCACATAAAGAATCAAATAGCTCCATAGCTTTAGTTATTGGTTCATTGGCAGCGCTCTCCCAACACGATTTATTAGTGTAACGGCATTAAGACTCCATTTGAGATTGCATCGGCCATGTTCACAATATATTTATGGAATGCTAATATGAAATGTTAACATTTTGAAATATTTATTGGTAAATTTGTCCATGTCCACAATGAAAATCTACCCAAATCATCTTGTATGGAATTCATTATTAAAATTATAAAGAAACGATCTACGGTAAAAAAAATATTGTTCTAATATGAAAGATTATGCAATCGGAATCCATCCATAAAGTAAAGGAAATTGTTTTTGATTTAAAGATATCTTATTGAGTTAACTGAACCTTTGGATTAAAAATAAAAAAACTTGAAATAAAGGCTAAACTTATTTTTAGGATTTTCCATATTCGGTAAGCTTTTTTGAAAATAAGAAAACAATTTATACTTTGAAGTGTCTGATATAATTTAGATTTGTATTCTTAAATTTATTATTACGTAAATCGCAAAAAGAGAATGAATGATATCTGTATTCGAATTTCATTGTTATAGAGTCTACACTGAAAAAAATATATTGACCTAATCTGAAAGATTATGCAACCCAACCCAACTTTGAGGTTACCCAAATTTCTTTAATATAAAAATTTTTAATTAAAAAAATGTATAATCTTCGAATCTGTCAAAGTCGCATGTCTTTGAAGAAAGTCAAATTTTCCTTAAAGTAAAGAAAAACATTTTGATTAAAGAAATACTCTTTTAAATTAACTGAGATATTGAATCTTTGGATTAAAGATAAAAAACACTTCAGAATTTAGCAGTTTTGGCTTAGTTTTTTGTTTTGTTTTTTAATTAAGAAAATGAATGAATGAGATCTGTATTCTAGTTTCAATTTTATAGAGCCTAGATTTAAAGCTAGATAGCTCTCAAAAAAATTTCTTTGTTTTTTAATTTTATGAAAAATCGAATAATGGTATTTTCACAATTTTCAAAATCTATTAAATTTATTTTCCTATCTTTTAATATTGGCTTAAATAGAAAGCATCATAAAAGTATAAGGAATCGTATGTACAAATACAAAAATTATAACAAAATTAAAACTTGTCCAAAACTATCAAAACTCGATAATAGGTTAATATTTGAGTTTGAAATTTTATGTAGTCCGGTTCAAAAAATCGTAAGACCAAGAGTATATTTTACTCGGAAAATTTAAATGAAAACCGTAAATATCGCGGGAATGGGGACGGTCTTTTGATTAAAAGAAGTAAATAAAACAAACACTAAATTATTTATACATCCAACTAACCAGACTTTGAAATTCTTACGTCATTCCCCTCATAGTATCACAGTAAGATGTTGGAACTTATTCACTGACATTTCTTTTGGATAGATAAAAAACAGCATATTTCAACTAAAACTTGACAGTAGACGAGCTTGGCAACAATAATTGCTCCTCTTTTGTGCACATGACTAAATACCAGCCTTCTGCTTGTTTCCACCTCATGCAATCTTTCAATCTGCAGCATTTCTGGTCTGCTTAGTTTTTTTTTTTTTTCAATTTGCATAGATGTTAAATTATTCACATATAAAAGTGCATTGTTTTAAATGCAATATAGTCTATTGGGTAGAGGCGTAGTTGGGGAGAGGATACGGGGAACCCATGAGGTACCCTCTAAAACCGACTTCAAATACTCGAGTAGAATGCTCAACTCTATCTAATATTCCAAGAGGCAGATTTTGTTTTATACAACCCCCCTCAAAACTGTCTCCTTGACCACATGCCTGCTCTTGGCCATACCATGGCTATTACATTTTGTGGTGCAATATAATTTTTTTGCATGTATGCAATACGAGTAAGTGTTAAATGAAACAATTGCTATTGACCGCTCAAATGGCCACTTAACTAACTCCCAATGCAATCTGCAATAATTTCTTCAGAGGGGCTTAGGGGTGGTGGCTGCTCCCTCTAAGCTGTATTTAATTGCCTGAAACTATTTAAGGAATGTGTGTTGTTTTGAATGGCATGAGTTGGCCTTTTTCTATGGATGTTGAATAATTTGATTTGAAAATCACTTTGACATTATTGGTCAGCTAAGTGGCTAAATTGTTAGCTAGCTAGCGACTGGATATCTACAAAAAAACAACAAGGTTTATTTCTATTCAAGAAATCTAACATTTCAATGGTGCATGACTTTGGATCGACTGATGCAGATGGAGATGACTGCTGGTAGTGATGGCGTTTGTTTTTGTTGCTTTTTTGTTTTTTTTTTCATCCGTTTTAATGACTGTCTCAAATGTCAAAGATGTTTTTGTTTCTATATTATTTTTTGTAATTTATTTGAAATTACTTCAAGTTACTTTTATTTCCAAGAGATTATGTAAACAAATCTTTGTATTTTCATACACACAAATGCATTCATATGTATAAATCATATATGTTTGTATGTCTATATGTGTATAAAGACCCATAACACCATTTACTTTTTCAAGCTGAGAGCAATTGTCGTATTTGTGGTATTTTAAAGCCTTTAGGTTTAAAGATATCGTTTTCATTTCAGCTATTCCATTTGTTTTTTGTGTTTGTATTTTATTTATTTTTTTTGTTGGTGATATGAAGCGTTGGCGAAAAAATAAATGAAAGTTGTTTTGGAAACCACATTTTTTGAGGCTACTAAATTCGCTCCAGTTCAAAAAAGTGCGCTCATACACACACACACAAAAGTAGAAGGCTAAAATCTGACTTGTAAGAGTCTTGGAGTTGGTGTCCTTTCTTGGTTTGATATTATCAAGGTTAAACAATTCCATATCAGTTTTGACACTGAATAAGCCATTCTCTCTATAGATAATCCTACGTAAGGATAGGGGTCATTAAGAAGTGATTTGGAATGGTATTTTAAAATTAATAAGATGTTGTAAATGACATTGTTCATCACCAATGTCATTAAACAAAGATCGTTGAAGTCTATTTATTTTATTTTGCGCATACCAGAGAATTTCTAACGATACGAAGTTTTAGATAATGGTCAGTGGATGAGTTCTTTCATTTCCCGTCTAAAACATCGATATATTGATCACAGGCTACAATATTGCGGATTTTGAGATTTTGATGCTTCCGAATAAACCAAATAAAATATTACTATATAAGATGATATACAGCAAATTGACCTCGTTTAAAACCAAATCAGACCCATTGATCGTTTCATAGAAATTTCCTTGTTTCATTCATACGAGGCCTTTTGAGCCGATCTAACGATCGCATTTGTTATCTCATCTATTTGAAATTCTGTATGTGACCTATAAATAGAGATAGCTCCCCCTACACAGAAAAAATATCACCAAAATTTTTCCAATTAAAATTCTAATTGAATTTTAAAAAAATATTCAATTAAAATGTAATTGGTACACCAAACTACTTAATTCAATCACAAAATTGTATCAATTAATTTTTTAATTGGAACCATTATTTTTTTAATTGACTTTTGTGATTGATACTATCATTTCTGTGATTGAAGACATTTCAATTAAAAATTAATTGGGACAATTTTTCGTGATTGAAGACAGAAATATTTTTTCTGTGTATGTATAACGATTTTCAAATTTGATTTCTCGAATATCCTGTTGTCTTGGTTTTCATACTATCTTCTTAAATTTTGGTAATATAGAAAAGTATCCATTGCTTCTTTCCAAGAGTAGCCACATATCAAGTCGTCCTTTAAGATACTGATACGGATATTTGACTTCTTGAACGTTATGCACTTAAAACATGAAATAGATTTATGCACTTGAACAATCGCCCAATTAGTCATATGGACCTACAGATCACACACAGGTCCCGTATACCTGATGGAGATATTTGACTTCTTGAACATTCAAGTGTCCGTCTAGGACGAAATATTCTTAACTTCTGATATACCACACTGAATAATCTACCTGTCTGACCTACTGAGCACATTGATGACACAACAATGTTTCTTCAAGGACGTTAAAAAAGCATCGTTACCCATTATTACCAAAGAATTTTCGTTAGCTTCTTTCAAAAAATCGTTTGGTTTGAAGATTTTACACAATCATATTTATTTACTTGTTACACTCTATTAAGAATAATTATAGTACATTTTCTATAACATAAAGTCAGGAAAAGTGCTAACAGATTCTACACGGAAAAAAAATATTATTATAATAACTTACACTCAAAGAAAAAATACTTTTCTCCGGAATGAAATTTTAGGAAAACAAAATTCCTTGAATGTTCATTAATAATATACCAAAAATTCCCTTTTGTCAGTTTTTAAGAGCAAAAAACCCCGAATTTATGACAAACGATGAAACTATTATCTGTATTCTTTTTTTATTTACTTCAAAATATTTGTTTGCATTAAAATAAAACTTCGTTTATCAAATATTTTAATTTATGGAAAATAAAATCCTTTTTTAATGGCTCAGGAAATGCTTTGAAAAAATTAGGTTTTTTACATCACCTCCATTGTAACTTTCTTGATAAGTCGAAATGTCAACTTTTCACTTCAAAAATTGCTAAATTGAAATTATAAAATATTCGATTCGAATAGCTCTTCCTTGTGGTTGTATATATTTTACAGAATGCTAACTTTTCCTCCAACATTTTTTTCTGTTTATGATTTCTGGGGTTTATCAAAATTTTTAAAGTTTTTCTCATTTCTAGTCATAGGAGGAATGCCAATTTTTCTCACAAAGTTTTTGTTAGCCCAAATTTGCTTTAATAGAATTCAGCCAAAAAATATTTTAATGTGATGTAATGTAAGTTTATATGTCCCGTTTTTAATAACGTATTCAACTTACCTGATGTAACAGCAACAGCTAAAACGGCAAAAACTATAAAAAGTTTTGCCATTTTTCTGTAGTTTAGTTTTATATGTTTGCGTTTTTCGATTTGGATTTAATACACTTGAACTATTTTTTTAATTTAAAATTTCTATAAGAAAATATTTGCACTTTATCTTTAAAACAGACTCTATTTCGTTTTTAAATTTAAGTATTTTTCTTATATTAATTTATTTTTATGTATGAGAAACAATGATCTTCAGCACAAGCGCACCAGCTGCAATTTGTCCTTCCGATCGGTATCAATGTTTCATTTACACTGACACTTTCAAACGCAGCACAGTAAAATTTCTCGAACTTCTTTTAAAAGTTAAAGAGCTAAAACCGATTTTCTTCTTCTTTTATTACAAAAAGTCGTATGCAAAAACACCAATTAAAGCCCACCACACAAAGCAATGGGACGAGGTGAGATTCTCAGCATATAGCATAGACCACCAGCCTACCGGGTGGTGTATTCAGGTTAAAGCTTTCAGGAACTGTGAGAGTGTGTGCGAGAGAGAAGTAGCAAGAACGAGTACTTCTAGTAGTAGTTTGTCTTGGTTTGGGCCTTTTGGGGGGGGATTGCAAGTGGTTTTAGTCACTGTCGTCGACTTATGTTGCGTTAGAAAAATGCAAATTTAACCGAAACACACAACTCGAGTATCTTGTTTTGTATCGCTTCTTGTGTTGTTTTCTTTGTTTTATGGCTTTATTCAAATTTTCTATTCGAAAAGGTTATAAAAATTGTTTTAACGACTTTTTCGTTTTATGAAAGACACACTTGTTTTCTCGGTTTCACAAAAAACTACATAACGCGACGTGCCACAGAACACGAGAGAGCGCCTTGCGCACGTCAGCAGGGTTTTTATAATCAAATGCAAGCCTTGTTGGTGAGGGGTAAAATGTGATTACTACACCAACACACACCTCACACACCAAGTGGTGAATTTTAGCCCCAAACTAAAATAAAGAGGGGTAAGACCCAAATGGCCCCAAAAACTCAACACTCATTGATCATCTCTCTTGTTCACCTAATAAATAGAGCTCAAATAACTGACTCCCTCTCTCGTATGTTGATGTATAGTTAAGGTGTATTTACGGGAGGTGAGTTTGGAGCAATATCTTGTTTTTGGAAAGCTTTACTTGTGGAAGCTTTACTTAAACCATGGTCGCTTGTAATGCCAGGAAAACTCAGCCCAATAAAATGCGATGCCATTATTTATTCTTTTGTTTGGTCTTTGTTGTGTGTGTGTGGGAGGAAGAGAGGGAGTATTCAAGACCCGGGAAAAATTGTAATGTATGCTGGCAGTGGTTTGAAATGCCCCCTCTCACGTAAGATAAACATTTCACTTACGTCTATCATTGTAGGCAAGTTCTAGTTTTTCATAATGGAAAATTGGCAATTTAACCTGCGTTCATAGGAAGCATATATCTTTAGTGGTGACACCACTCGCTATACATGCATACACAATTTTATATATATAAAAAAAAAACAACAAAAGAGTGTTAAGCGAAAACTAATTATTAACTTTGTAGTCTACCACCACCCCATACAATTCAAGCACAAGCCACAGAGACCGCCATCGACAACATGTTTGTCATTAACAAATCAAAGAAGTAAATATGGCTGCATAATAAGGCCAGGGTCGAATTTTAGATACCCTCCCCAATGAATGACATATCAGAAATTCATCTAAAAATACAAGCTGGTAATGACACGGTCTGTGGTGTGAGAGGAGTTTTAAATTAACTCCTAACTCGGTGGGGAAATTTTAACTATGATTAATTCGAAATTTAAGGCCTTTTTCCAATATTGATAATAACAGGAATGGGCGCAAAAAACTTGTTTGCTATATTTAATTTTATACCTACACAGAAAAAAAAAAATCACGTAATTAATTGGTCTAATTAATTTTTAATTGACATTTATTCAATCACAGAACAATCACCAACGTAAATTAAAAAATTAATTGATCCAATTAAAAATTAAGTTGATGTTAATAATTTCTGTGATTGATTTTGGTTTCAATTAAAAAATTTGTTGAACCAATTAAATTAAAATTTTAATTGAAAAATCATTTTAAATATGGAACACTTCACATATGGTCAAAAGGTCAAATCTGGGGATCGGTTTATATGGATCAGTTTTTTCTTCTTACTCTATGAGTACGGATCATTCCAATTTTTATCTCATTGAGGACTAACAAACACAATAACAAATTTAATACACCTCCCATCCTATTGTAGTGATCATAAATAAAACTAGTTGATTTTATAAGACGACCTTGATTTTATATAAATCTTCACCAATTTGTGTGTGCGGTTTGACAGCTTCTGAGCCGCTATTGTTTATTTCGGTTAAAATAATTTGTTGTTTTTTTTCTTTTATTTTAGCCATAAAAGTGTGCCATACTTTTTGACACTTCATCTCAACAGACAACTTAAATAACAGAGTCCATATGGCTCCAAAGATCACTCCTATAAAGCTATCACTTTGTGCTTCCATATCATCATTTATGCTCCTACTATGAATCCGTGGTGATGTCTCATCTCATTATGTGGTTGTGCGTTCATGGTAAGTGTATGTTTTCTGTTTTATGATGCTGTATATTAACATCAATTGTGCATGTTGTGATTTTGTAATCAAACAATTTTGATTACATTTTTTTAATGTCCGTATATGTTTGAAATACACTCTAAGAAATAATACTTTGATTTCATATTAAAGTTTGCACTATGCTACGAGAATGAAAGTTTTATAATTTAGAAAAAATTATACACTTTTCCTGTTTGAGAATATTTCATATTTTAAGGGAACAATTTGAAGTACAAATTTGTTACAATTGTTTGACTTGACCGTAGAAAAGTTGGTAGAAATGTCCTGTATGGTACATTAAAAAAATA
This sequence comes from Haematobia irritans, assembly GCF_050003625.1. Classification (NCBI taxonomy): domain Eukaryota; kingdom Metazoa; phylum Arthropoda; class Insecta; order Diptera; family Muscidae; genus Haematobia; species Haematobia irritans. The sequence goes on from NC_134400.1 coordinate 2,895,871, forward strand.
TTTGGAGGTAAAACTGTCATAAGGGCCAAATCATGGTAATTTTAACTACCATTTAGAAAACATTTTACTATATATGCCCTGTTCCAAAGATTTTGTCGTTACACTGAATGATTTTGGTAAAGTCCAAAGAAATTATGGACCTCAATAAGGGTCCCATGTTTTGCAGTTTTATTATAAAATAAATAGGTAATAATGGGAATTGTAGTTCGTTCAAGACTGACTTTATTTTACAACAAACAGCTGTAGTTGAAGTTTCAGCTATTTCAATTATTGCAGTTTGCCATTTTGGAAAAGAAAAATGTTTGATTTTTCATCTAATGGATGTTTCTTGAAACAACTACACAGATAAAATGTTCACCATAATATTAAAATTTTCAAAAATATTCAATTAAAAATGCTTTAATTAAAAAAAAATGTTTAATTAAAATAAAAATCAATCACAAGAATTAATAATATCAATTAATTTTTTAATTGGACCAATTAATTTTTGAATTGACTTTGGTGATTGATACTATAATTTCTGTGATTAAAAACATTAATTGGATCAATTAATTTCGTGATTGAATCTGAAAATTATTTTTTGTGTGTAGGTTGACTGATTTCCCCTCTTCAGCAGACAAAAACTGAGCTTTTAGCAAACATTTTTACTGTTATGAATAACAAAATTTTTTTAGTGTAAATTTAGCATTAAATTTGCAATTTTACATTTAAAATACCACAACCGAATGCCGGTTTATTTATTTATTTATTCAACAACGTGACATAAAAACCGAATCAGGCCAAATAAAACTATATTACATCTCTTAATACTGAAAAAACTTTTGCATATGGCTAGAGAAAAATATAAAATTATTCACACTACCGGTTATACCGGTCCACTGAAAATGGGTCTAAAAAGATAAACCGATTCACCGGTTTTGATCACTCTAATTAGGTCTAAAAAAGCCTTTTCGAAATGCAGGATTATTTGTTATTGTATTCAATTGTCACTTAACACCAGGTATATATCATCATCTATTATTTATTGTCAATCATTACAGTCACCATAGTTCGTCATCGACTTGTCTTTGGATCACCGACTAGGGTTTATGGTGAACACAGCAAAAACAAAACAAAATCCAATACCAAACCCCAAAATAGAAACATTTTTTCTCTATTCCAGCAAAGGCCTGCTTTATTGTTGATATTTTCAAGCCAATGCTGATGATGCTCCATTGAAGAGATGTAGGTAGTATATGGTGACCTTGAGCAATCAATCGCTTAACATTTTATTCGATATTTGTATTAATTTCTTTGATATCAATTTACACTATAATTTATTTATGGTCCTAATTGATTTTGTTTGTATTTTGCCAAGTCAAAAAGAATCGGCTAATACCAAAACATAGACCACAAAAAAAAAACGATAACGTAAACTCAAGAAGAGAGACAACAATCAAGTCAGCTAAGCGAGCAATTGGTCCCTCCCCTACCGTTAAACATCTTTTCATTGTCTTCTACTACTACGAATGAGTATTAGGGGAAAAATTATAAATTTGATTATCATGATTTGTTAATGAAAATATGCTATATTTAGTCTGTGTATTTACATGTATAATTTTGGGACATTTTGTCAATTTGGGTCTGGCCACCACATTTTAGAGGTACCCAACTACAGGGAGCCACCGTGGTGCAATGGTTAGCATGCCCGCCTTGCATACACAAGGTCGTGGGTTCGATTCCTGCTACGACCGAACACCAAAAAGTTTTTCAGCGGTGGATTATCCCACCTCAGTAATGCTGGTGACATTTCTGAGGGTTACAAAGCCTCTCTAAGTGGTTTCACTGCAATGTGGAACGCCGTTCGGACTCGGCTATAAAAATGAGGTCCCTTGTCATTGAGCTTAACATGGAATCGGGCAGCACTCAGTGATAAGAGAGAAGTTCACCACTGTGGTATCACAATGGACTGAATAGTCTAAGTGAGCCTGATACATCGGGCTGCCACATAACCTAACCTAACCTAACCTACCCAACTACAAGAGATTCCTACACCCAAAGAAATGATATTTTAGACAAACAGAATTCCCCTTTCTTATAAAGTATTTTTTTTAACGAGTAAATAAACCCGAGTTTATAATAAGCAATTTAACGAGTATCTTGAATGCTTTTTTTTACTGCTAATGAAAGTTTTTAGCGTCAAAACAAAACTTTTATTGTCTAAAATTTCGTTCCTCAGAAAAGAAAACTTCTTTTAGTGTACATATAAACAAAGAATTGTACACTCAAAAAAAAGTTTACTTGGATCCAAAGATTTGGACCTTCTCTGAAGAAGTTTGTTATTAATTCCGAGCTAAAGATACGGCTTCTTTAAAATAAAGACATTTTTTTAGCGACCCATCTGACCTTAAATTTAGGATAAATAAAATTAAAATTAGGATTTAGATCTCATTTATCGAATTTTCATTTTCTAAATAAAGACATTTTTTAGCGACCCATCTGACCTTAAATCTAGGATCAATAAAATTAAAATTAGGATTTAGATCTCATTTATCGAATTTTCATTTTCTTTTTGCGGTATATTAATAAAGCTATTCACGTACAAACAAATGCCAGTTTAAAAATCCAAAGTAAAAATGTTTTCTTAATTCAAAAAAAAAACTTTAAACAAAAGATGCTAAATCCTCAAAATAAGTCTTAGCCTATATTTGAAGCTTTTTTATCTTAAATCTAAAGATTCAAGAGTTCATTTAATTTAAGGACGATTTCTATAAATCAAAAATGTGTTTCTTTATTTTAAGGAAAATTTATCTTAGTTCAAAGACTCGCGACTTTAAAGGAGAAAAAACTTTTGAATTAAAGATTAAAAACTTTGTTTTAATTAAAATGTAATTATTTTAAAGAAATTTGTCCTTAATATTTTGTAAATTGCGCATCCTAAAATTTAGGTTGCATAATCTTTAATAGCACGTAAATATTTTGTCAGTGTATGCACTAACAGCCAACCAAAAAATCCTGTATTTTAATATCCTACCATAAAATTAAGGGCAACTGAATTTTGTCATTCTCTTTGTACAAATCTCAAATCTCAAAAAATCTTTAATTGGAATCTGTTGATATTGAGTTTATATATTGATAATTGAGCGATCTGGATAAATTTGTTGATGTTTGATGTTGGTTTACGATTGATTTTAGTAGGTTAGTTTAGGTTATGTGGCAGCCCGATGTATCAGGCTCACTTAGACTACACTGAAAAAAATATTTCATGTCTTTAAAATACGAATTCAAATTTTGCTTAGTATAGAAGACACATTTCTCTAATATAAAGATTTTTTCCTTGTCCAAAAGTCGATAAACTTTTCAATGAAGTCGTATTGTCCTTATAATTAAGTGATTTGACTTGAAAATGGGTATCATAACATGAAAGAAAAAATTTTTGGGATAAGGTCAATAGTCTAAGTGAGCCTGAAATTTAATCGGGCTGCCACTTTAACCTTTAACCTACTTTCATTTCATCTCAACCAATAGAAGCCAATTAGTTAATCTGCCAAAACAAATGTCATCGTAATTATTACCAAATAATCCAAGTTGGAAGATATCTAAAATACGGTCTAATCTATCTTTCAGGGATATTCAGTTGTTTTTTAAGCTTCTTTGTTTTATTTTTCCATATAAAGAAAGCATGGCATATGCAGCGACTGGCTTCATAAACTTTTTAATGATTGATTCTTCAAATATCAATGTTTATAGTTTGCTGTTTTTTTGCTTCTTCATTTTTCATTGCTTGAGTGATAGCTTGTCACTTTTTTTCAATAAAATTTAATGGTATCTGCTAATGAATGTCACCTTAAAGATCAATTAATCTAAACACTAATGATTGTGATTATCCTAATCACGTCACGACTTCAGAATACAAGAAGTTTGACGAAATACAAAGAATACAAATGATGGTGGTTTTACCAAGTAAAAAAATATATTTTCTATACGGTTTCATTATACCCTGCGTCACACTGTGGAACAGGGTATTATAACCCAGCAAAAAAATTTGGAAGTTCTTCCAAAGTCACAACTTTAAAAGCTCTTCCAGAAGATGCACTCCCAATGATGTTCTTTATTTTAACTACCCAGGAAGTTCTTTTAATTCAATTTTTATAACTTGATTTTTTCATATTTTTAATGGGTAATTTTTTTGTTTCAAATAGGTTAAAAACAGAGTAAGAATTCATAAAATGGTACGAATCATTTAAATTTTGTCGATAAAATGCTGAATCCAATCTGAAAAAAATTGTGAATTTTTAAAAATATTTGAGGTCAAACGTAGAATCCATTAAAAATTATAAAAGTTATCTATTTGACAAAATATCACAGAATTTTTTAATTTACATCCAAAACATTGAACTCGGATCTCACCTAAAAAAGTGATGCAAATTCAGTTGGCTGCTGAAATGGAGGACTTCCGTCCTATGACAAGTCCATGTTAAATTCATCGCTTCTGCGTCAATCGACTTCAAATTTGGCACAAGTATGTGTTTTGGCTCAGAATAGAACCCTATTGATTTGGGAAGAAATCGGTTCAGATTTAGATATAGCTCCCATATATATATTTCGCCCGATATGGACTTATATGGTCCCAGAAGCCAGAGTTTTACCCTAATTTGCTCAAGAAGAACAACTAGTACTATAGTCAAGTGTGCCAAATTTTATTGAAATCGGTTCAGATTTAGATATAGCTCCCATATATATCTTTCGCCGGATAGGGACTAATACGGTCCATGAAGCCAGAGTTTTACCCCAATTTGGTTGAAATTTTGCACTAGGAGTACAATTAGTAGTATAGTCAAGTGAGCTAAATTTTATTGAAATCGGTTCAGATTTAGATATAGCTCCCATATATAGCTTTCGCCCGATTTACACTCATATGACCACAGAGGCCAATTTTTAACTCCGATTTAACTTAAAGTCGGGCCCCGCCTGACTTTAGACTTTCCTTACTTGTTTTAATAGAAAAAATGTTTCATTTGATTTGAAAAAAGGCTTGGTTTGATTTGAAAAAAGGTTGCATTTGATTTGAAAATGCTATTGAAATAAAAACGGTTTCAAGTGATTTGAAAAAGATTTCATCTTGCACAAGGCCAAATTTTTATTGTATCACCCTCGTATCCATTCCTTAACGCTTCATTATCTTTTGTGGGCACAGAGTAAGCCACTACTTGTCTTATATTCTTCCTTTAATAAAACTCATTATAACTAGCTGTACATTTCAATCTGCCAAATATGTATTATTCTAATGCAAATGTGATATTTAAAAAAAAAAAAACTAAAGATTTAAGCTCATAAGCAATAGCGTATCCATGAATAGAAATTCTATTGTCTAATAAATAAAATAAATTAGAAAGTCAAGTTGAGATTAATAAAACCTAGATGCTGCGATGAAGCCAATTAAAATATCCTACTTTTGCTGTTAAAATAGCAAAGGAAAACCCGCTTCACAGCATATGCAAATTCAATATTAACATAACTATAGCCCCAATTAGTTTTTAAATATCACATCACACTTTTCACCACTATGTTTGCTGAATACGCAGTGTCGGTGACGTCCTTACACCTATAACAGCCAATAACAAATCTATGGCTACTTCTACAGTCGAAAAATTCATTCATTTAGAACATAAATGTTTTTATGAAAATTGAAAGGAAACATAGAAAAACTTCCCATTTTTACAAAATATTTTCTTAAAGAGCTAATAAACTAGAATGTATAATAAGTGATACAACCAGGGTTGCCACTCGTGCAAAAATAATCTATCAAAATTTGTAGAAAATTGTACCAAACATCTAGCAAATTTAAAAAAATGTTATTTCTTAGCTTTTGTTCAAAATTTTATTTCTATAGAAAATTTTGTCAGAAAAAATTTACTTTCCTTCGGAACGAAATTTTAGACGACAGAAATTCCTCTTTGATGTAAAGTATTTTCTGCAATTATGGCAAACGATTTAATGATTGTCTCTACTATTTTTTTTAGGGTTAAAAGAAAACATTGCCGTGAGTATATTTTTTCTTTCGTGAAACTTAGCCAAATTCTACTCACGTGCACATCTCTTGCTATATATCTACCTCAATACCAATTCCCATTTGCATTGCATGTTTTCCATTATGTTAACATTTCCGAAATACAAAGGTATTATACATGTCTTTTGACCACCATTTCCATTTCGTTCTTTGGCACAATTCGCAAATAAAAAACCACTACTTTGCATGTTACAAATATATAAAATATTTATAGAAAATAATACAAGCACTATAATTTGCTATTACTGACAACATTGGAATTAAAAACAAAATCGAAAATTTCTAAACATTCCCCAAAAAGGTCATATAATGCACGAAGGTGAATTAGGTGTTGGTGAAGAAAATACTTGCATGTTGCAAATAGGTTTTGCATCAAATGATCGAAGGATTCAAGTACTACTTAAGTACTTAAATTGTGGTTATTTTGCGAAAACTGAACTAAAATCGATAGTTAAGTCTTTGAATCCTATGAGATGTGAGCTATTTTGTTTATTCCAAACCCGATATATTCTTATGTATTACATAGAACCCATATCTGATTATGGCTATAATTAATTAACAACATTTAATTCAATAAAAAGGTCAAAAAGTGGCAATAAAATTAAAAATGCAATGCATATATTTGCATATCATTCGCTTGCCTAGCTAGATCATCTAGAGGATGCATTTGCATTTCCAATATGGTCTCATATTCCACTTTATTTCCATGGTGATATTTTGTCAAAGAAGTCTTATGGAGTCAATCGTCTTAGATTTATCAATCACTAATCACTTGAGTATTTGTTGGGCTATCGCTTATTTTTTTTTGTGTTATTTATTTGAGTTAGGTTTTGAATTAATTGCATTTTTTTATTTGAATATTAATATTATGACTTTTGGGCTTATTGTCGTTGTTGCTGTTGTTTTGGACCTGTGCTTGTTGGTGATCACGTTTTAGTTTTTTTTTTTTTGTATTTCAATTCGATTTGGTCTAAGCTTCAAAACATGTTTCTTCCACTTGCGATCGAAATTTTGAAATGTTACCTTAATTTGCACAAAAATAAATCCATATCCAACAAATATGGATTTTCTTCGACTAGTTTAACACTTTAATTCGATATTGTATTTATGCATGAAATGATAGCTGGAATTATAACAGATCGCAATAAAAATTTATTGAATGCTAATAAGCTAGAGATGCAAATGTCACTTGGTGGGCAAGGTTTCCCGCATCCCAAAAAAAAAAATTGATAGTCACTTAGCTACAAAGCATGTTTTGTTTTTTGATAAAACGAAACAGGTTCAAGGCTCAAATGATAAATGGGATGAAAAGACCTGAGATACTTTAGATTTTACAATGGTATCATCAAACAGATTGTAATTTGCATCGATCTTTTGAGCTTTTTTTCCAATTTCAGTTAGTTCTGCCGCAGCATTGAATTTCCCCATTCGTGCAAAAAATTATTTACCAAAAGTTGAAGAAAATTTTGCCAAATATCTACCAAATTTAAACATTTTATTTTGAAATTTATGCTCACAATTTTATTTTCTATAGAAATACAATTTTGTCAAAATTTAATTTCTATACAATATTTCTATTTTATTTGTATAGAAAATTTTGTCAAAATGTTATATCTATAGAAAATTGTGTCAAAATTTTATTTCTATAAACAATTTTGTCAATATTTTATTTCTATAGAAAATTTTGTCAAAATGTTATATCTATAGAAAATTGTGTCAAAATTTTATTTCTATAAACAATTATGTCAATATTTTATTTCTATAGAAAATTTTGTCAACATTTAATTTCTATAGAAAAGTTTGTCAAAATTTTAGTTCTATAGAAAATTTTGTCAAAATTTTATTTCAATATAAATTTTCCTCAAAATTGTATTTCTTTTTAAATTTTCCTCAAAATTTTATTATTTCTATAGAAATTTTTTTCGAATTTTCTATAGGAGATTTCCTCAATATTTTATTCCTACAGAAAATTTCCTCAAAATTGTATTTCTATGGAAAATTTCCTCAAAATTGGATTTCTATAGGAAATTACGTCAAAATTGTATTTCTATGTAAAATTTCCTCAAAATTTTATTTCTAGAAAAAATTTTGTCAAAATTTTATTTCTACATAAAATTTTGTCAAGTGTTTGTTACATTTTTTTTTCAGATTGACCAACATTTATTTCGTTAAAGGTTACTCTCATTTCAAACGAGTAAATTTGTCTACCATAAAAATATTCACTGAAATATTTACATACTTTCAGGGGGTCTCATGCAAAAAAAAATAGTCTTGAAGTCAGGTACAGAATTCTTGTTGTATAGGAGGAAATCATATAATAAGAGTGAATAACCTGTACTTATTTCTTTTTTATTATTATTTTTTTCGTTTAAATTTTTTCCGTGTATGAACAAATAAATTTCAATGCATTTCCATCTTATGTGGAGATTTGTTCCGTCCTAATGTTTACTTGTTGAAGCTCTCAAATGTTTGTCATGGATTTCATAGAGTTTGAAATTCTAGCTATAAAAAGCTCTCACTCTCTCTTTTTCCTTCTCTCTGTGGGTATAAGAGTATATGCTCTCTTGAGGTATAGCAAAACAATTGCGTTATCTAGGATAATACAATTGCATTGAATTCCCTCGTGTCTAGATATACCAGTCTCTCTCTCTGTATTTGCTCTTTTCATTATAATTTTCTCTCTGAGTCAAATGTTAGCAACAAATATCCTGGGTCAAAACAAAACTATAACAAAATGCATAGATATAATTGTTTTTAAATTTTATTAACAAACACATACTGTTTGTTTATTAAAATGCATTCTTCTCAAATGACGCGTTTAATGTCGTATACTCGTAAAAGGTTAAGTACTATAGACATTGCTGTTTTCATTTCTTACCACCTGCCTCCTTATGAAGCTCCCCGTTTCTTTATCCCTGGGCAGATTGTTGGTTGGCATGTTCATATTTATTTGTTAGCCTTGTAACAGGTTGCTGTATGTCCTTCTCCGATGCCACTTTCTTTATTTCTCTTCCAACTGAATCGTCTCCTAGCCCACCGACAACAACGAGATTTTAGTATGTGTTATTGGCAAAGTCACTATCGCTGAATCATGGATGGGTTTGAGGTCTGTGAGCCCTCGTCAATGACTGGATTGTGATATGGTGTACTATAGTATTGATGATGGTGGTGCTATATTCTATTCCTTGTCTTAATATCTGTGTGAATAGGACTTCTTTGCTTATGGATAGTATTTCGTTTGGTTTTTTATATATGAGTGTGTGTGTCTGTTGATTTTTTTTTGTTTCATACACATTTCATATTATTTTGCGCATTGGCCAGGTGCCCAACATTCATACAAACTTCTTATACGTGTGATATATGTTGAACCAATACTGGACAACTGTATTAAGAGTAGTGTTATATGGTTCCACTGACATTTTTAGTTTTTATCCTTGCAAATTTTGAATATAAGCATATATAGGTGTAGGAAGGAAAGAAATATTTTCTTCCATCATCCATGCCTAAAAGTATGTATATGAAAATCACTTTTAATGTAAAAAGCCAAGAAATTAATAAATTTCGAATAAAAATAAATTTATTGGCCAAAAAAGGTACCTAAGAAGCAGCGTTGCCAGAATTGTTTCACCAAAAACCGCTAGATTTGCCCAAAAAAATAGCTAAAAAATGCTAAAAAATAGCTAGAAAAAAAGCTAATTTTTTTGTATAAAAAGTAACATTTTTGATTGAAATTTAACAAACTTAAAGGCTTTATTTCACTTAAAATGCATATTATTTTCATTTTAATTCCATTTCTGTGAGACTGTAACAATATCTAAGGCATATTTGCTCTGTTTGCGTTTCGATACATTTTGATTACTATCACAATTTTTTTATTGGAAGTCCTTCGTTTTGTGGGAGCTACCTTCCCAACACCTTTATTTTATTTACTTGTTATTTTAATAACATAAATAATTTTTGGATTATTTAATATTGGTAAAAAATGATTTGTCATATTTATTTAAATAAAATTTTAGTTTGGTTTTGAAATTGTGAGAAATTCGAAATACATTAATTTTATTTAAATTGTAGAAAATACCTACAGTTTACATTTCCCAGTAAAAACATTTTCCTTTTCTTCATGTCCTATCAAAGTGCTTTAAAAACGTGCTAACGCCAACTTAAATTTCCAAATTAAGACTCGACTTCAAGTAGAAATTATTGTATGTATACGTTTTTAAAATAAAGTGTTGAAAAACATCTTCTATTTTTGAACGCTATTTTGGTTTGTGGTCAAGAAGTAAAAACTCCTCACATTTAAAGACTATTTCATTAATTCTTCCTTCTTTCATGAAAAGAAGAAGGACAAAACGACTTTATCGTCTTTTGGACAAGGAAAACAGTTTTTATATGAGAAATTCACAAATGCTATTATAACCAAAATTCGCGTTCGTATTTTAAGGAGATGAAATCTTTGGCCTCACGACAATATTTTTTCAGTGCACAAAGCAATTCACATCTACTATTTTAATTCAGTAATATCGTAATAACTTTAGAATATTATAATAACATAAAAAAGATAAACGAGTCAAATGATAACTTTTATGAATATGATGAAAAAACTTTATAACAAGGTGTATTTGCTACAAAAATTCCCGCATAGTGGCTGGAATCATTATTAATGTTTTAGCTGATGGCCTCAGTTGTATTTACTATAAATTTAGTATCAACTATAAATAAATAAATAAATTATTAATGTTTCAACTGAGCTTTGAAATATGTGGAAATCCTTATTCTTGCAGCAAGGCTTAGATAAAAACGCCGTTTTATCAATATTTCAATAGAAACGAAAATAAAAAAAGCCAAAAATAGCTAAAAGGGTCATGAAAAAAAGCCAGAAAAAAAGCTAAAAGCTAAATGCATTTTTTTCCCACTAAACGTCTTCAAAAAAAGCCAAATCTAGCGGGAAAAAAGCTAAATTGGCAACGCTGCTAAGAAGGGTCAATTTTCATCATATAATCGACTTTTTATTTGTTTTTTGGCTTAAGAGGAGCTTGTAGGAATCCACCCCCCTAAAAATCTTTCACGCAAAGTACAAAGGTCGATTATCTTCTCAATTCAAATTTAACTACTCACATGATGATGAAACTAATAAACGGACCAAAATAATAATCAAAACTTAATTCAAAACAGTTTTACTTAAAACAGAGGATTCATTAAAACTACATCAAAACAAGGATACAGGAATCAATTGAATTCAGCAATGTTTGTAAAAATAGATTACGATTTTTTGTAGTAACAAACCGAAATCAAAAAATAAGATTAAGGGATTGGAATTATATGAAACAATGGTTCAATTTGGAAAGAATAATTCTCGTATGTAATTTCAATAAGAAATTAGGATATAAGTCCTAAATGAATCATATCCCACCGCTAGATCTACACTAAAGGTTTTAGAAATTCGAATTAGCCAGCGATGAAACATGTGTATAGTCAGGCTTGTGTAGATTGGTATCTGGCATTTTCTTTTCAATTACTTAAGAGTATCAATTCCCTTAATGTTCTTGTCCAATAAGCTCGAATAAATATTTTAATAATTTGTAGTAAAAAATGTTTTTTGTGATTTTTCGATCTTTATTTTCTAAATGAAAGTTGTTAATTTTAATTTCAAAAAAATTAAAATTAACAACATTCTCAAATTCTCAAAACAAATATGTTTGAAGATTTTTATCTTTAATCCAAAGATCCAACATCACAGCTAATTTAAACATTATTTAATTAAAAATGTTTTTCTCTACTATTTAAGGCATTCTAATTTAAACATTATTTAATTAAAAATGTTTTTCTCTACTATTTAAGGCATTCTTAAAGCAAAAAAAAAATTCTTTATTTTGAAGAAATTTTTTTCTCAATATTGTGTTACTTACGTGTCATAAAATTTAGGTTGTATAATCTTTCATATTAAGTCAACATTTTTTCAGTGAATATACACCTAGTTTAAATACTATGTTTAATATGCGAATCATTAATTAGAACTGGAACATACAGGCATGTACACTGTATGACCTATAACAGGTTCATACACACCAGTCTTGTACCGGTCTTGGAATGCATCCATTTCCCATTGGGTACATACTTGAAACTTAATGGGTATTTTCCCTTATCTAATTTTTCTCAAACATTGCATCGTTTAATATTGGCTTATTCAAACCATTTACATTTCTCGCTCCTTTTATCATTACCATTTTATTGCGATGCATTGCAAATGTTATTTGTTAGTTTCTAGTGTATTACTTATGTCTAAAACAATGTAAAAAAAACTAAGTCATTTTGTAGTTTTTGCTGTTTTTTTTGTGACATGTTGATTGTCACTTTTTCTAGCAAGCGCCGTAATGTATGCTGTGAATTTTATTTCTTTTTCTGTTGTGTAAAACAACTGGGAAATTTAAGTCGTACACATTTGTGGTTATTATAAATGGTTATTAGGGTGTTCCGATAGCTAAATTATAAAATGTCTTCAATAATCTGCTGCTGTGCAAAGCTACATAAAACACGAAAATATTCGCTTTCGTCTTCGTATTTGTTTCCGGTTAAATAAACCGGAGTTAATGGTGAGCATAGCAAATAATTTCTCCAAGTAACATTTTTAAGATGAAAGGCATTTTCGTCTGTTCGTTAAAGCAAAAGTTTTTTGCGACTACATTCTACCACGGCATACGCGTGATGTTAGAATGATCAAATTTATTGGACTGAATTATACTGAATACCGAATTTCAACGCATCGTGTTCAAAAAAATAATCCAGAAAATCGGTGAATCTTAGATTTAGTATTTGTCTGCGTATCACTCAAGAAGACACATCTGAAGATAGTGTTATAAGAGAATTGTTTCGTGTCGATAACTTTACAAACGGATAGTTGAAATTTGCCCCTATAAAAAGCTCCAGAAGCTAAATCTATAGTTCCACATATATGGGGATTATAACCAAACATTCGTCTAAAAATTATCCTATATTGTAAACATATGGTAATAAGAAATTGGAAGCAAAACATGATTTCAAAAGAACTTTTTATGATCAAAATATGTATATGTGTCTTTCCAGAATATCTATAGGTTATTACATGGTGCTATACTATCTGAGTACCTATGTATATCCTAATGTATGTTATAACAGTGCATATACGCTGTATGACCTATAACCACATAACGCTTTTTCTCTATTCTCACATAGTCACTCTCAATTGCCGTTAATAATTCCAATTTATATCACGGATGAGAAATTCAGTACAGTGCAAATTGTACATTTTTCGCAATTCTTGCGCAAATAGGGAACTCTTTAGTTAAATCTCTCAAAAAATAATTGATAAAAAAGTATTTTGAACTGATTTTAAGTTCATATCACTACTTAAATGTGTTTAAAGTTTAACTAACAATAGCGAATTAGTTAACAATTTGTGATCTACTTTCGGTAAAGCAGTTTTTCTTTGTAGAATGAATTGATTTTAAAAGATAGAATTGTAGATAGAATTGAATGCTTTAATATTTTCCATAAAAGTTTTGACAAAATTTGATATAAATGTACTCGTCGTCATATACATTTTTGCACTTTTAACCTTGAGTTTTGATGCACTAAAAATAAAAACATGTCCACTTCCAAAGATTTTGTTTCAAACAAAATTTTCTTTCATGTTAGGATACCCAATTTTAAGTAGGGACAAACCGACTTCAATGAAGATTTATCGACTTTTGATAAGGATAAAAAATGTATATCAGAAAAATGCGTCTTCAACTCTCAAAAAAAGTTAACCCTCTATTTCACTAAAGCCAATTTAACTTTATTTTAGTTCATGGAATTATTATGTTTGGAACTCCAATTTTTTTTCCTTCAAACTACAGGTGAAAAAAATTAATTATGTCTATTAAATTTTCTTGAATTTGTCGAAGAATATTTACTAATTTTTGTGATATTGGCTGATGTCAGCGTTTCACGTGGGTTCACTTTTTTCAGTGTATGCTAAGCAAAATTCGTATTCGTATTTTAAGGACGAGAAATTGTTGGTCTCACGACAATATTTTTTTCAGCATGGAAAAGCCGGACATAGTCCCCCCTTTATATAAAAAAAATTAATCCATCCGTGGCTACATTTTTGTTCGATAGAGCCAATATAACCTCTATGGGTGCCGGGTAGTGAAAATTATTCGGTGGCGATTAATTTCGACACCTCGTTCTCTGATGCTAATCTCCCCATCTTGCATCATTTTAGCTCTTATGGTAAAAAAAAAATTATCACAATGGATTGAATAGTCTAAGTGAGCCTGAAACTAAAATGCCACTTTAACCTATGGTTAAATTTAGTACGATTTTATGCTAAAAGTCCGATATACATTACTAGAAAATTTTTCGCTACATTTAACAAACGCGTGGCTACTTTTACTATCGAACATTTCGGGAAAAATGTAGTCCAATAAAAAATACCAGGCAAGTATAATCATGAATTACGTGCACATTGGTACCAAATGTTATGTGCTAGTACTATTTTAGTCCCTATCTAAATTCCATTTTTCATCTCTGATGTCTAAATGCTCGTTTTCATCGCTCTTCGTTTGTTTCCCCAAGGAAATTGTCAACGAGCAGTTAGGTAGAAGGCAAAGTACATAATATTCTATGGCTAAGTTGTATAATTTACGTTAGATATTCCAGTGGCGTAACTTGTCATTGTTCAGGTCGAGTGAAGTGAATTCGATGATTAAAATTTCATGGTTTTTATAATAATGATTACATTATGTCATAATTCTTTCAAATGTAGACGAAAATATATTTGCGCATAGTCAAGCTCTAAACAAGTTTTTGAAGTCACTTAAGAATATTGGTCATTGACAATCGGAAATCTCTCCACGAGGTGGCTTATTTTAACATTCTTTCTCTCTCTCTCTCGCTGTTGTACATATGTTCAGTGATGCCAATTTGGTGCTTTTAGCACCAAATTTAGTGCTTTTTGATGTCTAAAAAGCACCAAATTGCACTTTTGGTGCCTTTTCAAAAAAAGCACCAACTTGGTGCTTTCTGGCATTTTCATTTAGTGCTTTTGGTGCTTTTTTCATTTTGAACAGTATTAAGTTTAATTGATACAAAAATTAGGATTAGACCTTCAAGAGCCGAAGAAACTCAAATTTATTGCCAAATATAGAATTTGATTGTTATGAAGTTGGTATTGATTATTTTTTAATTAATATTGTTATTTAGCGTATTCTGTAGGAAAGTCGAGCGATGAGTGTCGAATTTTTGAATTTGGTAAAGATGTCATTAAAAACGTTTGTATTAAATTCACAAAAGCACGCACAACTGAAATAAGCAATAGACTCCTTCCATATATTAATATTTTGAAAGTTGAAATACATCACTGATCAAAATGAATTGGACGAAAGCATTAAAACTGATCAAAGTGTATACTTGAATAGCGATTCATAATGGTGAGTACTAAGTTCGAGTTTTGCCGCTAAAGTGAAAACTATATCAGTAAAAAAGGCATAAAATTATGGATATTTGCTGCAAATTTTATTATAATGGCCAAAAGCAAATTTTCACAAAGTTTGTATTCCTTAAAATGAATTATTAAAGAAAAGTAATTGTGAAAAAATGACTATTTTAGCAGCTAAACTCGACCTTAATGCCCAGTTCTTAAAATTCAATTCACAAAAGTTCTATAATACATCTTTGGAAGTTTTTTTTTTTTTTTTTTTTTTTTAGTAGCATTTAATTTTCGATTTTGTGGTGGAAGGTTAGAATGTTAGAATTTATAATATATTTTTGGTGCTTTTTGGCGTTGGGGAGTTGGCAACACTGCATATGTTATGCTTATATTCTCAGATAAATAATCCAATGGCCCTCTCATTGTACACCACTGGTTTGATCCTACACAAGTATGTGAGTGTGTGTTTGAAGCCATAGCCAATGGATAGAAATTCCATTCCATTTAGCCTAAGAGTATGAATTGAAATTGGTAATCAATAGCGACGTTCCAGTTCAAGGCAAGTGGCTACAAGTCAAGTTCTTTCTACCTTCAAAAGAAAATAAAATTGAATAGAGAAAACTTCAATGGGGATATACCTACACGAGTACGGAATACTCCTATGTGTGCTTGGATATGTATTTGCAAGGATTTGCAATTTCACGTGGACGAAATTATTATATGTTTGTGTGAAAGAATGTAAATGCGACTGATTCTGAAGTCTGTAGCAAATGTAGCATTTTCTTCGGCCGAAGGCTATACGGATACAACAAGTGACCATATCTCAATCTATCAATTCAAGCAATATGTCCTCAACAAAAGGTAATAAATCCTAGAGAACTAACAACAACATGGTACCATGAACCACTGATGTGATCATTGTCATTTTGTTGATTTGCTTTGGGCCACTCACAAGGTAATGGCCAATCATCAAAAGACTATGGAGATTACAATAAAATTACCTTTACCAATAGATGACTATGGAATAGTCATTTATCTCATTAAATATTTAAATAAATGAAAATTAACATTGAACTTGAACATGTGGTAATTGCCATGAAATTATGGATGAATATATTCTATGTCAAGACCATCTAATGCATTTCCATATGGATTTTAGTTCTTCTGCAATGGGAGTTTTTTTAAAGAGCTGATCATTTTGCGATAATAAAAATGGTGCAAGTCTTAGAAATTCAAGGAAAAAATTGTTTTAGACTAACGAACATCGTTTGTCATTTGCTTTTTGTTTCTGTAAAATGTTTGTTTTGAAGGAAATGTAGAATTCTGGTGATAAACGTTGGCGTAAAACATTCAAATAAAAACGAACTCTGAAACAAAATATTATTTTTCTTATGTTCTAAATACTCACTCCCACATGATTTATTCATTCGCTCTTTTTGTCATCAACACACACACACAAATATCATTGTAGCTATTAACGCACAAGTAAACCATACACCCAAGCGATTCTTTTTATAGATCAGATTGTAGTGTATACACGAGCAGGTTTAAAGAAACTTCATTTATAGAAAACAACGAAACTTTAGTTGCTCCCTTTCTTAGCAAAAATGCACCAAATACAACTTTTGGAAACGAATATTCCAAAAACTTCGCAAAGATTTCGTAAGGTTACATACAAAATCAATCTAGATTTAGATTGATAGCTTCCATCTAAATGTATCGCCCCATTTTCCAAAATTCTGTCATAATAGTCTTATTTATTAACCTATCATACTTAAATTTAGCACAAGGTAATCTTCAGCAATGGCAACCAAATCTGCAAAATACCATCCACATCGTTCAGATTTAGATAGAGCTCCCATATGTAGGTAGTGCCCGATTTTGAAAAATTTCCCCGAATAATTTATTTTACCATAATGGCCTCATTTATTAACCGATCTTACTCAACTTTAGCACAAAGTAATCTCCAATAATATCAAAAAACCTGCAAAATACCATTCAAATCGGTTTAGATTTATCTTGCATATATATGTATCGCCCAATGTTTACTAATTCAGTAGGGGTGGTTGAGGGTATGGTACAGTCGGCCCCGCCCACTTTCTACTTTACCTAGTTGTTGCAGATTTATTTTTGATTTCAGCGGCTAAACTCGAACTTAGTACCCACCATAAAACCTAAAAGTTTTCGAAGAAATCCAAAGAACTATAACAAAAGAACAATATTTGTATCTATGGATTTGTGCTAATTTTAGGAAGAAATAAAAAAGATGTGGGGAAAGAAAGAAATTTTACACATACGAGATTTCCTTTTGTAATTGATTGCATTCTTTAACAGCAAATAAATCCGAATTTATAGCAAGCTGTGCAACTCTTACCAAAGGAAGCCCAATGGCTTCCTAATATGTTATAAATGCTTCTAAAGAAATTTTTTTGCGTTAAAGAAAAACTTTATTTTCCTAAAAATTCGTATCTCAAAAAAGAAAACTCTTCTTTCAGTGTAGATATAGCACAAGAACGGCATTGAAAGTGACAAAAATAAAGCACCTTAATGTAAAATAAGTTTGGAAGTATAGTTGAAGGTGCATCCTATGTTGGAGTGTTCCAGGAACCAAAATTTATTTGTATCTTAATCTTACTTCTCCTTTAACTATTATTACGGAATACTCCATTTACTGCACTTGTTGGTTGGCACAAAAATTGCAATCCATATGTGGAAGTTGTAAAAAAAAAACATTATGAGTTTCGTGTCGCCTTCAATCACCCACCAGAGGAAACTTAAATGTCCCACAAGCCATGTGGTTGAATGGATAGAGATCTTCATAGTAATTTTGAAGGATGAATGAGGAGAAACTACCACATTAGGGCAAGTAATGTAGTTGGTTAGTTTGTAATAACCTTTAACATTTAATTTCCTTGACCATATTTGGAGGTAATTTGTTGGCTATGGCTACAATGATTAACTTAAGTATGGCTCTGAGAAAACGTGCTGTTTTAAATGTCTTGGCAATTGCTTTATTTTTTGTGTTCCAGTTCTAATTACACCTAAAACAATTTCCTTACGGCAATTTATAGCTTCTTTTGCCCCCCTCCCCTGCATCCCTTGTGAAAAATTTCGTTTTTATTTCAATAATGTAGTTTCGCCACGTGTTTCTGTCTTTGCTAGCAAAATTTGCTTCAGGATAATGTTATCGATTATTTATATTTTTCTCTGTGGCCGAAACTTACCCTATTATTTCGCTAAATATACATTGCAGGCTTTGTGTTTAAAAAATAGCAGATAAGGTAAAATATTTGGCAACAAAGGTTTATCAAGAACACAAAAGCAGGCATTGTTACAACAAATGTCAACAATTTCTGTTTCATTTTTTAAACATTAATCGCGGTATGCACCTCTACTTCGAATATTTCCTGCCAGAAATTTCCTGAGGTCTCATTATAGGATGTTTCCATACGGATTCGAGCTTAAATTCCGGTATACACCTCTATCGAAGGTACATAGCTATTTTTGCACCTCGTTAGAGGTGTATACCCGCCTTAAAGCTCAATATGATCATGCCGATAATGCAGTTACGACTTATAACATATTTCTTATTGGAGAAAAATGTAAACAATCGAAAACAATTCGTTATAGATTTTTGCTATCAGAATTTCCAATAAAATCCTCGTTACAGGTGCATACCGGTCTTAAAGCTCAATATGAACATGACGATAATACAGTTATGACATATATTTCTTATCGGAGAAAAATCGAAAACAAATCATTGTAGATATTCGCTATCAGAATTTCCAATAAAATCATCGTCAGAGGTACATACCGGTCTTATGCGCCTTGCAGACTATAAGTTTATCCGGACGACAGTGGTCGTGTCGAACATATCCCATATATTGGCCACAATATAAGTTAAGTCCGAAGTCCCATAAACATGATACTGCTGCATGTTTATGGGATCGATAACACATCAACGAATTGTCGTATCGATTGGACACACTGTAAAATTCTTTACAAACACAGACATTCCGTCCGGAAAAATTTATAGTCTGTAATACGCATTAAAGCTTAATATGACAATGCAGTTACGATATATACCATATTTCTAATCGGAGAAAAATGTAAACAATTGAAAACAATTCCTTATCGATTTTCGCTATCAGAATTTCCAATACAATCCTTATGTAAGGTCGGTGTGTAACTCTATCGATTATATCCACTATGCTTTCATAAGAAATATATAAGGATTTTATTGGAAATCAACAAGGAATCGTTTTCGATTGTATAAATTTTTCTCCTATAAGAATTATATACAATAACTGCGTTATCTGTACACGGATGAAAAAGACTGTTTTTCATATGTTTGGCTATAAACATTATATGTTTGGAAAACAAATTTTTAAACACAATATTTTTGAGTGCAAGCATATAATGTTCATAAACTAGCATAACATGTTTGGGACATATATGTTAATATGTTAGAACATATTATGTTTGGGACATAAAATGTTTGTAAATATAATATGCTTGGATGCAAACATATATTAATTTAGAAATAGCCTATAAACATATATGTGTTTAGTAGCTTGGAGCGCTATTTAACAGGGAGCGATATTGAATTAAGTTGGTGGTTGTTGCTTGTTATTACAAAATTAACATTTTATTTTTCCTTGGGCAATTGATCAGCTACTTCTTTGATCCTTACAAACTGTGTGGTCCGCTGTTCGAATCCCCGTCCGGCAAAAGGTAAAATTAAAATAAAAAAATCATAAAATTGAATAATTTCTTCTAAAATGTTTGTATTACAGAAAAAGGTGCTAATAACTAAAAAATCTCGTGGAAGTGAGAAAGATGTGGGGGAATATACAATTAGGCAGAAACAAAATTTTGAGCATTCAGTTCGAAAACCTATGTTGTTAGCACCTATATTACCTGTTTATTTTCATAATTCATTATGATTGTAAATATATAAATAAATAAATAAAATGTTGAGCACAATATTGTTTGGGAGAATTTTTTTTAAGCATATAATATTTTTGGGTGCAAAATGCTTCCAAACATATTATATGTTCACATAATAACATATTGTTTTTTGGAAGACAACATTATTGAATTTGGATGCAAAAATACAAAATGTTTGGAAATTGACTACACAAACATATATTGTTTAGACCAATATGCTTTCAAACATATTATATATTGGAAGAGATCAAACATATAAATGTTTGGGCAATAGCCAAAAATGTATATGCTTGAAGCAAAATATGTTTGGGAGTATATGTTACAGAAGCGATTTTTTGTGAGCGTGTATAATCTCTCAATTTCTATACCGATGAAAAATGTATGGGAATTAAAAAAAAAACGAAACTCAGGATGCAATACGCCATCCTAACTTTTATTTTTTTTTTTCATAAGCGCGGTAATCAATTTAACCCTTAAAGTACGGCTACCCATCAGAAATGCCTTAGCATTTTTGCCACCGAAAATAAACTGTATTTTTGACATGTAAAAGAAATTTTCGCAAGATCGCACTTTATCAGAAGCACATGCAAAATTTTCTTAAGTTCGGTGTGTATCCCTAGAGGAAACAACTAAAACATATGGGCACAACACCACTGCAACAATGCTGCGTATAAGCCATGCAAACGCTGTTTTCAGAGAGCAGCGAGTGGTGAAAAGCTACACAATGATTAGAGTAGGATAAAGCACACACATTTATCTTACGTCCCATGTCAACAAAGATATCCGTCTTTTTTATTTATTTAGTATAAATCTTGATTAGATGGCTGACCTTCGAGTTTGATATTAAAAATATATGGGGTGTCATACACATAAATAAACTCTTGGCGAAAGACGGAAGATAACGGCAGGACATTTGGGAACACAGGAATTCAAGCGGATAACCAAATTGCCAGAGGAAATTTCTCCGGCTAATTGCTTGCATTACACTGTTGTGTTTTTTTTTTAGCCCAGAAAATGTGTAATTTCTTGACTAAAATTATTAACGCCATTATAACCTAAACTATATAAAAAAGGACATGAGAGGATATCACCGCAAATACACACACACACTTTTACACTCCGAAGAACACAATTGCAAAATCAACAAGAATGGAAACGACAACAAAGCCTGAAAATATGCCTCATTTCCTTTACAAGCACTGCAAACATACACCCAGGCACACACACACGCTCGTAGGTAAACAATAACTTGGAAATAAATAAATCGGTCGCAAAGAATATACCGGCCGCTGATGTTGTTGTCGACTGCATGTTCATTATTTTTAGTGACCTTCTCCTTCAGCGTGATTTACGTGGATTGTTCAATAAGTTCTTGGGATAAGGAAAAAACCCTCCGTCTCCTCATGCAGTATAAACAAAAATAAGAGTCCATCTCAGTGGTATTTCGATCTGGAGAATTTTCTACTCGATACCAAATTGAGGCAAAGTATTTATCGAACCACCCACGTGTAATAAAGGAGATGTTTATGTAAATATGCTTAACCGTCATTGTTCTGCTGTTGCTGCTTGTCGCTACCGTTATTATTATTTTGGCGTGTTATAACAATATCAGATACCATGAGAGGGCATTTCTCTTATCAAATTGTGGCAATTTGTTTACCGTCTCTTTTTATGACATACATTTGTGTAGTATTGTAGAAGGTGGATTTTAGGAGATAGAGGTGGAGATGGTTTGCGAGGCCACATGTGAGGTCTGGCAAAGGTGCTTTTTTGCGATAGTAAGCCTTTTTCAAAAACAAAAAACACCGCAATTTTAAAGACTTTATTATAACTTTAAATAACAAATTCCTTCAAGTGTATATATCAAAACTGTAAAATTTTTAGAAAATTAATTTTTGGAAATAAAAAATTAAAAGATGATCTTACAATTAAATAGTAGCAATTTTTTTCCTGAAAAATGTCACTGTATACCTCCGGGGCTCATAATCTACTTGATTCAGTAAATTGTTGTATATCTAACATAATTCTTTATAACATAACATAGCTTTGGTTACTTATCCGAAAGAGGGTTGTGTTGATAACCTTTGCAATGAAATTATTTTGAAATAACAATGAATTTTTGTTTTGCTTTTGTTTGTCGGGTAAAAGTCTGTAGTAAAATTAATGAGATTCATGAGTCGGCCCTTGTTTGTTAGGCCAGCCAACATGAAATTATGGGGGAAATGGTGGCAAAGATGCTCTTTGTGGTTGTAAGAAGTAATGATGTTTGCACATCCCAAAATATATAAATCTAAAAAGGTCATTGACTTCTTTTGATATTTTCGATGGTATTATATTGCTGTCCTTTCAATAAGTAATTTAAAAAAAAAATGTGAATAATTCGTTTCAAAAATACAAGGTTACGCAAATAATAAATTTTCACAAACTATCGATTAAAATGATACAGCCAGAACGAAAATATCTTAAATAACGCCTATAACACAGTTTCCCATGCATTTCTTATTGCAGCAAAATATAAACAATCGATAAAAACGCGTTTCGAACTTTTCGTTATGCGCTTTACAGACTATCAGTTATTCCGGACGGTATGTCGGTGTTCGTAACTAATCTTACAGTGTGTCGGATCCATACGACGTGTCGGCAATGACTAAATAATCGGCAAATGTGTTATCGATCCCATAAACATGCAGCAGAATCGATTATGCCTTCGGACTTAACTTATAATGTGCACAATATATGAGATATATTCGACACGAGCACTGTCGTCCGGAATAACTGATAGTCTGTAAAGCGCATTAGCAAATATTGCAGTGCATTTCTTAGGAGAATCGGCAATTTCCTCTAGAGTAGCATTTTTGTATTATTTTCACAATTAGGTGCAGTATTTAGCACCGATTATTATTTCAGAATGCAGGTGCATACCGCCCTTAATCAATCAATAATAATTTCCCGCGTGCATTTCTTACTGATAGGAGAAATTTTCGCTAGAGATGCATATTGGGTTTAACAAATAAATAAAAGAACCTTTCACAACGAAGAAAAAGCATGGCAAGGCATACTGTGTCGATAACATTGTGTAGTGTGTGTTATTTATTGTCGACGAAAATTATCCAATTGGATGGCTTTGTGAATATAGAAATCACCGGCGTTAAACCTCTGTCCGTCATAATAAACAGAGACACGGCTTTGCTATTGGCGCCAATTATAACGCAGGTAACGACGCCGTTACCGAATGTCGTATTCCCCGCGAGGGGGACAATTGAGCGCTTTTGATTTTGGGGGTTAAGACGCGTATAAATTCTTGTTGAGGAATATTGAAGAAAGATTTTGTTCGTTAAAAAGTAAAATAAATATAAACAAAACAAATATTTACAAAATATATAAACAAAATAACAAATATTAAAATATCGTTTAAAATATTTTAAAGTAAAGAGAATTTGTGCTTTCTATGTGGATATGTTGTGCAAGAAAAAGAAAATCCACGAAAATTTATGATTTTGTATAATTTTAATTTAGGTAAATTTCAAACGAATTTAGTTGCCCTCTATACATTTGTGTTACCCGTATAAGACAACAATTACTCTGCGTTTTTTTATTGCTTACAAAGCCTGGGATTCATATTTCAAAATTCGTATCGAGACATTTGATCCTCTTTGTCATTTTGTTGTCTGACGACATAAATAACAAGAATTTTTGCAATTATTTTCTAAAACAAATTTGCTTCCATATTAAAGGGCGGTGGTCACAATGCAAAAGTATAGTAAATGCTTTATATTCGTATTTTGCAACTATTCGCGGTTTTTGTTTATATCCACATCTTTATCATAATTATTTATTCAGATGTAAACAAAGCATTCACAATCTCCAAGTCTGTAAAGCACAAGTGATAGTGGCCAGTAAAATTATATTAACGGCGTTAGGTTTTCTCTATCGGACTCCTCTTTCTGACAGATGTGATGTACACACACAGTGAAGAAAAAGTACAAAGTGATGCAAAGAAAAAGATATTAAGAAATTATTTTTTACGTTTTTAAATTAATATTCTAATAAAGTTATACATTTTAAACGGCTGCCAATTAACCTCTACAAAAATGCAATGGAAATTGTTGAATTGTGTAATTCTAAAGGTAATACAAGTGTTTCTTGTTTTTTGTGATGGTACAAGAAGTTAATGTTCTCAGTAGTGGTTCTCGTTCAATTAATGTGTACATGTATGTGTGCTGCTTCTTGTATTTTTAGAAGATGTGACTTCAGAAAAGAAGTTTGTCTGCATCGGGGGCATCCAACCACCAGCAACCAACGTAAGCTTACCACATACAACATCTACAACAACAATACATACAAATACTTTTTCATCGCCCAGTAAGATTATATGTATATAACAACATTTGGAATTATACAAAAATATGATGGTGGCCGTCCATCAAAGTGTCGTCTCATTTTTTAGCCACAAATATTCATCGTTGTTAACATCATCATTTGTAAAAAACGAGTATACTGCCATTAAAAGACATCATCGCAAGCGAAAACGAAAATCCCTACAGTGGCCGATACGTCTATTGCTCTATGCATTTTGCCTGCTGTGCCTGAGGCCATACCAAAATGCATTTGGATTTGTGGGGGTGGAGGCCGCAAATCCCTCTTCGTCATCGTCGGCGAGGAGCCCCATCTCGAATACAACAAATACTCAACAAAGTCAACAGTATTCTCATGCGGACATTGTCGCTCAGTTCACATTGCCGCAAGCCACAACAACGAATAATTTTCATTCTCTCTCACAGTCCCCGACTGCTGCTACCAATTTTAAGAATGCCACACTAGCGTCGACTCCAGCCACTAAGAGTATCTTCAAGAATTACTTCACCCATCTGGCCTACGATTATAAGCACAATGTTTTCTATGCTGGAGCCACGAATAAAATTTTGCAATTAAATGAGAATCTGAGAGTGCTGAAGCAGGCCGTCACTGGTCCTCAACGCGACTCACCCCAGTGCCACGCTAGTGGTTGTTCAGAGGACGTTGAAACGTCCATGGTGAATAATCATAACAAAATACTTATTGTCAGTTACGCCCAAGGCGGTATTTTAATTGCCTGCGGGAGTGTAAGACAAGGAGCCTGTGATATTTACAGTTTAACCCATTTCCCTACAAATCCCCGATTCATCGATATTCCATTGGCAGCAAACGACGAATTTGCTTCGACCTATGCTTTTGTGGGACCGGCCGAGTACTCTTGGAAGAAAGAGGATATTTTATATGTGGGCACCACCTTCACTAATGTCGGTGATTACCGTCATGATGTGCCGGCCATATCGTCCCGTCGCTTGGCTGACCTAAACTATGCTGAATTTGAGATTAAACAATCCATAATAAACATTGATGTCAAGTACAGGGATCATTTTTTGGTCAATTATATTTACGGTTTTAATTCATCGGAATTTGCCTATTTTGCCATAGTGCAGAAACGCTCACATCTGGCTGAAGAAGCCGGCTATGTAACCCGTCTGGCCCGCATTTGTATTACAGATTCGAATTACGACAGCTATACCGAAATTACCATACAATGCTTGGCCACTCAAGACAATGAGGACTACAATATTCTAAGGGATGCAAAAATTACTGTGGCTGGACAAAAGTTGGCCCAACAAATGGGTATTAAGCGAGGCGATCATGTCCTCGTTGCGGTGTTCTCGCCCTCCAAGGACATAACAAGTCAACCCGAAGACAAATCGGCAATGTGCATTTATAGTCTTAAGGAAATCGAAGATGCATTTAATGAAAACATCCATCTATGCTTCAATGGTACTATAAAAGACCGCAATCTCGGCTATATATCAGGCACAATAGATGATGGACGTTGTCCTGGAACCACGGGTAACGTTTATAGTTTTTGTAACGTGGGTTTGAAAATTAGTGGTGTAGCACCCATAGCTGCCCATGCATTATTCCATTTTGACAATGTTTCGGTAACTTCTGTAACAACTACCACCACAGGACCGCATTCTTTGGCTTTTCTAGGAACCGAAGGGGGTTCCATAAAAAAAGTATTGTTGTCGGGACAACAACCCGGAGAATATGATGAAATTATGGTTGATCCTGGTAATCGTATTTTGCAAGACACTGTGATGTCTCCGAAGAAAGATTTTCTATACGTTCTGTCCAAGAATAAGGTGACGAAAATGCGTATGGAACACTGCTCGCAATACACAAATTGCACATCTTGTTTGGAATCCCGCGATCCCTTCTGTGGCTGGTGTTCACTAGAGAAACATTGTACGGTTCGCTCCACCTGCCAAAAAGACACATCGGCTGAACGTTGGCTTTCCTTGGGTAGTGGGCAACAATGTATCGATTTTGAGTCGATATTGCCAGACAAAATTCCCATCACCGAAGTTATACAAGTCCAACTAATGATCCGCACTTTACCCGAGCACTACAGTGGCAAATATCGATGTGTCTTTGGCAATTCAACACCAATCGACGCAGAGGTTTTGGAAAATGGTCTAGCTTGTATGACTCCGCCGCCAGAAGAGAGGCCACTCATACCACCAAACATGGACCATGTCTCGGTTCCACTTTCTGTGCGGAGTTCGGAAACCAATAAAGATTTTGTTACTCGTTCATTCACATTCTTCGACTGCACTCGACACAATACATGTCAAACATGCGTCCATAGCCCCTGGAACTGCAACTGGTGTATTTATGACAACAAATGCATGCACAAAATGCAAAAATGTCGCAATTTGGAAAAAGTGATAGTCCGAGAGACTGAGTGCCCCCATATGCGTCGCTCAAGAGAACCCATTTTACTGCCTGTGAAGGTGCCCAAAGAAATCCGTTTCGAGATTGAGAATCTACCCAAGCCGAAGAACGCTCCATACGGTTTCATGTGCACAGTACAAATTGAGGCTGCTCAAATGATGCTTCCGGCCCGCATTGAATCGAATCGCATTATTGTATGTGAAAAGACGCCGTATTTCTACGAGGCAAACACTATTGAATATCAAGCGAGAGTTGATATTACCTGGAATCGACAAAATTATATAGATACGGCTTATGTAACTCTGTATAAATGTGATGTTTTAGGTTCCCATAGAGAGCATGCAGATTGCAGTTTGTGTGTGACCAGAGAGCCAAAGTACCAGTGTACTTGGTGCGGTAACACTTGTGCTTACAATGAAACTTGTCCCATGGGGTCTTCCTCAAATGGGGGAGATCACGACATAACATCAGCTACCTCAACGTCGTCGTCGCTTGTGACATCACCTTCGCATAAATTCAACGAGTGTCCCAAGCCTAGAATTGACATGATTAAACCCCTATTTGGGCCTATTGAAGGTGGCACTCTAATAACTATAGAAGGCAGTAACTTGGGTATAAGAGAGGAAGATGTCAGGGGCAAAATTTCCATAGGCTCTGTGCCATGTGAATTGGTCAATTATGAAATTTCGGTTAAAATTGAGTGCCGGACAGGGGCTGTCAATCATGAGCTTACTGCTCCCGTTAAGGTCTTCAATGATGCTGGTTTCACAGAATCTAGTGTTCAATTCCAATTTAAGGATATACAACTTAATGGCTTAACACCTACGAGAGGTCCTAAGTCGGGAGGCACCCAAATATCTCTAATAGGCAAATATCTCAATATTGGATCAAATATCAAGGCCTTTTTGGATGAATATGAATGTCACATAAACATCACTCAGGTATCGTCTTCACGACTCACTTGTATAACATCAGAGGCCACCCAACCCGAACCCATTCGTATGCTACGCCTCATTGTAGATGGTGCCAATCGCACCTACACCTGTCAAACACCTCACCATCAACAACAACAGCAGCAGCAAAGACAACCATTTAGCTCCATCTACGATCAGCAAATATCATTCCACAACAATTACAATTATTTGTTGCCTTCACTAACACGCCCTTGTTCCATTTTTAATTATACACAAGACCCCACCATCATGGAAATAAAGCCGTTGGTCAGTTTTGCAAGCGGAGGCCGCTTGTTAACGGTGCATGGTATGAATTTGGACTCCATACAGAAACCCGAGTTGGAAGTTTACTATGAGAACGAGCGATTGAATAAGACATCGTGTGTGGTTATAAACTCCAGCCAAATGGAATGCCCTTCTCCCACGGTATCGAGACAATTTCTTGAATATAAGGTTTTGGTAGATCAGCAACGGGATCAGGACTACAATCAAGCGCCAGCCATAGCCCAATCGACATCAGCTGGCTATCATACGATACACAAGCGCAGTAACCACCCGTATGGAGGAGAAACTTCTGACCTATATAGCACCATAGGCACTAATAGTCGTTATCACGAAAGCAATTTGTATCAGGCTCAAGATGTGGCTGCCTTTGTGAAGATACGTGAGACGCAATTAAATCTTCAACTTGGTTTCGTAATGGACAATGTCCAGTGTGTCAAAGACTTGGCAAAGTTCTTTCCCAGTTTGCGCAGCACTATAGTGTATTTCCAAGATCCCAAATACCACGCATTCCCCGACAACTTGAAACTGTACAAGGGTGACGCATTGGTCATAGAGGGAGAACTATTGAATATAGCCGCCGACGAGTCCGATGTCAATGTGACCATAGGAACAGCCCAGTGCAATATCACCAGCCTTACCATGACGCAATTACTGTGTACGCCACCTGAGAAGCAACCTGCCGGCACTGATGAAAACAACATTGCCCAATCCAATGATCTACCACTGGTTGTGGTAACCGTAGGACGCAACTT
This sequence comes from Haematobia irritans, assembly GCF_050003625.1. Taxonomy (NCBI): domain Eukaryota; kingdom Metazoa; phylum Arthropoda; class Insecta; order Diptera; family Muscidae; genus Haematobia; species Haematobia irritans. Next base: position 2,925,070 of record NC_134400.1, read on the forward strand.
ACGTTTCGTCATTGGCCATATTAAATACGATATACTTAAGCCCTTCACGTTTTCCCATGCCATGTGGGTGATTATTTTCACCATTCTAATTGTACTTATGTTATTGATAGCAGCATTCTTTATATATCGTCGCAAGTCGACACAAGCCGAGCGCGAATACAAGCGCATACAAATCCAAATGATAACACTGGAGAGCAATGTGAGGTCGGAGTGTAAACAAGCATTTGCCGAATTGCAAACCGATATGAGCGATTTGACAGCTGACCTGGAGACTACCGGTATACCCACGCTAGATCATGTCAACTATATCATGAAGGTATTCTTCCCCGGAGTAACCGATCATCCCATACTCAATTCACCAAAAATGCGTATGAACAATTTCCACACAAACTACGACACTGCCATGTTGCAATTCGAGCAATTAATTAGTAATAAGTATTTCGTCCTCACCTTCATCGAAACTCTGGAAGCCCAGAAATCATTCAACATACGTGATAAGGTAAATGTGGCCTCTTTGCTCATGATAGTTCTGATGACCAAAATGGAATATGCCACCGAGATATTGAAGTGTCTGCTGTTGCGTTTGGTAGACAAATCCGTGTGCAACAAATATCCCCAGTTGATGTTAAGGCGTACAGAGAGTGTGGTGGAAAAGATGCTAACTAATTTTATGGCCATATGCATGTACGACTATCTGAAAGAGTATGCTGGTTCCAGCCTATTCCTACTCTTCAAAGCCATCAAGCATCAAATTGAAAAGGGTTTGGTCGATGCCATAACACACGATGCCCGTTACTCATTGTCCAAGGAGCGTTTGCTGCACGAACAAATACCACATTCCATAGTGGTTCTGAATATCATCCAAGATGATCTGGATGAAAAGGTCCAGTGCAAGGTATTGGATTGGGATTCGATATCTCAGGTAAAATCAAAAATACTGGACGCCCTATTCAAAAATACACCATTTTCGATGAGACCATCAGTGCATGAGGTCGACTTGGAATGGCGTCATGGCCGTGATGGTCACTTGATATTGCAGGACGAAGATTTAACAACGAAAACAATAAATGGCTGGAAACGTTTGAACACTCTCGCCCATTATGGAGTGAAAGAGTCGGCCGTGATGAGCTTGGTGGCGCGACAAAATGATTGCAACAACATGCCATATGGCAAGCAGTACCAACCACCCTACAATAATTTCTACTTCATAAACAATTCACAATCACACATTATCATGAACAATGATATAGAGTCGGGATTGCAGCAACCACGCGTCTATCATTTGGTCAAACCCATGCTGCCCGACCATTATATGAACATAAAGAATTCAGCCATGTCCGGAGGCAACAATGGTTCGGCCAATGGTGAGCCCATCCATAAGACCATTCCTGAAGTCTATTTGACTCGTTTGCTGGCAGCTAAAGGTACAGTCCAGAAATTCGTCGATGATTTCTTTGCCACGATACTCACTGTCAATGAAGAACTACCGCCAGCGGTAAAATGGCTATTCGATTTGCTAGATGAGGCTGCTCGCCGACATGACATATACGATCCAGATATAGTGCATGCCTGGAAATCGAATAGTTTACCCCTACGATTCTGGGTAAATTTCATCAAAAATCCAGACTTTATATTCGATGTAAATAAAACAGTGACGGTAGATGCAAGTTTGAGTGGCATAGCACAGGCCTTTATGGATGCCTGTTCGACTACAGAGCATCGTTTGGGCAAGGATTCACCCTCGAACAAATTATTATTTGCTAAGGATATACCACAATATCGAAAAATGGTTAAACAGTTTTACAGTGATGTGGCGAGATTGCCACAAATTAGCGACATGGAAATGAGCACTGCCATGCATCATCTGTCCATACAACAGAACGATGAATTCGACACCATAGCCGCTCTTAAGGAACTGTATATATACGTTACCAAATACAATGAACAGATAACGGATGCCTTAGAAAATGATATTAATTGTAAGAAAATGTATCTGGCCCACAAACTGAAGAATGTTGCACTTACCCTGGACGGTGACGAGACATCAGCTTGCTGACACTCATTGGATACAGATTTAATCATAAATAAATTATGGAATGTAAAGTATATGTAACCAATAATGATCTTACATCTCCAACGGAATGGGTATATTAATTTTAAAAAAATCGTGTATTCGGTTGACTTTGTTTTTCAGGTGATGTGATTTTCCCACTCTACAGCGTTCGTAGATAGCATTGATCTATGCTTATTGGGAAAATATGGAGGAGAGAGAGTGCGAGTCAGAAGGAAGTTGACAAAGGAAAAAATCTTCTACCCGCAAAGGATCAAGAGGAATGCGTATAGTATTAAGAATATACAGAAGATGATTATAAGGAAATAAAGCCATTATGTATTTATAGTAGTCGACTTCCTATAAAAATTTAGGAAACACAAAACAAAACAACAACAAAAAAATTACATTTATTTTTTCAGTTCGCCAAACTTATAGACTGCATAAAATGACTTTTCAAATAAAAATTTATTTGTGCAATTGAAGTGGATATGGATTTTTTCTAATTTCATAAATAATAGTAATACCAACAATCATGGTCCATACCATCATGTACGTGGTATTAGATTAAAAGATGGAAAAATCTACTTTTTCAAATTTTGAAATTACAGTATCTACCCTATTGTTGAACTGCTGGTGGTGAACTTCTTTTATCATAATCTAGAAACGCTCACAAATGTCACCAGAATTAGTGAGAGTAATTAAACAACGTAGGACTGAAATCGGAATTTAATTAATAAGGAGCCTATCGTCGTGACTCACGAAAATTTTCCTGACTCACGCTGATGGAAACGGCGTAAGTGTGCGTGAGCGTGATTAACAAAACAAAGGTCGTGCGTGAGCGTGAGTCACGAAAATAATTTCTTCGTGAGTGTGCGTGAGTAACGAATATCGGAAAAATACGCTCACGAAAATAATCCCGTCCAGGGACATAAAACGCTTACGAATTGAATTTATTTACAATTTTAGTGACACCTGAGATGGTAAAAGTTAAATGACGCTCTCGATTTTAATCATGATCATGCTTTCAAACATGTCCCTAAGGTAAACTACTCATAAAATTTTTCGTGATTCACGGTACTTTTCGTGAGTCATGACATTTTCGTGCATGAGTACAAATTTTCTTTTTGTGAGTTTGCGTGAGTCCTACTAAGCAATATCGTGCGTCAGTAAGATTTTTCTGTCGTGAGTGTGCGTGAGCGTGAATAAAATATTACTCACGTGCACATCTCTACTCCACATAGCACTTCTGGAACGCATCAGACAAAAATGTTGCAAGACTCTCAAGAAGTCATAACTGGAAATTGGTTTATATTGGGGTGACATCTAATTATGGATAGATTTATTATTATGGATAGATTTTATAGATGTACCGTAATATCAGGTTAGTATAACAAAAAATTTTTTTTATTCGAAAGAAATGTTTTATGTTGTATTTATAGAAAAATTTATTTCTATAGAAAATTTTGAAAAATTTTATTTCTATAGAAAATTTGTAAAAATTTTATTTCTATAGAAAATGTTGTTAAAATTTTATTTCTATAGAAAATTTTGTAAAAATTTTATTTCTATAGAAAATGTCAAAAATTTTATTTTAATAGAAAATTTTTGCAAAATTTTATTTCTATAGAACATTTTGTTAAAATTTTATTTCTATAGAAAATTTTGTAAAAATTTTATTTCGATAGAAAGTTTTGTCAAAATTTTATTTCGATAGAAAATTTTGTCAAAATTTTATTTCTGTAGAAAATTTTGTCAAAATTTTATTTCTATAGAAAAATTTGTCAAAATTTTATTTCTATAGAAAATGTTGTCAAAATTTTATTTCTATAGAAAATGTTGTCAAAATTTTATTTCTATAGAAAATGTCAAAAATTGTATTTTTATAGAAAATTTTGTCAAAATTTTATTTCCATAGAAAATTTTGTTAAAATTTTATTTCTATAGAAAATTTTGTAAAAATTTTATTTCGATAGAAAATTTTGTCAAAATTTTATTTCGATAGAAAATTTTGTCAAAATGTTATTTCTGTAGAAAATTTTGTCAAAATTTTATTTCTATAGAAAATGTTGTCAAAATTTTATTTCTATAGAAAATGTCAAAAATTGTATTTTTATAGAAAATTTTGTCAAAATTTTATTTCCATAGAAAATTTTGTAAAAATTTTATTTCGATAGAAAATTTTGTCAAAATTTTATTTCGATAGAAAATTTTGTCAAAATGTTATTTCTGTAGAAAATTTTGTCAAAATTTTATTTCTATAGAAAATTTTGTCAAAATTTTATTTCTATAGAAAATTTTTGCAAAATTTTATTTCTATAGAAAATTAAAGTACCTCTTAATTGGGGAGGAATGTTTTGCAAAATCTACCAAAACATCTATCAAACAGTAAACCATCTACCATTTTTGATAGAATTCTATTAATTGTGGCAACCGTGGATCGGACTAAATCTCATAATGGATCATGTTCAGTGTTTAAAAAATCTGTTAATCTGCCCTTATGGGACTTCATTTTGTGTATTTATTTATTCGTCATGCTCCGAATTTTATATGGATCGGGTGAAAAGAAAGCCTTTGGGAGGCTATAAGTACTTGTGGACCAATAAGCTCCCATGCCGACCATTTATTGCCTTAAGAAGTTCTTTTGCCAAGCCAAGTGGATCTCTATTCGTTCGACAGTTGGTGACCGATGAATTATCGTTAGTATACCGCCAACGTCTTCCATTGCTGACACATCAAATATTTGTAGTCCAAACAACAGTAAATAGCAAATTTGCTGTTTTATCAATCGAGACTGGTTTCATTCAAATACGGGTAAAACAACAACTTTTTTATGATTTTTTTTTTATAAATTTTTTCGGGAGGTTCGATTGTAATTTAATTTAGTGAATTATCCGAATTTATTCTGATAATTGGTTGATAGTTTTGCTGCAAATAAAGGATGCTTATGAGGAATGTAATTCCGAAACGGCCGTCCATCCAAACATCTTGCAGTCTAAAGGGTTTTGCCCCAATAAATTTGACAAATATACTTTTCCTCTTGGTTAAGCTACTCTTGTAGTTTAGTCTACACATAGTTTTAAGCTGAAATCAAAACAACAAATATTTTTATAACTAATTTTAATAAATTATAAAATGACTCTTAAGTTAAAAATTCCTTAATAAGAAAAATACCTACATTTTATATATGGTAGGTTAGTTTCATTTCAAGTACGGATATGTTGTCTACTTTAACGACTCAGATTCATTGTATGTCGGTTGCCTGTCAAAAATTTATATCTGGGTGTGTGTTTATGTGGTATTGTGGTATCATTTATATAGACAGTATTGCAAAATATCCTTGATCGTGACGATTTCTGGAAGCCATGAAATATGGCATTGTATTTTTGGAAAATTTCTATCTTCGTCCTTCTAGAGTAAAACGGCAATTTTGTTTGCTGCAGTAATACAATGTCTTTTGTTCACTTGCTCACAAACTCATCCAACCATCCGCATATACTTCATAAACTTAAACAATATTTTGCCATGACTATATTTTATGCTGAGTTTTACTTTCTCTTGTGCACACACACTCACATACACATACAAATTTACTCTTGGTCTTCTTGTAAGCAAACATTTTGAATTCCTTTCTTCCTTGTAGCAAGGACAATGTTCTTTTTATAACCGACCGTTACCTTGCACTTGATAATTGAAAAGTGTTCTACATACATTATTGCAAAAACGACAGCGGAGGCAAACAAAGTTGGTAGGGGAGGGTAGGTGGAGAAAAGAACACCAATGAAGGTAAGAGAAAGGGTCTACAACGATGTAGGAATAGCAACAATGCCAACACAAATAATAATAAAATTTTCCAATATACTATTGTGGTGTATGTTTGTTGATTTGTTTCTTTGTGTGTGAGTGTATGTGCGAGAGAGTATTTCCCCATTTAAGGTCAGAAGAGTTTTTCCATTTTCATTATTTTTGATATGGATTTAAAGTCTTCGGTCTTTGCATTTTATTGGCCCTTTTGGTATGCAAAAGTAATGAGGAGTATTTCACTCGTTCCCCAAAACAGGCCCCAGATTGTCGTGTTTGAGCCAATGTATTTGAGAAATTGTGTTGAATTGGTAAGGTAGGGCAGGATATGATGGAATGGTTTTACATTTCACAGATAAGACGGCAGATACTGTTTTATGTTTTTTTTTGTTGGTTTCAAAACTAAAAAGCACAAAGAACTGGAAAAACAAATCAATATTAAATTACTTAGTATGCTAGGATCAGATTTTTTTGAACAAGAATTATTTGAATTGAGATAATTACTCTGAAAGTATTTTTTAAGAACACAAATTAATACAGGTCATTGAAATGCCCGGGTAGACAAGCTGCTATGTATATTCCAGGAATCGAGAAAAGGTTTAATCACAATAACAAAATATAGTTGCCTTGGATCCAAAATTTTTTATTTTCATATACTTCATTTGTGTTCCATTTTCTCTGTTATTTAGTTGATTTACCTGAAAATTATTAAAGTTAAGGAAACTTTCTCAAATCGGGGAAATTTTAACTAAAGGTCGTTATAAAGTTGGCACCATCGCGCTGAAATATCATTTTTTTCACGGTTACTTTTCTTTATTAATTAATTTAAAAGAAAATCAATCAATTTCCATTGTTGCTTGGGATCATTCCCCGCCAAGTTATAATAAAATTTGCCAAAAAGGTTATTATGTTATTCTGCTTTTACAGATTTATTTTCAATTTTAGCGGTTAAACTCGAACTTAGTACCTACCTTAAAGCATTACAATTTCCATGAACTAAAATAAAGTTAAATTGGCTTTAGTGCATCAATATTAAGACAAATTTCTTTAAAATAAAGAAATTTAATTAAATGAAAGTAAACAATCTTAGGCTTAACATTATTTTCAATAAATGTTTTGTAAAATTAAAAATGTATGTATGTAGCCTAACCCTAAGTAGTAAATATCTTCAATATTCAAAGTTCATAAAATTTTTGGATAGAAAAAAAATTGATACCATACTGTTGATTCCAAAAAAGGGAGAATTTATGTAAGGACACATTTAAGACACAATTCTCTTTTAAATTTGAGTTTTGAGTACTTGATTCTAGAGAACAAATTTGAATTTATTCATTTGTTCAGCTTTGTGCATGTGCTATCAAAGTCCATTAACGTGTGTTAACGACAACTTAAATCTCTGAATTTAGACTCCATTACAAGTGTTTCAAATAAGAAATGATTTAAATTAAAGTGTTTAAAAAATCTCAAATTTTTAAACGATTTTTAATATGCAAAACGTCAACAAATTTAAAGATTTCATTAATTGTGAAAAATTTTTTCAAAAGTAATAAAGCCAAGTTGACCTTAATAAAACGAAATTTTCTTTCATGTTAGCATAGCAAATTTTAAGTTGAATCTCTTAACTATAAGGACAAAACGAGTTCATTGAAAAGAAATGCGTCTTCTTCTTTTGCCTCACCACAATATTTTTTCAGTGCAGGTAAATGTGTCTGTTTTACTACAAAACACATCGATTATTAAAAAATCTTTATTATTCCAATGTCCCAATGATTCGATTACGCCTTAATTCGACTAAATGTTAAGTATGTATGTCCCGGAAAATACAACACTTTAGGGCTTGCTTTCTTGCAGTGAGACTGGTGATAAATTTAATGAGTTTTCTACAGCAAAGTCTTAAATGTTTTCCGTATTTCCATTATCCATGTCAGACACGTAGCAACGCTAAAGTCACCACCACATGTTGTTGATGCCATTTGGCATTAACAACAAAAAGAGAAACAAAATATTTCCTTATAAGAAATAGTAAAATGTTTGTGTATTGTAAGAACAAATCCTTGTGTACTAACAACAGGCAAGCCCAAAACACAAGTGTAGCCATGGGAAGCAGCCATATAAATGGAGAATGAATGCTGCAAGGCCATGGATTTGGGAATTTAATGGGGAAAGCGATTACCCAACTTTATATACACAGAAAAAAATATATGATTTTATAGGTGTATGTGTCACGTCATCATCATGATGGATATATTCGTAGGGACATCAAAATGTGATCTAAATATTACCACAAATAGTGAAATCTTGTAAGAATTGAACAGCCACAGAGCCAAAATACTCAATAGGCTTGTTTTCTTTTAGCACTGGATACTCAAGCCGTGACGGACTAAACAAAAACAAAGTACCCGTTTATTCAGGACATGTCCAAAAATGTGGAGCACATCTTACATTTTGTATGAATGAAGTGCTCACTTTTAATTTCATGTTTCATTCAAATTAATCTTTATTAATTAATAAATTTTATTTAATTTTAATTAATAAATTTTATTTAATTTTAATTAATAAATTTTATTTAATTTTATTAAATTTAAATTTCACTTTATCAAAATGCAATATGGCAACACCGACGCCGTCTGCACTGATGAGGAGTTCTGGTTAGAACATCAGTGCAAAATTGTCTTGGATAGCCCATACAAATATTGCATTGAGTACTTAAAGAAAACAGACCTAATATAATGTCATATTTGTCGTACTCTGGCGACTTTCAAAAGCCAAGTTATCACGATTGCCTCTCATGCAAAAAATATTCTACCAAAATTTGAAGAAAATTTTACCAAATTAAAAAAAAGTTACTTCGATTTTTTTGGTTAGTATAAAAAAATGTTTTTTTTTTTATTCGAAAGAAATGTTTTATATTGAATTTATAGAAAATTTTGTCAAAATTTTATTTCTATAGAAAAATTTTGTCCAAATTTTATTTCTATACAAAATTTTGTCAAAAATTTTATTTCTGTTGAAAAATTTGTCAAAATTGTATTTCTATAGAAAATTTTTGCAAAATTTTATTTCTATAGAAACTTTTTAAAAAATGTTACTTAAAAAAAAAAAATTTCCAAAATTTTATTTCTTCTTCTTGAAGTACCTCTTAAATGGAGAGGAATATTGTGCAAAATCTACCAAAAAATCAAGAATTCTACTAATCTACCAAACAGTAAAAAATCACAATTTTTGTTAGAATTCTACCAACTGTGGCAATCGTGAGAGCTATACGTAGAATTAATTTTTTTTTTAAGTCGAAGTGTGAATTTTAAAAATTTTCCAAACGTTTTATTATTTGTGATTTTTATTGAAAGACACGAACTCAGAACCCACCTCTTTTTGAAGACATTTTGCATTTAGAATTGAACACAAATCGAATCTAAAATGGGCACCTTAAAGTTGGTTTCAAGTGCATTTGTCTTTAACAAATTCTAAATAATTATGGATCTATCTATCTTTAAAGTGGATTTAGGAAAGTCAGCAATTTTTCTCAGTGCCAAATGAAAATCTTTTCTTTCCAAGGAAGATAAACTGGATACAATACCAAAGCTAATTAATTTTAATTTTATTTAATTTACTCCCCAAAAAAGCCTATCATAACTCTCCTTTTGTTCCACATATTCACTAAAATTGTATAATGGGATTTTTGGATGATTGTGATAGTGGAAAGCAACAATAGCAGGCATTTGCCTTGATGGTTGTTATAAATCCATGAATCTCATCACGTTGCAGAAAAATAACGTGCCAATCACATACTGTGGCCAGATGGGATTGAGAAGCAAGGGAATTATTTTTTGCGGATATAATCGAGGGACATGCTTGTCTATATTTCCTGTAAACATCTAAAGCAATCACAATTTTAACTGTTGAATTTATAATGGGAGAGAAATTTAATTTTTTTATAGCAAAGTAAGAATCTCTTATACGCTTACATTTTTTCTCATATATTTTCTTGGAGTGTTCTCTCACTTGTATCACTAACCTTCCTTAATCAAACGTAATCCTGCACATACGCCGAATGAAAGCTTTCGTCTTCAAGAGCTTCGAGTTTTTTTTCGGGGGGTTTTCATTGCTTTTTCCAATGTTGTTGTGCTTTTGCCGAAGAGTCCATTTGGGAACTCTTGATAGGGAAGAATTCTGTCAGCGACAACAGTTTGTTGCTTATGTTCCTGTATTATAGACGTGCTGTTCGCCCATATCTTCAGACGCCAATCGAACCAATCTCAGACAAATCTATGAGACACAAGGCATAGGGCCACCACAAGAGTAACCAGTCAATAAGAAATAGAAGAACTATGGTCAATAAAAATAAAGAAATTGAAAGCCATTCGAATTCACTTTCAACGGAAATTTAAAAAAGAAACTCCTCAAATACTAAAACGAAAAACAAAATTTAATTGGCAAAAAGAAAAAAAAGCATGCCGCGTCCAATGTGCTGAAAACTAATGTAACCAAATAAAGAAAAGAAGTTTTTTTAATGGTGCGTGTGCCCGGCAGCAACAGTGGCAGTGAAACGCAACGGCAACACACACAAAGTCATCACTTTGTGTTTGGTGTTGGGTGGCAACATACCCCAGCTAACAGTCATGATTGACCCTACCTATTATACATGAGTTGTTATGTGTGAGTGTTTGTCTGTATGTCATAATCATTTGGATGCATAAATGATTAACGGGCCCATAGTCCTAGTATACACATGCCCAAGTGTTCGTGTGTGTGTGTGCGTGAGTTTGTTTGCGACCGTTAATCCAATAAATGAAATGTTGTTGAAAGGGGCTGTGCTCTACAAATGAAGTTGTTACCACAATACAACGTCACCTAAAATTACCACTAATCATCCATCGAAATAGTGAAACACGACAACTAAACAAATAAAACGACAAACATCTCAAAAAAAAGAAACAAAAACGAAGAATGAAAGGAAACTTCAAGTATGAATCGATAAATTCGACAAGACCTCCTTCCTTAGGAATAAGAAATGATACAAAAAAATAAAAGTTATAAATCAAATTATACTAATTAATTGAATGCCTGAATTGAGTGTGAAAGGCAACGGAAAAAGGTGTGTGTGTATATTAAAAAAAAAACTCCAGGTAAAACTAGACTATGCTCAATAAAATGTGAAAAAAATTAACAAGAAATAGAAAAAATTCATAATAATATAAAATATATTTTGAATTTGAAAATTAAGTTAAAAACACACTCAAATTAAAAATCTTAACCTTAAATAAAGAACTATCACAGTTTCTTGAAAACCTGTGGGATAACATTCTAAATATCAAAAAATTTACGTACCTCACGTTAGGCCAAGAGCCACCGTGGTGCAATGGTTAGCATGCCCGCCTTGCATACACAAGGTCGTGGATTCGATTTCTGCTTCGACCGAACACCAAATGTTTTTCAGCGGTGTATTATCCTACCTCAGGTGAGATTTCTGAGGGTTACAAAGCTCGACTCGGCTCGGCTATAAAAAGGAGGTCCCTTGTCATTGAGCTTAACATAGAATCGGGCAGCACTCAGTGATAAGAGAGAAGTTCACCAATGTGGTATCACAATGGACTGAATAGTCTAATGCGCTTTACAGACTATCAGTTATTCCGGACGACAGTGCTCGTGTCGAACATATCCCATATATTGTGCACATTATAAGTTAAGTCCGAAGGCGTAATCTATACTGCTGCATGTTTATGGGATCGATAACACATTTACCGATTATTTAGTCATCGCCGACAAGTCGTATCGATCCGACACACTGTAAGATTCTTTACAATCACCGACATTCCGTCCGGAATAACTGATAGTCTGTAAAGCGCATAAGTGAGCCTGATACATCGGGCTGCCACCTAACCTAACCTAGGCCAAGAATTGTAAGAGATTAATAGCCGCCAGATTTTTTTTTTTTTGATGAGTGTAGTCGGAAAAGTCTTTTCGTATCTCAATAGATGTCTTTGAAGTCATCCATGTCCAGTGCTACCAATCATAAAGACGAAATTTTTAGCTACAAATAAAAAATAAATTCGATAATGTTAGCAATGCAATTCAAAAATGAGTGAAAATAATAAAGAAGTTCTCTATATTTAGAACATATTTTTTTATAAACAAGTGAGTAAAGTATAAAATCGGGCGGGCTGACTATATCATACCCTAAACCACCCCTACTGAATTAGTAAACATAAACATTTGTGGGGTATCATTAAAACAGGTTTGGAAGATAAAACGTATTTCCATATTTAAGAAACATTCCATATTTAGGAAATGTTTAAGAGCGTATTCCTAACCTGAGCAAAAATGCTTGATATTAGGAGCTATACTATACACCTTTAAAAAAAAATCGCTTCTGTAACATATACCCCAAATGAAATTGGGGTATATGTATATGTTTTCTTTGTGTATACATTTTTTAAGGCACCAATTGGTTACCTCCATTCTTTTACTTGCAGCATACTCTCTAGGTCTCTCTTTCTAAACACATATATGTTTATGGGGTATTTCTAAATTAATATATGTTTGCATCCAAACATATTACATTTACAAAAATTGTATGTCTCAAACATAATATGTTCTAACATATTAACATATATGTCCCAAACATGTTATGCTAGTTTATGAACACTGTATGCTTGCACTTAAAAATATTGTGTTAACAAATTTGAGTTCCAAACATATAATTTTTACACCCAAGCATATGAAAAACAGTCTTTTTCGTCCATGTACTTGATTTTACACATACAGAGTTAATATCCCACTAATATTGAGTCCATTATTAAAAAAAACTAATTCGCTCAGTTACTGTGGGTAATGTAGCAAAAATTGTGAAAATCGGGCAATATAATTATGTAAGAGTACATATAGCTCTTCTGAATAGAATTGCTAATACATCTAAATTTTAAAGTTGAACTACATTGGTTGACACCTAAGGCTAAATAGACTCAGTAAGCGATTCTGAGTCGATCGTTATATATTTTATAGGGTCTAAAGGGTCTAAATAATTGAAACAAACAGTCGAAAAAAAGCGGCCAGAACTGATTACCAGAAAGGGCTTCGTCGTCCGTCAGGACAACGCTTAAAACGCACATTGTACATGACTCGATGCATCATCGGAATACCATTTTTTTCGGTCAATGCCAAACTCCCTTAGGGCAGTAAAGTTTGTTTCAGGAGATACTCGTAGTTTTTCGCCGAGATTGTACATCGGTGGCTTTTTAAACTAACCATATTTTGATAAGCATACCAATTCTGTAATGGGAATAGTGATGGAATAATGCTCCTAACGGAAAAATGGTAAAAGTTAGTCGACAAAAATGGTATATATATTCATATACATATGTTAAATAATAATAACTATTTTTAAATTTCTTTAACATAGAAAAAGATTTTCAAAGCAATATTAGAACATTTCCAACAAAAGATGAACTTTATTTTCGAGAAAATGAAATTAATTTATTTTTCGTCAATATAATTAGTTTACTCCAAATTCACGCCAAATATTTCTATGGAGATTTGTGGACAAACAGTGGCCCAAAAAGCAACATCCCAGGAATCTGGCAAAAAAATTTCGTTCGCATTCAGCGAAACTTCATTTTCCCTAAAAGGCATGGACATGAAAGGTTTGTCGTCATTGCTTTTAGCTATTTTCGTTCGCGTTCAGCTTAAATTCCTTATTCCCTTAAAAGCATTTTAATAAAAGCATAATTATGTACAGCAAATACTGACCAATCAAAATGGAACTTCTCTTCGTGTTTTCCCAATGAATTTAAAATGCAAGAATAAAGCCTCACGGGATTCTTTAGAGTTACGAGACCATTCTCTTACCGCTGGGGCTCATTTTGGGTATGCTCCTTTTTGCTGTTTTGTTTTTCTCAATACTTTTGCCTCAACCTATGATATATGCCATTGTCTGCAAGGAATGCAAAAAATCCAACAATATTTCCATAATGATTTCAACAAATAGGAGTATGAAACCTCATAGACAAATGGTTATTATGCTAATATTATTCATATATATGGAATCCATCATCACTCTATCAACTTTTCTAACGACTATACGCCATGGATAACATGGAATGGTATCCATGTAAATTTTGATAGATTATTAATTTCGAGAAAAGGCTCTGAACGATAAGCACCAACTACTAAGCAAATCGTGTTCATGCTTTTCAGTTGCCATACCACAATTTGCTTACTTCTCAGAAATTTGGCAATGGGGCTGATAAACTTATAAAAACTCTATGTAAATTCTGCCTAAATATTTGTTTAGAAATGTTTTTCAGTAAAGATAAAACACATTTGAATATTCCATAACGTTGGCATTGAAACCAGGTAATGGCTACCAAAAAATATTTTTCAGCGGCTTATCTCCTTACAGTATATTCGACAAATGAAATTCCCCTTTGTTATAAAATATTTTCTTTTATAGCAAATGACAAGCGTTTTAAGGACTGTTCCTAATCTGTTTCATTTGCTTTCACAGAAATTCTTTTAGTGTCAAAAGAAAAGTTTGTTTGTATGAAATGTCATTTCTCTGAAAAGAAAACTATTCTTTCAGTGTGGTCATGATGACATTTCTGAGTTTTTGAGAGTTGGTTATAAGAATGATGTTCCTTCGCATAAGAGATAAGATTGCAAACTATAGTCTCAGCAGAGTAGGATTTATAATCGACTTTTTCTGCAAAAGATGTCGGAAAGTAGAATATACGTTTTCTAGATTTTCAATCGACTCTATCGTTCACGTTTTCTAAATTCGATCCCTGCAAAATCGTCTAAATTGACAAATCAATGGTCGACTTGATTTGTTTTAAGAAAAATAATAAAGTTCTAAAAACCATTAAATACTGGTAGGAAGGATGACAGAAAATCACACAACTTCGGTGACTGGTTCGAAGACCGATAACTTATCACCCTGGAATTTATCATCAGAGAGAAAAGGATATTTTTTTATTAAATGATGGACAACAGTAACTTTCTTTCCGCCCCACTTTATTGAATAGTGTATTGAATTTCCTTCATTTATTTCCAAACATAAAACTAACTTTATTAATTACTTCTATTTTTGGTTTGTGGATTAATGTCTTGCCTTTTCATTTTCGTTCAGAGTGCAAATGCTAGCATTCAATATGCCTTTCATTTTTCAGCTAATACTACTACTATATAAACGTATCATATACCTGTCCATGAGGAATATCCACGTAACTACAATCCACCTCTTTTGTATTTTTAGAATTCAGCATATTTCTTTAATGAGAAAGAAAGAAATTCAAGAATAGCATTGGATAAAACCATTTAGTACAAAAGACCGCACTGCAGCAAATACTTAAAATGGTGTTCCCTTCATTGTCATTATTAGTATTTATGTTATTGTTGGTGGAATTTCACAAGATATCCAAAAGATTCCCCATGGCCTAAGCAGCAAAGTCCCTGGGTGCTATTAAGAATGGTTAAGGATGTATTCATTCGGATTGGTTTGATGTCAACATTGACAAAACTGCCATGCACTGGATAAAACAAAGGAAATAGGCGACTGAGAACAGATCCATGGATATATAAAATATTAATATAGCACACATTTGGATGGAAATATATTTTTTTTGATCGATAAAGGCTTCTTCATGAACATTGGAATGACCAGACTTGCGATTCTTATCACCTTCATTTTAGTAATATGTATTACTAGTAGTTAATTTTTAACAACTGTTAGTAGTAAATTTCAGTCATAGATTTCCTTTATAAACGCCGGTGTAAGATAGCGCTACGGTTAAAAGCTTCCAAAAAGTGGTACATAATGTGTCACTCGTAATAAAAGATGACACACAAATTAAGAAATTTGGCAAGCTTGTTTATAAAAATTGTGAATTAAATAGATTTTTATTCGTTTGATGTCGCTTTTTTCAAATTGGTTCAAATTTAACTTAACAATCTTTTATCTACATTCATCATAAAATAATCCTTGAAAATGACAGATCTGTCAACTCAAAAATATAATAGTGGATGCATAAGTTCTATGACACCGCTAAATTCCATAATTTTAACGGGTTTCGAGATAAATATGTGCAAAACAAAGTGGCAAAAAGGTGTCACAAAATTTTGGAAAAAATAACATCCAGAGGCATAACAAAAAAACCGTCACAAAAGTCTCATGGATTGAAAAAGCGGCAAAAAGGTGTCGCAAAATTTTGAAAAAAAATAACATTCAGAGGCATAACAAAAAAACCGTCACAAAAGTCTCATGGATTGAAAAAGTGGCAAATTTGTCACTAAAGCTGAGTACTACTAAAATTTTTTTTAATTAATCCATTTAGAAATATAAATTTTTTGCAATCAATTCCTTGGATCTTTTACATCCATTATTTGGCAAGGCTCGATCAAAATATAATCGTCTTCATAAATATATTTGTACTTTTAATTTAGTGTTTTGGTGAAAAAACCGAACATAGTACTCGTCTGGTGGCACTCATTTCTGATGTAAAAATCATCAAATCGGTGATAGAAAATTAAAATAGAAAGTGTGTGTATGTTACAGCGAAAATTTACAGTAAAAGGAAATTCTTCTCATATTCCTCTACACTTTGACATTTGTTCTCTTATTTCCAGAGCTCAAAGCTGTGTCTTATTCACTAGAATGTAGTTGCTATCAATAATTCAAACCCATCTGAATTTAGCTCTTTTTCACTTTTTTAAAAAAACGAAATCGAAAATAATATTGTAGCAAATTAAATTCCATAACTTTTAGATAAAATTGCTACAAGCTCAATCATCATTAGCAACAGAAACGAAAGCTGACACTTATCTTGATGCTAGTTCTCATGGTTTGGATCCTTGATCCTTTTGCTGATACTAAACTCTGCGTGGTATGGTGGGAACATGAAAAATGCATTAGCGACCATAGAAAGGAATATTCAATTTGAAAAGTTGTGTACAAGTGCTAACGAATATAGAACTATGTTAACCATACCATATAGAAACAAGACACAATTGGCCAGGAGACTAATACACACACGCCCACATATAGCAACTTACACATTCACACAATCTAGCTATGCAAACGGATTTATTTAAAATGCTCAGGGTCATAGGTATGATAGATGTGCTAAAAATAATAACAGAACAACAACATAGTAAATATTTATATATTTTTGCTGCAGTATTTGAATAACTCACTCTCAATACACGTCATTAATATAAAAAGGATTCTGCTTAGAATGAATAAGAATATATTTTTTTTATCAAAATATCATGATTCGTTACATTCACATAATGAAAAAATAACATGTTTATTCCAGAAATAGAATAAAATTAAATTAAATTAAATTAAATTGAATTAAATTAAATTAAGTTAAATTAAATTAAATTAAATAAAATGCAATTCAATTTCGTTAGATTTATTTAAATTTACTTGGTAGTTTAATTTACTTAAGGTCAATTTAGATTAAATTCTATCTAATTTACATTTACACTAAAAAGAATAAATTAAATATACCTACATTAAGTTAATTTAAATAAATTTTTATTATCTACCACTTAGAGAACACCTTGATCTACCCAACTGATGTGTTCTTTTTGTTAGTATTTTATCATTTTATTGTATATTGTATGTCTTCTTCTCCACAAGCGAATTTGTTTTAAATGAAATAGGTAGCCAATGATATTAATATTTTTATTCTTCAGTAGAACAATAACCCACCAATATTCAGGTTAATGTTCTTTCTTTCAATTTAAATAGATATAATCTGCTTAACAAATAATGAGAGCTTCTCACAAAAATAAGTGATACCATTAAAATAAACAATGTAAATGATATTATAAGACCTTGAGCGAAAGTGTGTGCGAACATCATGAAATGAAAATGTAAGCGCTGGCGAATGTATTTTTGGTTTTATTGGGGCAACAATTCCCTCCGAATATGATAATAATATTCCATCCTGTTGATTGCTTGTTTCCAAAATATAAAAATAATTCACTTATCATTGTGGTTATAAAAAAAAAAAAACAAAAACGAAAATCTACTCATACTCTTCCAATCAATTCCAATTGCCTGTAGCATCATGTAAGCATCCATTTTACTCTCCATCATCGTTGCCTGGATTATTTGATAAATTTTTATGCCTGCCTGGCATGAAGCACTACCACTACCAGTGGATGTGAAAACAATCCTGAAATGAAATCATTATGATTTAAATCGTATTATTTACACCATTGTATCAACAGGACACGCAGTAAACTGACAGACTACTTTCTTTCAGAGCACGTGTAATTTGTCATGTGGAAAAAGGACTTGTAAATGACAATATTGTTAAACACGACCAGATATAGAAATACATATCAACCGCATAAAAAGATACGACAAAGGCAGTCTATGAGACATTCCACTTCGAAAAACGTATGAAACAACATTGTCGAACTACGATTTGTTTAATGAATTTTTTGAAAATTACACTTTTGGCCTTCTTATAGCAGTATGAGATGGCGCTATTGAGAATGTAATTCAATCAATCAATACCACTTTCGACCGACAGCCAAAAAGTTTTTCGGCGGTGGCTTATGCCCCCTTACTAATGCTGATGACGTTTCTAATTGTGCCAAAGCTTCTCTATGTGGTTTCACTATAATGTGAATTGGCGTTCGGAATCGGCTATATAAAAAAGAAGGTCTCTTGTCATTGAGCTAAACATGGAATCGGCCAGCACACTGTGATAAGAAAAGATGTTAATTGGACGCAATAGTCTCAATAATTATATAGGCAATATTTTTCTGTTGAATAAAAAAATCTGTTCTATTCCAATATGGAATGTTACCTAAAAGGGAGAATACCACCCAAGGAGAGAGAAAAAATGATGCATGGTGATATAACCAGACATTCTAACGCCATCCACAACCACCCAACAAACATCAAAAAATATGGTACAAGATATCAAATAGTATAAGAGTATCTTTCAAATATGAAAAAATCAAATGTTGAACGTGAGAAGGGGAGAAAGATAAAATTAACACCACGACGCAAGAATTCAACAAGGGAAACATATTGAAAAACTAATGTAATCCGGATTTATACATCAATTCGGTACAAACTACATTTCTAAGTAACTTGAAATTCCTCTATTGTTTTTTCATGCAAGATGTAAGTTTGGGTTCAGCTTATCAAACCTAAAGGAAATGATAAATTTATCCTGAAAGTATAAAAATTAATTTATTTCATTAAAATTTTCGTTAGAATCAACAATACGTTCTACAACGGCGATCAAATTAGACCAATATCAAAATTTGAGTAATTGCTTTAAAAGATCATAGAGAATCCATTGATGGTAAAAATTACGAAAAGTTAATTTTCAAAATAGCAAAAATGCCATTTTGGGTGAAAATTAAAAAAAAAAAATCCGGCAACGCTTACCCTCCACTCGATCAAAGATAATTGAGAAGAAGATGCAGTCTTGTCATAGCAAAACTGAAGCAAAAGAGGACTCTGCCAACAAAATATCATAAAGTTTGCGTCGACGTGTCTCTCATATGTACTGCCGTTTGCGTCGGAAAATATCATAACATTTGTGTTTTTCATAAATTTCTGAATAAAAACCCACAAAAGCTATACCAAAACGATTGTAGAAAATTAAAATAAAACGTATGTGTATTTCAAAGCGAATATTCATTATGACTTTATGCGAATATTGTCGTTTTGAATTTATTCCTGGGCAGAGCTGCTTTTGAAAAAATTGACAAATAAAACAATTTTTTTTCTCATAGCCCTCTACACCTTGACATTTGTTTTCTCTTTATAAGAGCACAATGCTGAATCTTGTTATACTCAATTATCTTTGACTCGATTTTATACCAATGCCAATAGAAAATGTTTGCAGGGTATGTGGGCATCCCTACTACACTGTTGATATATTATACAGCAATGCAAAATCCGGAAAGATATGGTTGTATACATGTGGTGTGTGGCTGTTGCTTTGTGGATAACGAATAAATTAAGGCTATACCGCAACGAACATACACGCACACATATTTATATGGCTAAAACAAACAAAATAACCAAAAAACTCATTCCCATCTCCCACACCAGTCGTTGGCCCCAAGACTTTTGTTTTTCTGCACAAACGGATATCAACAACAGAAACGAGTAGCATGGATGGAGCTTTAGCACACCAGCAACAATTTGATATGCATACCATGATACATACAACACATTCGGCACACGAGAGTAAATTAATGTAGTGTAGTCGTGTCTCTCATCAAATGTCATTTTATTTAATATATATGTATGTGTATATCAGAGAGAGATAGAGAGTATACTTGTGTTTTGCTTTTCATGCAGGAGATTTGATGTTTCATCTCATTAGAGAATAATAAAATATAACTATAATGGTTAGTTTTATGCTAAACAAAATGTTTTTGTGTTTGTTGGTAGAATATCTGAACTGGAATTTATTTATTATTATTGCCAAAATGCCAATGCATTCAGTTCCTGAGAGATATGTATGTATATACACACACACATATGGCTAAGAAGACTAGGCTTTTAGTCATGTCCAGAGAATGAAGCCGCCGAGTCGCGCCGCCAATTTTAGCCGCCGCCGACCAGTTTTTTCCAGTCGAAGCCGCCGCCGAATATGTCGACTCATCTCGACTCAAAATTAGGCGCCAATTAATCATAAATATTGATTTAAATCAGAAAAATTTATTAAAAATTTTTGCATTTTTTGTCAAAATGTTTAACTTTCCACCCAAAATAAGTCAGTATCAAGTTGTTATAATAATTTTGCAAAAAATTAGCTCAGAAAATTTAAATGAAATGTAAATGCGATTGTAAGATTGGTTGTACAACTAATCTCATTACCATTCGGATAACTTCAAATTGATGTTATAATGGATAATTGTCCGCCGCCGAATAGACAAATTTATATTGGCTTAGCCGTCAAGCCGCCGCCGCCGGAGGCAAAAAATTAGTGTCAGCCGCCGCCGACAAAAATGGGTCGGCTTCATACTCTGGTCATGTCTATTCACTCCTGAATTTTGAAAGGCTTTACCAATTACTGGAGCTGTTGGATTTTAATCCTTTGTGGCTTAGAACGTGGATCCTGTACCAAGCTGTGCTTACAATTTTGGGAAATTCAACAACATACATACATTGAATGTATCTAATTAGAGAATCAGTACTTGCATTGGAGTCAATATGTCACACAGAAAAAAATTTTACCAATTTTTTTCTATTAAAATTTTAATTCAATGCAAAAAAATATTGACTTAAAAAAGTAAAGTATTCCATTTATTTTTTAATCAAAATAAAAATTAATGATGGAAATTAGTTGAATCAATTAAGTTTTTAATTGAATCAATTAATATTTTAATTGGTGTTGGAGATTCATGCTGTCATTTCCTAGATTTAAGAAGTTTCAATTAAAAATTAATTGGATCAATTAATTTCGTTATTGAATCCAAAAATATTTTTATTATATTTATTAGTCGACTTTTCCAAAATTTGACAAAAGTATATGCGTAATAATAGTCAGTTCAGCTTGTAACCCTAATGATAAGAATTTTATGGAGGGAAAAGAGGTTTTCATTACATTAAGGAAACTTTTCGTTACTTCAAAGGCTTTAATGGAGAAACGCATTTTTCAAACATTTAAATCCTATAATTAATGAAATAAATTTATAAATGTAGTGTCCTAAAATTTTAGGTTGCATCATTTCCATTAGGTCAGTATTTATTTTAATTTTTTTCTTTCTGATTTTTAGTTTAGTTAAAATCTCCTCTTTTCAAATAAATAATTGCTAACAAAATTTCTATTGTTTTTCAGGATCTGTGAAGGACATTATCAAACCAGTGTCTCCTTACAATGGTGAATAGCAAAGACAATCTAACTTATAGTTCAAAAGGAATATGTGTGACAGAGCCATTGTGTAATATCCCATATGCGATAATCTCCAAAAAAGAAACAAGAAAAGAATTTGCCTCAATAGCACTCTAGTGTGAATGTGTAAATATTTCTAACCTGATTAACACAAAGTCAACGGTTAAGATTTTGATGGCTCAAACAATTGTATAATATTAAATGTAACAACTATCACCGAAACTCAAAAAGCAGGCAAACTACAACAACGACTACAAGTTGGGCAATAACAGCAAGTTGGCCTTATCCACAAAACGAAAGATTTGGATTATTCAACAGAAAAAAATCCCCTTCGTTCCTCACCAATACAAATAGAGACCAACTGACGGATTTAGCAATAACTTGGTTACCCAAAAGGATTATCATGTTGAACGCTGGTGGTAAGTATGCTAGAATATTTTAACTTGTAGAAACTTGGAAATAGTTTAGCCGTAACATCCGTATGCACATTATCTGTCGATTTTGGTTGGTGACTTTTAATTAACACTATGATTGGCCAATAAAATCAGATTGTGTCATCTCTATGTTGAATTTTGCCATTTCGTTCAATGTTGACCTTTTTAATTGAATTACATTCGTTTTTTTTCTTTGTTTTAAAATGTTCGCAGATATGATGGGGCCGGTGTGTCAAAATTCTTTGTTCCGTTCGTAATACGAGTTTATAGTGTAGTTGGAAAATAAACCAAAAATATGTTCCTTCGAACTTTTAGAAAAACGAAATTCTTTAATAGCATAGAAACTCGAATTTATTATAAGGTTGCAACGATTTCTAATCTTTTTACTCATTTTTGAAAAACGATTGTCTTAATGCAGCATTTTGAGGTTACGTAGCAAACATGAACTATAGCCCAAATCTTGCGAAAATTTTTGTAATATGTTTAAAATTATATTTCAGTTCAGTAAATCCAATTAATTTTTAATTGAAATTTCTTCAATCACCAACGTAAAATCAATTGATCCAATTAAAAATGTAATTGATACTACTAATTTCTGTGATTGATATTTATTTCAAATAAAAAAATTGTTGAACCAATTAAAAATTCAATTGGCAAAATTTTGGTGATATTTTTTGTATGAACCAGAGCCAAAATGTTCAAAAAACGCAGCGTAAATTTATAATTTTGAAAAACTTGACATTTCTGTAGGGTACGATATAATTTTCTTCGCCTTGCTTTATTTAATTCTTTTTTGTTGTACTCGTTTTATCGTCCAGCCATGTTTGCCAAAATCTATTGTTCGTTTAGTTTTCTATTTGCTCACTAGGATTGTTTTGAAATTTCTAGCACATTGCTTTGGTTTGTTTGGAACGAGATTCGATTTTCCATTTATATTTTCCAAACAATTCCTCTATTGTGTTTATCTTCTAGTCGGTCAAAAGACCAAAGGTCACGCAATATAGTTTTAGTGTATTTTATTGATGTTAATGTTGTTATTGTTTTTGACAGTGTTTATGAAGTCCTGTAAGACATGCTCACCACTAATCCATTGGCACTCCCTCGGCTAACGATTGCGCCCGTTAAAATGCTTTATTCCACCTTTGTACATTAATAAGTAAATATCAGGCTATACCAAACCGGCCAAAAGGAACATTGTTAACAAAAGGCATTGTTCGCATGCTTGACACCACGCATGTATGGCCAAAAGTCAACCACCCACCCAAAGACGATGATCAACTTTGAATGTCCTTCTTGTGGCCCATGCCCAAGCATTTAGAACGAAACAAGCGTTAAAACCAAATTGCAAATAACCTTTAAAACTGCTGAGTATGGCCATAAGACAATGAATGCCTGGCGTAGGCAAAACAACAAAGAGGCCAGGTAAAGTGTATTAACCTGTCATAAATTTCCAAGTATTCCATATATACTTGCACTTATTCCGGCCAACGCTAAGTGCCACTGCTCCAGTCCCAGGTGAAAAACCTGGAAATATAGCGAAGTTTATACCAGAGCAGTCGGCTCACTAACAAACTTGGACGTAAAGTTTGTTTGAATTTCAAAAATGGCAAATGTGTAAAAATGTATGTGGGACTATGTAGATGCATTCGCGTACGTGTGTGTGTAGGAGAGTTGGTCCTTATCAAGGTAAAAAAAGAAAAACAAATCCATAAAACTGCTTCTTCTTATTATATACTTTTGGGATGAAGTAGAAATTTCATAAATATAGAATACATTAAAGCTTTATATTAATTTTCAGTAGAGTTTACCTTCAGGTTGATGCTTTATTCATGGAGTTTGTAGTGTTGTGTATGCTCTCCCCCATATAATCTCTTTTAATTATGATGCTCATACTGGAGAAGTTATATTTGCACACTGATATACACGTAACACACACACACACACGTATTACAAATGGAAAACAAAAGGCAACCCATCGTATAAGCCCAAAAGTATACTGTAATTTCTGTTATTAATTATAATGAGATATGAAGAAGTAGAAATTTTCAGTAACAGGTAGGCATATACCATATTTTATAATAAAGCTACTTGTTCAAAAGAGAATGAGTAAGCAATTCACACAATTGAAATAATAAATGAATGTTTTATTAATAAATTGAACTTAAGAAATTGAAAGTATTCTTAAGATAAAGATTCTTAAGACAAGATAAGATTAAATCTTAACAGTACAGATTAAAAATCTTAAAAATGCAGCATAATTATTGTATAGTTCTTGTGAGCGGATTGATTATAGCATATAATGAGCATAGTATCATCATCAAGTATTCGCTATATTGGTAGCTTGCTAACATTTACATACTGTGTAACATTATGACACCAACGGTGGCAGATGCAATATGGCATTAAGAATGCATGTACTTAACAAGCATCTCTTGGCATCATTACTTGGAATGTATTCCCAACTAATTCCCAACTTTATGTAATTCTAGAGTTTTCTATAGAATTATACTCTAATCTCAATTGTATACAG
Organism: Haematobia irritans; assembly: GCF_050003625.1. Taxonomy (NCBI): domain Eukaryota; kingdom Metazoa; phylum Arthropoda; class Insecta; order Diptera; family Muscidae; genus Haematobia; species Haematobia irritans. The sequence continues at coordinate 2,949,763 of NC_134400.1, forward strand.
ATTGACCATACACAGGAAAAAATTCTGATTCAGTCACGAAAATAATTGTTTCGATTAATTCTATTTATTGAAATTGCTTATACGAAAATGATAGTATCAATCATAGAATTAGACGTAAGAAAATATACTAGATAAAAAAAAATAATAGATTCTGCGACAAGTTAAATTAGTTTTAGAATTTAATTGTTTTTTATCGGAAAAACTAAATAATTTTTTAATTGAAGCAATCAAATATTTAGTAAAACTTGTGGGTTTAAATTAATTTTTTAATTTAATAATTATTTATTTGACCTTTAGAAGAAGCATGCTTTAGCACAGGTTTCCTTCGATTTGAATTAAAACCAATGAAAAACCGATGATTATAAAATTAAGTATATAGAAACTACGTGACGAACACTTTATTATAAAATATTATATTTAAGAGTAAACAAACCAAATTTTATGACAAGCGATTCAACAATTGTCTCTAATATTTTGTTTTGCTTCCAAAAATTTTTTTTAGAGTCAAAATAAAAAATAGTTTGGTTCAAATTTCGTTCCTAAGAAAAGACAACTCTTCTTTCAGTGCAACAACATTTTGTAATTGAAAATATTTATTTTAATTTCATTAAAATATCAATTGGAATAATTAATATTGTAATTAAAAAATTTAACATTTTTAATCATTTTCTTAACTGACATGTGAGTAAAAAGTTAATTTTGTTAGTAATTGATTATTTCTTCAGCGTCAATCAACTATTTAGTTGGAAATATCTCATTGATATTTTTTTCTGTATTTATATAGGCTCTAAGAATTTATTAAAATTTCAATTGCCGCCTTTACTCACATATATTAATACATTCTTTCAGTGCAACAACATTTTGTAATTGAAAATATTTATTTTAATTTCATTAAAATATCAATTGGAATAATTAATATTGTAATTAAAAAATTTAACATTTTTAATCATTTTCTTAACTGACATGTGAGTAAAGAGTTAATTTTGTTAGTAATTGATTATTTCTTCAGCGTCAATCAACTATTTAGTTGGAAATATCTGATTGATATTTTTTCTGTGTTTATATAGGCTCTAAGAATTTATTAAAATTTCAATTGCCGCCTTTACTCACATATATTAAGACATTCATAGACTATGCAGAATTTATTTACCTGTACAGGATTTTACAGAAATATTTTAATATACTGGATGCAGATGTTTTCTCAAGACACCCGGGAGCACGTAAACTAGATTATGTAATCATAGCCCTTGTTATTGTGATTACAAATAACAAACAAAAGAAGGGAAGAAACAACATAACATCTTTTGTGATAGAATTGTTATATATCGTATATATGTATGTATATAAATTTTTGTTGTTGTTAATGCTCATCCGAAATGCTCAGCATTTTAAATGAATGCATATGAAAAGCAACGACAACACAAGCCCCCTTAATAGAAGAAACGAAGACTGATGTGGTGAGGGGAATTGTAAGGAGAATCGTAAAAGCAGAAAAGGAATGTGAGCAATGGAACCCATCATAATTTTCTGGGGAGTCATTCTCACGCACAATTTGGATATGAAAGAAAGTCTTGCATAAATCTTTAATAAATAAAAAAAAGAAGAATAATATAACAACGAAACAAAACAAAACATTTACCAAAAAATATAATGGCTCTGGTGAAGTAGCAGGTTTAGGCTTGGTATAAAACAAAATTATGAAGCATATCTTAGGGCAGTGATGATGAAGCTATTGCCTTGGGTATATGAGATGTCTTAACATTTATTCTATTGTGCAATCTCTAATCCATACACCACAGCCTTCTGCTTTAAAATATCCAAGGTAAATATTTGTTGAACAATTTAAAAATACATGCAGCAATCAAGCGTTAAATCTTTAATTTGATTGATTTATAACATTGTCCCATCATTTCTGAGTTTTGTATAAAATTCTTTACAATTCACAACATTCGTTTTCCACCAAAGCCATAGCCATTGTTGCCAGCCCATGTTTTGTGATTTATTGACCATTGATTGTTTGCCTGGCCTTTGCTGTAAAGAAAATAAAAAAAAAAATGATTCCTCTTCATCTGAAGCCTTACGATTACGGGAAAATTACGAGAAAAAAGTAATTCATTAAACAAAATGTATACTTAAGCATCATTAAGTTGACAATGACCGTAATGGTCTGTGAGATATTTAAAAAAATTATTAATTACATCAGGCATTTCATATTCGACGAACTGTGTCCACAGTAAAACCCATAACGAAGGATGCTGGCTAAAGAAGCCACTTGAAAATGCAGAGTATATAGGAGAAGAGGTGAAGCTGAAAGTAGAAGCCCCATATTAATTTGCATTTAACAACAAATGACGGAAAAAGCAATGATAGTTACTTTTACATAGACACTTTTCAACTTGTCGCGCTAACGAATCACTACAACAAGATGAAAATCAATTAAATTCAAAGGCGTTCCGGAGCAACAGCATCGTAGAGTGGAGGTGGTGCAACTATAGTCTCAGTCAGGTATCATGGCATAAAATGTAAACTAGCCTAAGGATAATTTCCATGGACTAAACTAAAAATACCAGGTTCCATCATGGGAAAAATGAACTATCTCGTGCGAAAATTGAACTAAATTGTACTCCAAATATTGAAATTCATTAAAGTAACGAAAATTTTCCGACATTTTTGGATTTTTAATTACTATTTACGAAATGTGTCTTTCTTGAAAAGAAAAAATGAACTACAAATAAAGAAAAAATCTTAGGCGCCAGATCATTCCCTTTTGAACCACGCTGTAGTTCATTCTTACTATTTTTGAGAAGTGTACGAAAAACTTCTTCTGTTGTAGTTAGAATTGGACTAATTTGTATGTCATTGAAATTTTACTGCCATTTCATAAAATTTTTGAGACATACTTGGAATAAAGAAAAATTCGTTGGGCTGGGGAAAATTTCTTACAAAATTTTACAAATAAACTTAAACAAAATAAAATTTTTGCAATAAATATTAGTTCATTTTTGCGTCAATTTTACAACATATTTTTTTCTGTTTAGAAAAGGTAGTCATTTTAGGTCCTTTGGCTTTTGAAAATCCGATGACAATGTGTATTGCTGCATAGATCTTTCAAACATGATAATGTTGAACAAGTTCTTGTTAAAGTACTTGGTGTGCACCTTCCAAAAGGATAAAATACTTCAAGTCGTCTTAACGACTATGAACTCAAATGCCCAAGAACACTTGTAGCTGTAATTGTCGTTGTTGAAGCCATATCTAGACTTTGTGAAAGCTTCTATCGTGCATATATATTTTAGTGTTGCCAAGTGTATTAAAATTAGTTTAAAAAATAATATATTTAGGGTTAATTTGCTGGGTAAACTAATTCAGGTAATTATTTGCAGTCAGATGGCTGAAGTCGACCATTACATTGGCAATTCCAATGTTTACATTTTGTAGCCAAATCTTTAAGCCAACAAGTTGAAATCGTTTATTGTTCTATATTACAATACCTCGAAAAAAATTTCCCCAAAAAAAATTATTTCTTTATACCATAAATGTATAAATTTGGCAATACTACCATATATGCTTGTACCATTGTGGGTTGTGCGAATTTTCCTTATTCTGTGTATGCATGTCCTATAAAAAAAACATATGGACAGACAAAAGAATGGACGGACATAGTTTTGGCAATATTTAGACACTTAAACCCTTAGCGGCAACTAATGCAAAAGCAACAACAACTATAATAGAAAAAACTATTGCAACACTTCATTGCTCTCATACACATCTTCTCTATGAACCTGCATTGCTCAGGGATGAAAAATCTGTTTTTCTCAATTATACGAAAAATAGAACAATAAATGTACTTTTTAAGATCAAATTGTATCAGCATAGAGAAAAAACTAAATCAAAATATATTTTTTTGCAATAAAATAAAAGAATTTTATCATCTACAAGAAAATACTTTACAAGAAAGGGGAATTTCGTTTGTCTAAAATTTCGTTCATGTGTTTTTTTTGTGTGTAACTTCTTGAAAACGTACAGACTAGGGCTGTCACTCGGGATAAATCCCATCCCGGGATTTTCGGGACGGGATTAATCCCGAATCCCGGGAGTTTTCGGGATCCCGAAAAACTAATTCCAATTTGTTAAATTTGTAACTTTTTAGCATCCTTTATTAAATTGGGGGTTTCATTCAATGCAAACGGCTCTTAGATTTCATACCCGACAAATGGAATTAAACATTTATGGTACACCTTGGGTAAGAATTTATTATACATGAGATATACTATAATAAGCACAATTTCATCAAAAATCGAAGTAAAAGATAATGTCCTCCTTTGAACAATGAGTTCATGTGAAATGTAATTCGTGACACATAAAATAAAAAGCAATGATAAAGGGTCTGTGGACAAAATGACAAAATCAAGTTTATCTGACAAAAAATTTGGGATGTCTTGATATTTTTAAGAATTTACTAAAACGATGAAGTACAAAAGGATTAACACAAATGTACGAAATATACCTAATCTAACTAAAATCCTTAAAATGCTTTGCTGAGTAATATAGCGATAAAAATTACTTTTTATTTTTTTGTTTTTCTTTTCTTGACATTGTTGAGTTGGACTAAGTGTTCGTTAAGTATGATAGCAATGAGCAATTTGATTTTTAATTTACTCTTGTTAATAAAATTGAATTAACCTAATTTGATTTCAGGTACAATAATTTTTTGCCACTGTAGATTGTTATAACTTAAAATATTTCAAGAATCCCGGAAAATCCCGAGATCCCGGAATTCTAAATTTTTAAATCCCGAATACCGGGATTTTCAAATATCGATCCCTAATGACAGCCCTAGTACTGATTAATTCAAATTGTACCAAATAGATCATTGCAACACCATTGTAGATTTGTCTGTGGAATGCTCCAAAATTAGTACATTTGTACCAACATTTACATCCCTGACATAACTACCGCATCATAGAGATCAGTGCTGCCGCTACTACTTCAATCGAAGTATTTTGCTTCATTTTCACAAAATGTACTTCGTCACTCCTTCTTCCAAAAATCTGCTTCACTTTTTGTACTGCTTCAAATTTTAAAATTTTTCCCCATATTATCTAATTGTTTTTCCTATTCCTTTAATTACAATGAACATAGCGGTTTTATTCATTGAATTATTAACCGATGTGGACCAATTTTTGCATGGTTGTTAGAGACCATTTACTTACACCATGTACCAAATTTCAGCCGGATCGGATGAAATTTGCTTCTCTTAGAGCAATCGCAAACCAAATTTGGGGGTCCGTTTATATGGGGGCTATACGTAAAAGTGGACCGATATGGCCCATTTGCAATACCATCCGACCTACATCAATAACAACTACTTGTGCCAAGTTTCAAGTCGATAGCTTGTTTCGTTAGGAAGACGGACGGACATGCTCAGATCGACTCAGAATTTCACCACGACCCAGAATATATGTTATATACTTTATGGGGTCTTAGAGCAATATTTCGATGTGTTACAAACGGAATGACAAAGTTAATATACCCCCATCCTATGGTTGAGGGTATAATAAAATGAATTCTATTGTTTTGTTTTCAAAAATGTATGCTACTTCAATTTTATTCAATCTACTCCAGTTCTTTCCAAAATCTACTTCACTCAATTTTTCACTAGCGGCAGCACTGATAGAGATAGTGAGATTCGCTCGCACCTACTGCATGTACGTCTGTGTGTGCATTGGTATATCTGCATGGATGTTTTTACACACTTAACTATGTTTATATAGAAAACTAACGAGCTGTTGCTCTTTGACAAAATGCATTTGTAACATTCCGTTAGATCTCACTCACACAATCCACTGCTATAGCATTATACAGCCCAATGACAAAAGCGACTGCATAAAGAAACTGCAATGAATAAATCTGTCTCAAAAGTCAGTTATGATTGTGAAAGATGATACAATCAACACTAAGCCATTGACAGCAATTCATAGCTATGTATCCACCATTTGTATACCAGAGGTTATACCTATAAGGGGATATACAGTATCCAACTAAAATATGAGGAACACCAAAGAAGTCGTAAGCAGATACCTTATCATGAAATCGAATATATGTTGATTCTTGGATACAAAGAATTAGATCTCAACTAATTTGAATAAAGTACATCCAAAAAATAGCTTAAACAAGTCAAAAGATTTATGTATGAATAAACGTCCAAAAAGTCCACACACGCAGAGAAGAAACATGATTTTTGCGGCGACCATGTAGCATTTTCACCTGCAACCATGTTGGCTCAGTGAATATAGTTTTAAGAAAAATAAAATTTTCCTCATCTAAAATGTTATTATATTGATAAAAAGAATTTTGTTTGAATCAAAAGACAATGGTCACGGTCTAAAATGTTATGGTATTCGTCAAAAATGGTTTTCTTTCAGTTAAAAGAACATGGTCACAACTTAAAAAACTTTTTTCGTCGTCGAAAAAAAGACACCACTTGAGAAGAGAAAAAGCAAAATTAACTTTATTTATTGGTTTTTATTTATTTATACATTAAATCATTCTTTATTTGTATTTACATATAATGTCGTGCAATTTGTCGTTTAATTTCAACAATAAGTAATCATTTCATATATACTTCGTGCTCATCAAACGTACAAACGCAGACATCATGTAACTGCAAATAAAAATAAATTATACCATATAACAAAACGCAGAACAAAACAAGTAAGGAAAGTCTAAAGTTGGGCGGGGCAGACTATATTATACCCTGCACCACTTAGTAGATCTAAATTTTCGATACCATATCACATTCGTCAAACGTGTTGGGGGCTATATATAAAGGTTTGTCCCAAATACATACATTTAAATATCACTCGATCTGGACAGAATTTGATAGACTTCTACAAAATCTATTGACTCAATATTTATGTCGGAATATGTTGGTATTTTGACTATTTTTGTCGAAATCAGAAAAACATATATATGGGAGCTATATCTAAATCTGAACCGATGTCAACCAAATTTGGCACGCATAGCTACAATGCTAATTCTACTCCCTGTGCAAATTTTCAACTAAATCGGAGTTAAAAATTGGCCTCTGTGGTCATATGAGTGTAAATCGGGCGAAAGCTATATATGGGAGATATATCCAAATCTGAACCGATTTCAACCAAATTTGGCACGCATAGTTACAATGCTAATTCTACTCCCTATGCAAAATTTCAATTAAATCGGAGCAAAAAATTGGCCTCTGTGGGCATTTGAGTGCAAATCGGGCGAAAGCTATATATGGGAGCTATTTCTAAATCTGAACCGATTTGGCTGATATTTTGCAAGTTTTTCGAGACTCATAAAATATTCGGATGAACGGAATTTGAGGAAGATCGGTTGATATACACGCCAATTATGACCAGATCGGTGAAAAATATATATGGCAGCTATATCTAAATCTGAACCGATTTTTTCCAAAATCAATAGGGATCGTCTTTGAGCCGAAACAGGACCCTATACCAAATTTTAAGACAATCGGACTAAAACTGCGAGCTGTACTTTGCACACAAAAATACATCAACAGACAGACAGACGGACAGACAGACAGACATCGCTAAATCGACTCAGAATTTAATTCTAAGCCGATCCGTATACTAAAAGGTTGGTCTATGATTACTCCTTCTTGGCGTTACATACAAATGCACAAACTTATTATACCCTGTACCACAGTAGTGGTTAAGGGTATAAAAACAGGTACATTTAAATATGTCTCGATCTGGACAGAATTTGATAGACTTCTTCAAAATCTATAGACTCAAAATTTAAGTCGGCTAATGCACTAGGGTGGAACACAATGTTAATAAAAAACAAGTAAGGAAAGTCTAAAGTCGGGCGGGGCCGACTATATTATACCCTGCACCACTTTGTAGATCTAAATTTTCGATATCATATCACATCCGTCAAACGTGTTGGATGCTGTATATAAAGGTTCGTCCCAAATACATACATTTAAATATCACTCCATTGGACTGAATTTGACAGGATTTTACAAAATCTATAGACTCAAAATTTAAGTTGGCTAATGCACTAGGGTGGAACACAATTTTAGTAAAAAAAAAAAATGGGAAACATTTAAATCTGAAGCAATTTTAATGAAACTTCGCAAAAGTTTATTTATGATTTATCGCTCGATATATATGTATTAGAAGTTTAGGAAAATTAGAGTCATTTTTACAACTTTTCGACTAAGCAGTGACGATTTTACAAGGAAAATGTTGGTATTTTGACCATTTTTGTCGAAATCAGAAAAACATATATATGGGAGTTATATCTAAATCTGAACCGATTTCAACCAAATTTGGCACGCATAGCAACAATGCTAATTCTACTCCCTGTGTAAAATTTCAACTAAATCGGAGTTAAAAATTGGCCTCTGTGGTCACATGAGTGTAAATCGGGTGAAAGCTATATATGGGAGATATATCTAAATCTGAACCGATTTCAACCAAATTTGGCACGCATAGCTACAATGCTAATTCTACTATCTGTGCAAAATTTCAACTAAATCGGAGCTAAAAATTGGCCTCTGTGGTCATATGAGTGTAAATCGGGCGAAAGATATATATGGGAGCTATATCTAAATCTTAACTGATTTCAATAAAATTTGGCACACTTGACTATAGTACTAATTGTTCTTCTTGTGCAAAATTTTAAGCAAATTATGGTAAAACTCTGGCTTCTGTGGTCATATAAGTCCATATATATATCTAAATCAGAACCGATTTCTTCAAAAATGGATAGGGGTCTATTGTGAGCCAAAACACATACTTGTGCCAAATTTGAACTCGATTGGACTAAAACTGCGACCTAGACTTTGATTACAAAAATGTGTTCACGGACAGGCGGACATGGCTATATCGACTCGGGAGCCTACCCTGAGCATTTTTGCCAAAGACACCATGTGTCTATCTCGTCTCCTTCTGGGTGTTGCAAACATATGCACTAACTTATAATAAATACCCTGTTCCACAGTGTGGCGCAGGGTATAAAAATTGAATGGTCAGGTACATGATTTTCGCGACCATGTAATGGTCTCAAATTCTATCATTTAAATAATAGAACAGGTTTGCGGCATTTGAGAACCATTTAAATATATATTTTTCTCCGCTCGAAAATTATTTTTACAAAGACAAAATACATGGTTTTCGCGACAATTACATACTCTAGATAAGCATTAAATGGATGCGGCAACCATGTCCAAACATGTTTTTTGTGTGCGTGCAGGGACCTTACCACCCATCGAAGTGTTAAGTCGTAAAAGCAAACAAAATGTTTGATTATCGTATTTTGTAACTTTTAAGGATATTAGAGTACAGGAATATACAAAAAACTAATTTTGGTTCTTAAATATGCCTCGGGTAACTTTTAAAACCTGAAAGTTTTACAATTTGTTTTTCTCTAGACCTTGAAGTAAAAAATATAACCGACTGCTGTTTTTAGCAGATTTTTATACCCACCACCATAGAATGGTGACGGGATATACGTTTGTCATTTTGTTTGTAACACATCATAATATCGATTTCCGACTATATGAAGTATATATATTCTTGGTCAGGGAAAAATTCTATGTCCGTCTGTCCGTCCGTCTGTCTTGTTATCACGCTACAGCCTTCAATAATGGTCGGTCCAGGTTTTGATATAGTCCCCATATAAATCGTCCTGCCGATTTGGGGTCTTGGGCTTATAGAAACCGTAGTTTTTGTTTTGGTATAGACCATATATAGACCGTTTTACTTCTTGGGCTTCTGAAATCCATAGATTTTATCCAATTTACCTGAAATCGGAAATCTAAAGGTATTTTACAACCACAAAGGTGTGCCGAAAATGCTGTATATTAGCACATGTTTTGTGTATAGCCCCCATATAGACTTATCTCCCGAATTTACTTTTTGGGCTTCTAAATCCATAGATTTTATCCAATTTGCCTGAAAATATAAATCGAGAGATATTTTAGAACTACAAATAACATAGTAGTTATAACAGGTGGACTGACCATGAAAATAGCTTGAAACTGAGAGTGGGATTTCCAGATTTTACTTCATAATCATTTAAATAATGGCAGTAAATATCTGCAGATTTTAGAAGAAAGGCGTTATTTCATCATTTTCTTGCACACTCAAACAAAATTGGTTCATATAAATCCAGAATCTGATCTAGTCTTCATAGATAGAATCATTGGATTTGTTTTCGGGAAGCGTACTGATTGTACTGATCTGCTTGCAGAATAGCCCCCTTGAAATTCTATATTATCAAGTAACCCGCTACGACGAAGAGTTTCCAAAGGAAACTATAATATTTGATTCATGGTGGTGGGTATTTAAGATTCGGCCCGGCCGAACTTACTGCTGTAAATATATACTTGTTTTCTATTAATCGGGCAGAGTATTTGGATTGGTTTGTTGCTTCATAATGGAATAAAATCGATTTGGATTCTTTGGTTCTATTGGACGCTTCTTCCAAATATCACCACATTTTTTCCTTATGCCCCTATTCGTTGACATCGTATTTTTTCTGGATACTGTGGTAGTATACAATAAAGTATTTTACTAACCACCTACCATGGGTCACAATAAGTCAAAGATCTCAGCTGTATTATTTTGCGGTTCATGAGAGTCTGAGGCCATGCGTCTGAGGGTGCAAGAAAAGAATTCATTATGTTTGTAATTGTATCCGATTCTTGTGAATCTAAATATGAATTTGTGTGTGTATGTGATAGTTGGAATTTTTTCTGTTTTTAATCCTGTCATAAATAAACTATTAAATAATAGAAAAACACAGCTAAGAAGCACACTGCGTCTCATGGGCAACAGAGGTCCAAATGTTCGCAGACAAAACCCAAATGCATGATTAATTAAAATTTTAAATGTCAACGATGTCAAAAGAGCTTTGGACAAGTGAGAAGCTTTATGCGAAATTGTCCGCATTCATATCAAATAAAGTTTATTTTATTCCAAGTGCTTTCTTTTGTTTTGCAAGAACTTAAGTACCTGGTTTTTGTTTGTACAAATTTAAACACCTGGGCCCAATCTAATAAAGGTTAAACGGAACGAGAAAAAGATATCCAAAGTTCCGATTAAGACTATGGTCAGGACACCCATACGAAAGAAGGGTAATTGCATAGCCTCAATGAAAATGTCAAAAGCCGATTTAATTCTATTTTAGTTCATGTCAATTAGTTGATTGTAATTAAATTTGCCACAATGTGAGAAAATGCTCTTGATATGATTTTGTTTTTAAAAACTTTAAATCAAAATAAGAAAAACGTTTTACACAAAAACTACATAATTTTACTAAATTTGAATTTTTCACAAATAAGAAAATTGTACCTAAATTCCATCCATATTCTTGTTTTAGAGTATGTGGAAAAATTTGGCAATGCAAAGAAAATGTTATATCATCAAAAATCATCGGGTCGCCTGGTTGATTGAACAATACTACCTGTAATCCTGATTTGGGTCATCTTTCCATAATTCTTAGCATTAATGATGTTCATATTGCTGAGAGGCCCTTTCGAGACAAACTCCTTGCTTCCCAATTGTTCAGAGGAGGTCTAACTTCCCAATGGAAGTTGTTTCATTCTCTCACCATTAGACCGACTACACTGAAAAAACAGTGAACCCACCAGAAAGAAAACTTTTGGTTAAGTTTAGAAAATTTTGAATGGTTTTAGAAAATTTTAACTATATAGTATTACAAACGCTGTCATCACGCCGATATCACAAAAATAAGTAAATATTTTTCGATAAATTCAAAAAAATTTTTTTCACTTGTTAAAGAAAATTTTGTAGTTTGAAGGAAAAAATTGGAGTTCAAAATTGCAAGAATGTCTTTATTGACATACCAAGTTCATGATGAACACATTTTTAGTAAAATTTACAAATGTAAAGAAGTAATGAACTATTTTGTGAGAAATACGAATTTAGTAAATCTTTATGCTTAATTTGTATTATAATTTTTTTAGTTCATTTAACTAACGTACGCAAAAAATTATTGAAGTAAAGGATACTTTCTCCAAACATAATAATTCCATGAACTAAAAAAAGTTAAATTGGCTTTAGTGAAATAGAGAGTTCACTTTTTTGAGTGTAGAACAGTCGCATATTGAACTCGGAGATATCTTGCTGATATTTCCAGTTTATTCGTCGCATGCAGTGGATTGTTGGCCAAAAATTTATAATCGGTCTTCGGCACCAAGAGGCCGATTAACCGAAGCTTTTTGATTAATTTATTTGATATTGATTTGTCCAAGTGTTGAATTTGTCTCAGTCAAAACACCCAGTACAAATAAAACGTAAAAAAATTATAAAAAATCATTTTTGTCAGTGAATTACCTTTTATTGTTGTATTTATGCATTTGATAAAAAAATATTCTAATATTGAACTAAAACACACCAAATTTCTGGAAGTACAAATTTGAGGAAAATAATCGGCTACGGCCAAAAAAAACCGCTTCGGTCGAAATCTAATACCTATTGCCATAAGGTCAAACTAAAAAAATAATTCAAAATGTTTTCCACAAAAAAGATTTATTCTTCAATAGTGGTATAGGTAGTAGGTCGAAACATAAACGTAACTGCATATATAACAGCAACAGTTTTTGCTTACTTTCATAGATGCCCTCCATTTTTTCCAACTAATGTCATCCTATAAGTATGCTATAGCATCCAAAGTATGCTTCAACTTTTCATATGCATTTTTCTGTGCTAAATTGAAATATGTGAAATGTTTTACTGGCATATTGTTTATGCACAAATATGTTCTTCTTTTTTTGATTAAATTAAATCAGCTTTTCTTTTTTTTTTGTTTTTTTGCTTCATGACTTCACATATGTATATTCCTTTTGCCAAATGAAACGCTCAGCTCTAGCAAGTGGTAGATTCATACAAACTAAATAAACGTTATGTAAATGTTCCCGCTCGATCTTGTATGGATGAAGGGAACACAGTAAAAGGAATTTTTAGTTAAAACAAAAAAGTGAACATCGATATGTGCATGGAAGCTCATTCATTCGTTACGTACACATTCATATGCAAATTTCATATATACACTAGATTTGTATGTGTGCATGTTTAAAATTTTAAAGGAATTTGTGTCAGCAACGTGTGCCATTGCAGATGAAATTGTTTTGACCATTAAACAAAATTGTTGATCATCGTTGCTACAGAAACTGCAATAAAAAGTGAAATAAAATCGAAGAATAAATGTTTGCATACTTTAAGGCATCTACATAAATATCAATAGCATTGCATAACTCACAGGTCATCATATGCTTTTTAATCATCATAATGCAAACATGTTCCAATTTCATGAAAACTCGAATGTGAAAAACAGGTTGTCCAAGGTTTCATTCGCTTGGATAGGTGGGTATTGGTGATGGTTCCTGAGATAGTTATGTGGCTGATCTAAGGGAATTTATGGGTCAAGCGAGATGAAACATGCTGTATGAGAGGGCTTAGACTGGTTGTGGCCTCATTTAATACATTATACCTCGTTTAATATATTAATACATTTTTCGACAGGCTTGGGAGGAGTAGAGTAGGAAGATCCCGCAACACCATTATTTCCCTATGTATACAATAGTTTTGTGATCCAGTATCATGCTAATGTAATATTGATAATTTTGTCCGGGTGTACATGTTATGCTCTGCTAAAATTTATATTTACGTCATCACTTTTTTTTTTTGCAATCTTTAAAAATACAATTATATTTTTTCCTATTGCATATAAAAATAAAATTCAAGACCATTTTAGGTCTTATCACATGCATCCATCTAGTCTAATATATCGTAGTTCTATTTAATATACGTCCTTCTGGTAACTAAATATTGCCATTGATAACGACGCTATTTGAGATTATGAAAAAAGCTAATTTTATTTTTATTATTAATTTTATCCTTGCCTACCATTAGGCGATCTAATAATAATATTATCAATAATAGATTTGCTTCATATTTTACGTGTTGGCTTAAACGCTCAATATTTTATAATTAGATTGGCGTTTGTACTATCAGATGAAGTACATCCCATTCGTTTATTAGTTTATTAAAACATATTCTCATGGAGCAACATGTATATTTCAAATTCATTTAAGTTCATTATAATAGTGCAGATAATTTAAGTAACATTTCACAATAACCTTCATACCGTCAAAAAAGTTTACTTATTTTTAATATATATATTTTAAATATTTTTATTGATAGCTATAAAGTCCAGTGCGTTTTTTGGGGCTTTATATGGTAGTGTGTGGTAACCGTGGTTATAAGAGAGGGTTTGTCATGATTGATACGAAAATAGAATCTGCAGAGTTTTCCAAACTGCTTTTTTGGCCAAAAAAGAAAAAAGACATGTAGTCAAACCCACCTCGCTTTACGTGGTTTTCGAATTCCATTTATCATGGGTTTTCAGTCTGATACAGTTCTAGGTAGGTCGTTTATTTCGGGAGCTAAAGTTTATTTGTAAACATTATCAAATATCAAAAACCCCTTGCAAACCTATCTTTCATTATTACATATGCTCAATCATTTAAAAAATGGCACAATTTTTCATAAAGAAAAATACAACTTCAATTCTTAATAGAATTTTGAAATCACTTCTTTCAAATTAAATTTAAATTAACCTAATAATCACCTTATTTTGGATTTCGCCGAAAATCAACGCTTAAACTTGACAGTTCTGGGGAGAAACAAGATTTGCCTACTAATATATAACTTTTATTGCATATGTTAGGGGGTACATATGTTCTGAGAAAAGTGATCACAAAATTAGTATAATAGTTCTGGGGAAAAACACGATTTACCTACTGTATACAATATTCGTTGCATATTTTTAGGGGGTACATGTGTTCTGAGAAAAGTAATCACAAAATTAGTGTAACAAGCGTAAACTTTGGGATTATTAAATTTACAAAATATGTTGCAGTATTAAATGAATTGTGACACAACGCTACAAAAAATGGCACAAAAATGTAAAAAGTATGGCACAAAAGTTTCAATGGTTGAACAAAGTGGCAAATTTGCCACTAAAGAGTGCCGCAACGTTAACACTGATCACAATGTTGATCATCAAGACGTTTATCAAAGTCATATTACTCGTAGGCCTCTTATATTTTCCTCTATGCGAGAGTCATTGGCAGTTATATAACGTTGTGGTGAACATATTGGAATACTTTCGCTTTCACTGAAATTTTAATTCTATTCGTTTGTAGTCCTATTGCTTTCTCTGGGGAAAATTCTAATATACAGGCATGAAGTCCACCCGCCTTGACAGAATATATTTCACTTCATGACTACACACATATATATACTATAGAGATCTTAAGGGTGGTTCAAACACAATGTTACAATAATCATAGTTTTAAAAAAGACACAGTCCTTCACAATCCTCTAGCATTTCAGAGCAATTCGTTACCAAGCGGGATTGTATACTATTCCTCGCACCATCATCTAGCTTATATTGAATTAAATTGCAACTCATGTCACACATTCTGGTATCTCAGTGACTTCCAGTTGCGGATCTTTAGTCCAATAGTCGGGATAGGAGATATACTCCTTACGGATAAAATGTTTTAGATGCAATAGCTCATTACTGTATTTTTGTCCAACTAGCTATATGTGTCAAATGTGTTTTTTAGACAAAGGGTTTATTATTGCACATTATGGTAGGTTCACCATGTATATTTAAACAAGGAGAAATTAATGTTCGTCTTTTGGCTTAATAGTCGAGTCTTGTGGTATGCTTGAGGTGAGTTTGCTGCTTTTGCTTTTCGGGCGAATGACATGCAAAATGGGGCCGGTATTAAGAAAAAAAAACGCTATTACCTTCATTTGGCTTGGAAAATATTTCAACAAAACCACTGCAGCTTTTCCTAGTTTTACCTTCTCATCTGGAACTCTTTTTTTTGTATTACAGTATGGTCAGGAACCATTCGTATTCATTTTCCTGACGTTGATATAATTTATGCAAACTTTTTTGTTTTTGTTTTACTACTGCAATCTCCTTGGCAAACATGTGAGTTGTTATTGCCAAAGCCGTGGCCCATAGGTCTTAAGCAATTCTAAGGACTTATAATACTTAGCAAGTAATCTCGGGTAGATTTTCCAGTAAAAAAGTTTTCATACTTCTTATCATATAAGGAACGAACACTAACATTTTCATAGAAGTTTCACCTAAATTTTTGCACTTAGTTTCTATTGCTATACTCTCCGTGCTGTTACCGGCTCCTGTATAAGCGAACAAATTGCTTGTAAATACCTTTACGTGTTTAAAGTTTTATATTTGGAAATGGTTGCAAGAGTTTTTGTTACAGAGGAGGACAATGACATAAATACATCCATTTAACACCCGAATCCAATTTCAGCCGCTGAATATTAGCATTCGAGTAATTTATGCAATTAATATTTTTTGCTACAGCGAAAAAAATTAATTGGTTTGTAGGAAGACTCAGCTAAATTGGTTTTGTGAAGCAAGTAATCTGACTAGTTTAATTATACTAAAGAAATATTGACCTAATATGGAAGATTATTCAACCTAAATTTTAGGATAAATAATTTATACAATATTAAGGACAATTTTGTCATTGACAAAAACATAGAATCGCACAGAAAAAAATCCCTAGTTAAACTAACGCTAAATTTAACTTATTTTTATTGCAAAAAAATTATTTGTTAGTAGTTAAATTTTATTATTTTTTGCGAAATTTTCCACAGCCCAATGAAAATTTCGTTTTTTTAAGTATGTCTCAAATATTTTAAGAACTAAACGTGAGTATAAAGTTCAATGACCATACACATCAGACAATATGAACAAATGAAAATTTTCGTACAATTCCCAAAAATAGTAAGAATGAACTACTGTATAGTTAAAATGGTCATGATTTGGCGCCAATGATTTTCTTCTTTAATTTTAGTTAATTTCTTCTTCTATGAGAGGGTATAATTTCGAGAACTGCAGTTAAAAAGTACAACGGGGCATTCAATTTTCCTGGTTTTAACAACGCTTTGTGGAAATCTCAAAATGTGGAGTAAAATTTAGTTCAATTTTCGTACGAGTTAGTTTATTCTTCCTATAAAACAGTTTACTTTTTTCGGTGTGTACAGCACTCATTGATAAGGGCACTCTTTGGAGTCGAGGAGCACTCAGTGATAAGAGAGAAGTTCAACACTTGTAGTATGGCAATAAACTGAATAGTCTAAGTAAGCCTACACAAACGGGCAACCACTATACCCAACCTAAACTAAGGACAATTTTCTTTAAAACAAAGAAATATTAAATAGAAGAATGTTCGTTACTTTTAATATTTTTTTATAAAAAAAATATTCCCCGCCTTGACAGTGAACCCATAAGGAAGGAAAATGTTAGGTTAG
The DNA here is from genome assembly GCF_050003625.1 of Haematobia irritans. Lineage (NCBI taxonomy): Eukaryota > Metazoa > Arthropoda > Insecta > Diptera > Muscidae > Haematobia > Haematobia irritans. Next base: position 2,967,165 of record NC_134400.1, read on the forward strand.
GTGGCAGCCCGATGTATAAGGCTCACATAGACTTTTCAGTCCATTGTGATACCACATTGGTGAACTTCTCTCTTATCACTGAGTGCTGCCCGATTCCATGTTAAGCTCAATGACAAGGGACCTCCTTTTTATAGCCGAGTCTGAACGGCGTTCCACATTGCAGTGAAACCAATTAGGGAAGCTTTGAAACCCTCAGAAATGTCACCAGCATTACTGAGGTGGGATAATCCACCGCCGAAAAACTTTTTTGTGTTCGGTCGAAGCAGGAATCGAACCCACGACCTTGTGTATGCAAGGCGGGCATGCTAACCATTGCACCACGGTTGGTTAAGTTTAAAAATGTTTAACTAAACTATATTCCAAACGCAGATGTCACGACGATTTCACCAAAAAGTGGAAGTAAATATTTTTCAACAAATTCAAGAATTTTTTTAACCTGTTAAAGAAAATTTCGTAGCTGGAAAGAAAAAAATTGGAGTCCAAAATTGCAAAAATATCTTTGGTACTATACGAAGTTCAATATGGGCGCATTATAGATAAAATTTACAATTTTTAAGAAATTCGGAACTATTTTTTGGAAGACATGAATTTAGTAAATCTTTCAAAAAATAAATAAATTTAACAGTGCTGGTGGGTTCACTGAATCTTGGTTAATTTTAGAAAACTGAGATTATCACGCCGATTTCACATAAATAATGTTCCCACTGACTCGATTTTCTCATTCGTTTTTCCAAAGCATTAAAAAAATAATAAAATTGAACTATATAAAATAATATAATAAATATTTTTTTGCAATAAAACACAAATAAAACTTAAATTTAATTTAACTAAGGACTTTTTTGTGTAGACACACATTTCCTCCTGTTTTCTAATGCTTAAGAAATATGTCAACATTAATTAAAATTAGTGAGCACAAACAGTCTTTTAAGGTTAATTAAAATTTCTTAAAAAAATCATGTTTCATGACTTAAGCATAAATTTTGTGCAAACCAGCGTTGCCAATTTAGCTTTTTTCCCGCTAGATTTGGCTTTTTTTGAAGACGTTTAGCGGGAAAAAAATGCATTTAGCTTTTAGCTTTTTTTCTGGCTTTTTTTTCATGACCCTTTTAGCTATTTTTGGCTTTTTTTATTTTCCACATGTTTCTATTGAAATATGGATAAATCGGCGTTTTTATCTAAGCCTTGCTGCAAGTATAAGGGTTTCCACATATTTCAAAGCTCAGTTGAAACATTAATAATGAGTCCAGCCATTATGCGGGCATTTTTGTAGCAAACACACCTTGTTGTAAAGTTTTACAAGTTATCGTAAACTTTAAATCTACTATTACCATACAAATTTGTTAGATAAACTGTCAGTAAATTATTGGGAATATTATCATTTGACTCGTTTATACGAACGCGAATTTTTGTTATAATAGCATTTGTGAATTTCTTTTATATAAACTGTTTTCCTTGTCCAAAAGACGATAAAGTCGTTTTGTCCTTATAATTAAGTGATTCAACTTAAAAATGGGTATGTTTTCATGAAAGAAGGAAGAATTAATGAAATAGTCTTTAAATGTGAGGAGTTTTTGCATCTTAACCACAAACCACAATAGCGTTCAAAAACAGAAGATGTTTTTCAACACTTTATTTTAAAAACGTATATATACAATCATTTCTACTTGAAGTCGAGCCTGAATTTGGAAATTTAAGTTGGCGTTAGCACGTTTTTAAAGCACTTTCATAGCTCATGAAGAAAAGGAAAATGTTTTTACTGGGAAATTTAAACTATAGGTATTTTCTACAATTTAAATAAAAGTAATGTATTTCGAATTTTTCACAATTTCAAATCCAAACTAAAATTTTATTTAAAAAAAAAATGACAAATAATTTTTTTACCAAATCCAAAGCATGCTTAGATCATTTAATATTTTAAAATAACAAGTAAATAAAAAAGAGGTGTTGGGAAGGTAGCTCCCACAAAACGAAGGACTTCCAGTAAAAAATTTGTGATAGTAATCAAAATGTATCGAATACGCAAACAGAGCTAATATGCCTTAGATATTGTTACAGTCTCACAGAGGTGGAATTAAAATGAAAATAATATGCATTGTAAGTGAAATAAAGCCTTTAAGTTTGTTAAATTTCAATAAAAAATGTGACTTTTGATACAAAAAAAATTTAGCTTTTTTTCTAGCTATTTTTTAGCATTTTTTAGCTTTTTTTAGCTATTTTTTTGGGCAAATCTAGCGGTTTTTGGTGAAACAATTCTGGCAACGCTGGTGCAAACAATTATTTTAATAGTAGAACTGTAGGGTTCTCAAGCAGCATGAAATCTTTTTATTACGCTTAAGTAACCTTAAGTACATGAACTGTTTTTCTAGACAGATCTCTTACCTTAAAAATGATATATGGCGTAGATTTAACAGACAATGTCAGTTCGTGATCTGAATAACCACAAGTAAAGTGGTCTTGGGTCTTCTGCAAATACACCTTAACACTCTATACGTATGTGCGTGTGTGTGAGTATCCTTTGACAAAATTGTCCTAACCAGGGAGTCACTTAAAGATAAGTACGTTGGTAACACAACAAACAAGTAAATGCGTGACCACTTGCTATCGGTAGTAATTCATACATACCTATTTACACAAAGCATGAAAAACTTCAGGAAGAGCAACGATACAAACTTTTGGTCTTCCAGCTATTGGCAGCAAATGTCCCTTTTAGTTTCTAAGGCAAACCATAAAAGTACTTAAGAAAGCAAATGACTAAGACACTTGAAGACAATGAAAAGGAAATATGTCCGTTTTTGTCCCTTTTCGGGTTGTAAACTGTAAAGGATTTCTATGGCACACAAATCAAAGATACACTGAAAAGTTATTTCCTATAAGGTTGTCTGGTTTGTAAACTTTTTCAAACATAAAATTTTTCTAAGGGAGACAAATGGTATCAAAGACTGTGACGTATGTCAAACATTTTTCGAAAAATGTGTGTGAAACTCCTTAAATTAGAGTAAATTTTTTTAAACTTGGGGCCTTAAACCCGGACAATTTTCGTGAGGCGTTTTCTATATTAACACAATAAAATTAACCTTTCATAACTGGACCCCACCCAAATGTGAACAAAATTTAGGCGACCGCGGGAGTCCACTACTGAGAGGTTTCACCAAAATCACCAAACCTCAATCCATGAGGCCTTTTCTATATTAACACAATAAAATTAACCTCTCATAATTAGACTCATCCCAAATGTGGATAAAATGTAGGCGACCGAGGGAGTACATGTCTGAGAGGTTTCACCGGCTTTACCAAAATTATCGGTTCTCAATCGGTTGGACTTTTGCACCTGGGGCATTTTAAAACGTTTTCACTATTGCCGGGAATGGGCCAAACCGCAGAACTACTTTCGCGCAGCTTGTGATAGCTTTGTCGACCGTTTGAAGGACATAATTCGTGCCGAAGGTAGCCAATTCGAACAAATCAAAACTGTTTCTAATATTTTATTTTGAACATTTTTGCTTTTGAACAATAAAATTGAAAAAAGTACGATCTGAGAAAAGAAGAGAAGAGTACTTCATCAGTAAATATAAAAAACTCTTCCTGCAGTGTATCTAGGCTTTCACAAAAAATTAATATGTGGTTTCTCTCACTTTAAACTTTTCACATTCTCACTTGGGAAAACAATTTTACCGTTCCCATTTTTCTCCTTTCACTCACACCTTTTTATTTGCGACTCTCTAACACACGCACACGTGCACACTCAATCTCTCACACCCACACATATATTCTTGCCTTTTCTTGGTTCATAACCATAGAGAAGTTTTTTTTTGCTGATTTCCGTTTCCTCCCTATATTATATCTACTGCTTCTCCCATTCCAAATGACTCATGTCACGTTTATGCCATTAAATACTACACATGAAAAAGGCAAAAGAAAAAAATTTGTCCCACTACCAATTTATGGACTATGGTGTTGCTGCACTTGGAGAACTTTACTTCGGTTTTTATGCTCTTCCACATTTGTTTGGGCTCTAGAAACAAATTGGGTTTCTATGTCACATGACGTCGCCCACCTCAACGTTATAGTAAATTGAAAATTCTCATATTTTAGGATTAAAATAACATTTCGACAGTATGTTCGGGCTCATGGGTGAAAGGACCTATAAGCCAAGTGTATAGAGATAGATAGTCATTGTTTTTCCAGTCCAAAGAGCCGTTTTATCATTTTCATAACGATGTTTGTTGAGAAAATGTGACAATTCTTTCCAATGCAAACTTGAAATTAATTATTAAGACCTAGAGTTTAATGAACTTTTAATAACGACACATGTACACAAAAACCAAATGTTCTCGCCTACTTCAAGGCAAAACTACTTTGATGGTAGGATACTTGGTGGTAAGCCCATTGATTTATTATGAGTTCCAATTAACTAAAGTAACATAAAAAAACTTGTGATCCCCAACCCAATCAACTATAAAACAAAAGTTCTCCTCCTAAGTACATAAATGAATACAAAATGGATATGGGCTATTCCAGGAGAAAATTGTTTGGCTTATTGTTACAATACCTTCGAAGTTCGATCAAAATGGAAATAGTTTCATTGAATTTTCTGTATTTATTATTAATAATGAAATTTTGATAAATGATGTCATCGTAGCTTTATGTATTTTCCTATTAAACTCTCTTGATTTATAAGAAGACCACGATGGTGTCATTGTTGTCGTGAGTACAAAGATTTCTATTCCTTCCTGCTTAGCATAGAAGACGCATTTCTATGATGGTTAGGTTAGGTGGCAGCCCGATATTTCAGGCTCACTTAGACTATTCAGTCCATTGTGATACACAGTGGTGAACTTCTCTCTTATCACTGAGTGCTGCCCAATTCCATGTTAAACTCAATGACAAGGACCTCTTTTTTATAGCCGAGTCCGAACGGCGTTCCACATTGCACTGAAACCACTTAGAGAAGCTTTGAAACCCTCAGAAATGTCACCAGCATTACTGAGGTGGGATAATCGTTTTGGTGATCGATGGAACCAGGAATTGAACCCATGGCCTTCTTTATGCAAGGCGGGCATTCTAACCATTGTACCACGTTTGCTCCCTTCTATGATACAAAGGATTTTTTTATTTGATCAAAAGGTGATAAGCCATTCATTGAAAGCGTTTTGTCATTAGTCTTAGATTGTGCCCTAACTGTTACATCAACTCTTCGCTTCGCTTGGCTCGGAATCAATACCAAAATCATTAGTATAGAAATAAAATCTTTGGAACCGAGCAAGTTTTTTGCGAGAAGCACAAGCACAAGGTATGACAGAAATCCATCTCGTTGTTTAAACCTCTCCAATGTTGGTGCATATTTAGATCTGTTATCCGTTGACAGAACACCATCGATTGTAAAATGTTCCCTCGATACTATCGTGTTTATGGTACTCATTTTTGTCCTTCACTTTTGTCATAAACACCTATACGTACACTTATACCCAGCGGCACAAATAGGGAGGAAATATAGTCTATTTGAAGCTTGGAAACTCCACATAATTGATTTGCTACTACATACTCCTATTTTTCTAAAGCATTATAATTTGTAATTATTTTTCTTAAAAAAAGACACTTATTACTATCATCATCATCATACACAGAAAATTGAACTAAATTGTATTCCATTTTTTTGTCATAAAAGCTAAAATGAACTAAAAGTAAATAAAAACCATCATTGGTGCCAAATAATTACTATACTAACCACGGCGTTGTTCATTTTTTACTAAAAAAAGTGTTCGAAAATTTTCGTCTGCTTAAGTTAGCATTGAATTTACTTGTACGGTTGATGAATTTTATATCCATGTTTAGTTCATAATTTTTTTTCTTATTTTAATTATTTTTTGCATACTTTAGAGAAGTGAACTAAAAATGAGAAAAGGTTTTGTACAAATGAAGTACACGATTTTACTAAATTTGAAAATAGTCCATATTTTCCTAAAATGGGTGAAGTTTACTTAAATTGAGTTCATAAGTTTCTCAAATGAGTATTTTTTTTTTAATTGTGCCAAAGACTTTTTAACAATTAGCGCCAAAGACTTTTTAACAATTTCAAACTCAAATGTTTTCCTTCAAAATATGAAATTTTCTTAAACAACAGAAAAAAACTATAGTATCTTTAATTAATTTTCTTAAATTTGACAAAAATCGTTAACTTATTTGTATCCTTTTGAAATTACAAAAATATTTTAGTTACATTTTTTTTTTAATATTTTAGGTTAAAATCAAAATTTCTAAATTTTCTAAAATAAACCTACGTGGGTTTAGTTTTTTCTGGGTGAACGATTAAATTTTTGCATAAATTAATTTTAGCACCAGTTCAACAAACTTGTTTTATAGAATTTTACTTTTTTTCATTAAAAAGTATTAAATCTTAAATATTAGCAAACTCTTAATAATAAAAAATATATTTTTTTACTTTAAAGAAAATTTGCCTAAATGCAAAGGCTTTCTACTCCGACGGAAGTATGTAAAATTAAGAGACAGATTTTAGGAAGCATCTCGAATGTAAGTCATACATATTTCTCGAATGTTCCTATCCACATATTAAATATATGACCAGACTCTAAATAAAAATGTTTTTACTTTTAAATAAAATTGCCCTTACATCAAAGACTTTCTTGTTCAACGAAAGGATCTAGAATTCAAAGATAGATTTCTTAAATACAATAAAAAAATCTTTAATATAAAATATATACAAATATTGTTTAAAAATATATTGTTTAGCAAAATATATACTTAATTTAAATGTCTTTATATGAAATGAAATTCATCGTTAGGTTAGGTTAGGTTAGGTGGCAGCCCGATGTATCAGGCTCACTTAGACTATTCAGTCCATTGTGATACCACATTGGTGAACTTCTCTCTTATCACTGAGTACTGCCCGATTCCATGTTAAGCTCAATGACAAGGGACCTCCTTTTTATAGCCGAGTCCGAACGGCGTTCCACATTGCAGTGAAACCACTTAGAGAAGCTTTGAAAACCCTCAGAAATGTCACCAGCATTACTGAGGTGGAATAATCCACCGCTGAAAAACTTTTTGGTGTTCGGTCGAAGCAGGAATCGAACCCACGACCTTGTGTATGCAAGGCGGGCATGCTAACCATTGCACCACGGTGGCTCCCAAAAAAAATTCATCGTTGAGATAGTATTAATTTTGTATTCTAAAATATAGGTTAAATAATCTTTCTTGTTAAGTAAAAAAAAATTAGGAAAGTATATTTTCCTGCTGGGTGTTTTAAAACACACGCACACATACGAGTAGTTATAGTTAAAGTGTAATCACATTAAATAGCTGCCGTAAATGACACGCCTTGACAATGAATGTCAACAGCAATAATCAAAGAATAACCACAATCGAGCTAAGCAACAGCGCACCACACAGCTATTATTTTTTAATGACACTTTTTGTTGTTGTTGCTGTTGTTATTTTGCTTCTACAAAGCAAGGCAAATAGAACAACAACAAATGAGCAAAGCTTTAAAATTCATTGGCATACAATTCAAGGATTCAACAAAATGTTCCAAAGTCAAGGAAACCATTTAAAAATCAATTTCCTTTCACAATGACACCCGAAAAATAATGGAGAAGGATTTTTTACAAAGCAACAAAAAATAATAGCTATCGAGTAATTAACAGTGATTTTGTTTCTGGAATCCATGAATGGCTATAAATCTCAGTTGAGTTACACGGGTGGGATAGGGATTAAAAAATGTGCTGAAAAAAAGACATTGTACGGAAATTGGAACAAAATACCAGAAGATTACCGATCGAAGTCATATCAAGCAAAAGTGAGAAGAATCTAGATTACTTCATTCATCTGTGTGAAAGTTTCACACAAGAAAATTTTACTTTCAATGAAATTTTAGACAATCAAAATATTCTTTTAAATTTGTTGAAATTTTCTTTTATAAACACAAAAAAACATTTTTTGATTCAATCACGAAATTAATTGATGCAATTATTTATTTAATTTAAATGTCTTCAATCACAGAAATGATAAAATCAATTGATCCAATTAAAAAATTAATTGATACTATTAATTTTTGTAATTGATTTTTGTTTCAATGAACAAAATTGTTGAATCAATTAAATTTTTAATTGAATGTTTTTTAAAACTCAATTAAGACTTTAATTGGAAAAAATTTCGTGAATTTTTTTCTGTGCAGCAAAAAAAAAAAGAAATTTCTTTACATTGAAGCGAAATTTCGTTCCGGAGGAAAGTATTTTTTTTTGGGCGCAGTAGGTATACAAAAGTCGAAAATCGACTACTCGACTTTTAGCAAAAAGGTCGAAGTCGACTTTTTGCCACCGTGGTGCAATAGTTAGCATGCCCGCCTTGAATACACAGGGTCGTGCGTTCAAACCCAGTTTCGACAAAAGTTTTTCAGCGGTGGATTATCCCACCTGAGTAAGGCTGGTGACATTTCTGAGGGTTTCAAAGCTTCTCGAAGTGGTCTCACTGCAATGTGGAACGCCTTTCAAACTCGGCTATAAAAAGGAGGTCCCTTGTCATTGACCTTAGCATACAATCGGGCAGCACTCAGTGATAAGAGAGAAGTTCGCCACTGTGGTATCACAATGGGCTGAATAGTCTAAGTGAGCCTGAAATATCAGGCTGCCATCATACCGAACCTAACCTTTTATAATCTTGGAATTTGACTAATCGACTTTGATATTTTAAAATGACTAACTAAAAGTCGACATTCTTTCAAAATGGGAATGTGAGTAGAAGATACACTGAAAGAAGAGTTTTCTTTTCTGAGGAACGAAGTTTAAGACAAGCTAAATTTTCTTTTGATGCTAAAGAATTTTCTTTAAATGGAAATAAAAAGAATTAGAGACAATCGTTGAATCGCATATCATAAATTTGGATTTGTTTGGTATAAAAAAACTACTTTATAAGAAAGGGGAATTTCGTTCCTGAGGAAAGTATATTTTCTTTGAGTGTATCATTTATTTGAAAAAATTTTGTTAAAAAGTTTACATAACGAATGTAAACTTTGTCATATTCGAAAACTCGAAAAGTCCAGCATATTTTCGTGAGCGTGATTTTTCAACAAAAGGATATTAAATTAAATTACGATTTGTCTCACAACTTATGCACTCATATGTAGCACAGACCACCACACACAAATGAATCCTTCATAAGCAAATCATGTACACAAGGTGTAATTATTTTTAATTGTCAAAAGGAATTTTGGTTGCATTATTAAATTACCTATGAGCAATAGTATCATCAGCCATTCTACTTAATTTCTTCTGTGGTAATTAATCTCGTGATAAGCCATAGTATTTGCCTGACACAACTATAATTTACTGCCATCAGGGCTGTGGAGTCGAGCCAATTTTGCTCGACTCCGACTCCGACTCCGACTCCAGCATTTTTCATCAGCTCGACTCCGACTCCGACTCCGGAGTCGACTCCGGGTAATATAACTAAATCTCATTTTAATACCACTAATTTGTAGTTCTATTGTGGGGGTACCGTAAGTGGACGATATAAAGTATCGTGTTTATTTATGTGTGCCAAAAAATATCTTAATTTCACATTAGATGCCAATTGAATTCTATATTTCAAATTTATGGCAATGTTTAAAAAATAAAATAGTGATATAAATACCCATCATAATATGAGAATATACAAACAGTATATGTATTTGTGGACCAAAATTATTGATACTATTTCAAATCCTTTAAATTTGTTGCGAGCTATATAAAGGTTTATATTTCCATATGCATGAATTTGAATCTGAAGACAAAATTGTATATACTTCTACAAAATCTATGTACTTTAAATTTAAATCTAACGTTATGGGACGTAACACAATTTTAACGAAAAATAAAAATGCAAGGAAAGTCTAAAGTCGGGCGGGCCGATTATAATATACTCTACACAACTTTGTATTTAGATCTACATTTTGATAAAATCTCAAATCAGACTTCTTCAAAACTCGGGCAATATTTGGGAAATATTTATAATTGTTTAGACAATTTCGCAAAAATGCATTTATGATTCATTCATTGAAAAATTGGAAAATTTGAATCATTTCTACAAGCTTTCGACTTAGCAGCAATTTTTCCAAAATTGTATGCTCACTGAATACAATTTTGGAAAAATTTTTGTCTAGTAAATAAAATTTTGCAAAATTTTATATAGAAATAAAATTTTGGAAAATTTTCTACAGTAACAAAATTTTGACTAAATTTTCTATAGAAATAAAATTTTGGCAACATTTTCTATAGAAATCAAATTTTGACCAAATATATAGAAATACAATTTTGAATAAAATTTTTGTAGAAATAGAATTTGGCAAAATTTTTTATAAAAAAAAAGTTTGAAAAAATTATCAATAGAAATACAATTTAAAAAAAATTGTGTAGCAAACAAAATTTTGCAAAATTTTCTATAGAAATAAAATTTTGCAAAATATTCTATATAAACAACATTTTGACTAAATTTTCTGTAGAAGTAAAATTTTGACTAAATTTTATATAGAAAAAAATATTTCTATATTAATAAAATTTTGAATACATTTTTATAGCAGTGAGTATCAGTGAGCATCAGTAAGAAAAAAAATTGAGAAAATTTGCTATAGAAATAAAATTTGACAATTTTTTCTTATAGAAATAAAATTTTGAAAAAATTATCAATAAAAATACAATTTTAGAAACAATTTGTTTGGTAAATAAAATTCTGCAAAATATTCTACAGAAACAAAATTTTGACTAAATTTTCTATAGAAATAAATTTTTGACAAAATTTCCCATAGAAATAAAAAGTTGACCAAATTTTCTGTAGAAATAAAATTTTGACCAAATTTTCTAATAAAAAAATTTATTACTATAAAATTTTGGCAAAATTTTCTATAGAAATACAATTTTGACTTAAATTTTTATAGAAATAAAATTATCAATAGAAATAAAATTTAAAAAAAAAAAATTTTGTGTAACAAACAAAATTTTGCAAAAATTTCTATAGAAATAAAATTTTGCAAAATATTCTATAGAAACTAAATTTTGACTCAATTTTCTATAGAAATAAAATTTTGACTAAATTTTCTATAGAAATAAAATTTTGACTAAATTTTCTATAGAAAACAAGTAAGGAAAGTCTAAAGTCGGGCGAGGCCGACTATATTATACCCTGCACCACTTTGTAGATCTAAATTTTCGATACCATATCACATCCGTCAAATGTGTTGGGGGCTATATATAAAGGATTGTCCCAAATACATACATTTAACAAGTAAGGAAAGTCTAAAATTTTAAGGAAACTTCGCAATAGTTTATTTATGATTTATCGCTCGATATATATGTATTAGAAGTTTAGGAAAATTAGAGTCATTTTTACAACTTTTCGACTAAGCAGTGGCGATTTAACAAGGAAAATGTTGGTATTTTGACCATTTTTGTCGAAATCAGAAAAACATATATATGAAAGCTATATCTAAATCTGAACCGATGTCAACCAATTTTGGCACGCATAGCTACAATGCTAATTCTACTCTCTGTGCAAAATTTCAACTAAATCGGAGTTAAAAATTGGCCTCTGTGGTCATATGAGTGTAAATCGGGCGAAAGCTATATATGGGAGCTATATCTAAATCTGAACCGATTTCAACCAAATTTGGCATGCATAGCTATAATGCTAATTCTACTCCCTGTGCAAAATTTCAACCAAAGTGGGGTAAAACTCTGGCTTCTGGGACCGTATTAGTCCATATCGGGCGAAAGATATATATGGGAGCTATATCTAAATCTGAACCGTGCAAAATTTTAAGCAAATAAGGGTAAAACTCTGGCTTCTGGGGCCATATAAGTCCATATCGGTCGAAATATATATGGGAGCTATATCTAAATCTGAACCGATTTCTTCCAAAATCAATAGGGATCTATTCTGAGCTGAAACACATACTTGTACCAAATTTGAAGTCGATTGGACTAAAACTGCGACCTAGACTTTGATTACAAAAATGTGTTCACGGACAGACGGACATCGCTATATCGACTCAAGAGCCCACCCTGAGCATTTTTGCCAAAGACACCATGTATCTATCTCGTCTCCTTCTGGGTGTTGCAAACATATGCACTAACTTATAATACCCTGTTCCACAGTGTGGAGCAGGGTAAAAAATATTTCTATAGTAATAAAATTTTGAATAAAATTTTTATAGAATTAAAATTTTGACAAAATTTGCTATAGAAATAAAATTTTGACAATACTTTTTATAGAAATAACATTTTGACAAAATTTTCTATAAAAACAACTTTGAAAAAATTTTCTGCCAATATTCCACATATGTATATTGCCTTAAAATAAAATAAAAATAATATCGATTGTTCGAAACATTTCAAATAAATTGATATTTCAAATAAATTGATATTAAAATGGATCGATCCAGCCCATCTGCTAGTCAAACATTCTAGGAAACATAAAAAGATAGCCGTAATTGGAAGTTGATTTTCATTTACAATCATGCTGTACATTGATCGAATGAATAACGCAATGGAAACTAATTTGCGTAAAAACTTGCTTAGTTACAAATATGTGAAGTGTTTTAAAAAATTTGGTTTAGCCGGAGTCGGAGTCGAGCAAAATTTTTACGACTCCGACTCCGACTCCGACTCCAGCAAAATCTTCAGACTCCGACTCCAAGACTCCGACTCCGACTCCGACTCCACAGCCCTGACTGCCATACTATATAATTGCCTTGTAGACATAACTTTAAAATTAACAATTGAATGATATCAAGGCCACATTCTTCTGTTTGACAAATTTTCAGTTTTGCGTGCTTTAATTTAATAAAAATCCTCCCAGATCACAATAACAATGAACACACACACGTACACATATATCGGCACATTCAAGTAATAGAAAACCAAGTAAAAAACAAAAACTTCAGGTGAGACGAATTGAGTTGACTACACTCAAAAAAAAAGTTTAATTAAATCCAAAGTTTTTTACTTTCACTTAAGGATTTTTGGTATTGATTCCAAAGAGGCTAAATCTTTAAAAAAAAAAAGCATTTTTACCTCCTCCACCATAGGATGAGGGGTATATTAACTATGTCATTCCGTTTGTAACACGTCGAAGTATACACGCAAAGAAAAAAAACGTTTGGAAAACGTGTACCGAAAATGTTTTTCTTTTGTTAGAGTTTTTTGAATTGCTTCGAAAATTTTAAACTTTTATCACCAAAAAAATTCGTTTGTTACAAAATTTTTATTTTTTCAATAAAAAAAGTTATTTTTGAAACAACAACACAGTCCATTTCGTTTATATCAAACACTGTTCTTTTCTGACTTTAGGTATTTAATAAGACACGTTTTATAGCTCAAATTTTAATATACTACAATATAATCTTGAACATTTTTTCGGAATCTTCCGAACACATCTGGAATATATGTAAAAAAAAAACAACAACAAAAAAAACTTTGGTCGAAGCAGGGATCGAACCCACGACCCTTGGCATGCAAGTCGGACGTAGCAACCACTGCTCCACGGTGCCAAACTAAATGTTTGTTTCTGTTAAATAAACTTTGTTCATTCGGTTCGTGGGCGCCGCAAGCTATGCTATATAAATTTAACTTATATGGATATTTATCTATTGATGACCATAACAGGTACATAGCTCAGTGGTTAGTGTGCTGGCTTACAAAGTGCGTGGTCCGCGGTTCGATTCTCCGCCCAGGCGAAAGCTAAAAAAATTTATAAAATCGTATAATTTCTTCTACATTGTTGGTATTACAGGAAAAGGTGTTGAGATCTAAAAAAATTCGTGGATGTTAGAAAGATGTGAGGGAAAATGCAATTAGCAAGAAAACAATGTTTTTTTTTTTTTTGAGTTTGTCTTTATGAAATTGTTTTTACATCCTGGAAAAGAATAAACGTTTATCACAAAAAGTACATACTTTTCTTCCAAATACACTTCCTTACAGCGAAAAGCAAATGAGAAACGAACTTTGTTTGTCTAAAATTTCGTTTGGGAGGAAAAAATTATTTTTTTGCGTGTAGGTCTAAGAACCCATAAAGTGTATATATTCTGGATCGTGGTGAAATTCTGAGTCGATCTAGCGATATCCGTCCGTCCGTCTGTTGAAATCACGCTAACTTCCGAACGAAACAATGGGCCATATCGGACCACTTTTACGTATAGCCCCCATATAAATCCTGGGGGTCGATTTGGCTCGCGAATCCTCTTAGAGAAGCAAATTTCATCCGATCCGGTTGAAATTTGCTACGTGGTGTTTATATATGGCCTCTGACACCCATGCAAAAATGGGTCCATATCGGTCCATAATTATATATAGACCCCATATAAACAGATCCCCAAATTTGACCTCCGGAGCCTCTTGGAGGAACAAATTTCATCCGATTAGGTTGAAATTTTGTACGTGGTTTTGATATATGGCATCAACACCTATGCAAACATTGGTCCAAATCGGTCCATAATTATATAACATATAGCCCCCATATAAACGGATCCCCAAATTTGACCTCCAGAGCCTTTGGGAGGAAGAAAATTTTCCGATTTGTTTCAAAATTTGGTATTCTGATTGTTAGTCATATATGGCCGCCAGATAAACAGATCCCCAAACACACAAAAATTGGTCCATATCAGTTCATAATTGTATATAGCCCCCATATAAATCGACCCCCATATTTCATTTATGGCTCTCTAATTACCGTGCAAAAGTTCATATCGGTTCGTAATTATTTATTTATGCCGATCAAGAACTAATTTATATACGTATTTAATCTGCCTTTTTTGTCTAATATGTGTCCCGTATGGACTAGAATAGGATGTCGAGAAGTTTTAAGATACCTTGCCATCGGCAAGTATTGCCACAATCCAAGTAATTCGATTGTGGATGACAGTCTTCAGTAGAAGTTTCTACGCAATCCATGGTGGAGGGTACATAAGATTCGGCCTGGACGATATAACGGCCGTATATACTTGTTTATATACGATAAACATGCCCAAACATATTATATAATTACCCAAGTTTACACATTTGAGCATTTCTTGTGTTATTGATTTATTTTATCGTCCGACTTTTCTATACTCTCAATCAATATAAAAAAGATTAATTTATTATTTTTGTTTTTCTTTTTCCAGTCCAATACTTGTTTGCGGCCATTTCCAGTTAATAACTACAAGGAAATAAGAGACTGGGGATGAAAAACCACAATAAAAAGGATTTAATTTTTAAATATGCAGGTAAGTCAAAAAAAAAATCCTTGATCCAAGATTTCTATAAACGAATTAAAATATTAATTGAGTTTTAAAAATATTCAATTAAAAATTTAATTGATTCAACAAATTTTTTAATGGAAACGAAAATCAATCACACAAATTAATATGTATTGCAATAAATTTCAGAGTTCTAAACCACAGCTGAAAAATTTCTTCCTATTGCACTCAGATTTTAATTGTACCAATTAATTTTTTTAATTGGCTGTCAATTCATTTTTAATTGACACTATCATTTCTGTGATTGAAGACATTTCAATTATAAAATAAATTGGATCAATTAATTTCGTGATTGAATCAGAAAAAAAAATTTGTGTGTGGAACCGATGCTGTGTTTTCTATAGAAAATTTGTCCGATGTTATTTCTTAATCGGTTAACCAATGTTGACGCCATTAAATACCGATTTAAGAAACTATTGTTTGTTGATTTGCAACAATTTTAAAAATCATTAAACGATTAGTAAATTTCCAAACCCACATTTAACAAAATCTCGTTTAGTCGCTGGCTTCTACGTCCCTAATTCCTTTTTAAGCGGTCTATACAAAATAAAAGCTCTTTTTTTTTGTTTCCTTCCATGAAAATCCCACAAACTTCTCTATGGCCAACACAACAGTTCTTTTGCAAAAACATGGAGTGTTTTTTTTTAGCTATTGATTGTATTGTTTTTAACATTCCAACTTGTAATCTATTATTGATGGCTCCAAACGAAATGGAATAGCTTGCTCTATTGCAGACCTATGGCTAACCCAATATTGCCAGCTGTTGCATTTGAACCAACCTCATGGTTTTTTTATTTTAATTTTGGTTTAAAGTTTGCTCCAAGCAATTGGCATGGATGCCAAAATCCCTTGTGTGGCTAAATGGTACATGGTGTTTTTGGGTCCACCACCACTGTAAGAGTGACAGGAGTTGGCGTTCAATTAGTGTCACACTAGGACAATAGTTGTTCAATTGAGAAGATAAATGGACATAGAATGGTAGATAAAGGGTCGCAGATATGTATTGCAACAAATTTCAGGATATTGCAACAAATTTCAGGATTCTAAACCACAGCTGAAAAATGTCTTCCGTTGACAGTTAATTTTATTGTTTGCAAGCTTATAAAAGCATATTGCACTCAGATATAGAGCTATTCGTAATGGAATTAAAGCGTTATAGTGTGTAGAGCTCGACCGAAGCGTTTTTTTTTTGGCCGAAGCCGATGTTCATAAAAAAGTAACAATGGGCCGAAGTCGATATGAATATATGTTATTCAAAAAAGATTTTTGGGCGAATGCCGAAGCCGATACTTCGGTCGAGCTCTAATAGTGTGATGGCTTTATATTTGGCTCGAAAACCAAATATTTTTAAATGTGAATAAATCTTTTGTTTCTCATTACCGCATTGTTGCATCGCGTTCAAGAAGAAAATAATCGAGTGGGTTATAACTAGAAGTGCCCATAACAGGTTGGCTGATAAGTCCCCGGTCTAACAAAGAAAAACACATTTTTTGTCAAAATTCGTTTTTATTATTCAACATAGTTCCCTTCAAGAGCGATACAACGATTATAACAACCTTCCAAGTTTTTGATGCCAGTTTGGTAGTACTTCTTCGGTTTTGCCTCAAAATAGGCCTCAGTTTCGGCGATCACCTCTTCATTGCAGCCAAATTTTTTCCCTGCGAGCATCCTTTTGAGGTCTGAGAACAAGAAAAAGTCGCTGGGGCCAGATCTGGAGAATACGGTGGGTGGGGAAGCAATTCGAAGCCCAATTCATGAATTTTTGCCATCGTTCCGAATGACTTGTGGCACGGTGCGTTGTCTTGGTGGAACAACACTTTTTTCTTCTTCATATGGGGCCGTTTTGCCGCGATTTCGACCTTCAAACGCGCCAATAACGACATATAATAGTCACTGTTGATGGTTTTTCCCTTCTCAAGATAATCGATAAAAATTATTCCATGCGCATCCCAAAAAACAGAGGCTATTACTTTGCCAGCGGACTTTTGAGTCTTTCCACGCTTCGGAGACGGTTCACCGGTCGCTGTCCACCCAGCCGACTGTCGATTGGACTCAGGAGTGTAGTGATGGAGCCATGTTTCATCCATTGTCACATATCGACGGAAAAACTCGGGTGTATTACGAAATAACAGCTGCAAACACCTCTCAGAATCATCAACACTATGTTGTTTTTGGTCAAATGTGAGCTCGCGCGGCACCCATTTTGCACAGAGCTTCCGCATATCCAAATATTGATGAATGATATGACCAACACGTTCCTTTGATATCTTTAAGGCCTCTTCTATCTCGATCAACTTCATCTTACGGTCATTCAAAATCATTTTGGATTGGATTTTTTTGATTGTTTCGTCGGTAACCACCTCTTTCGGGCGTCCACTGCGTTCACCGTCCTCCGTGCTCATTTCACCACGCTTGAATTTTGCATACCAATCAATTATTGTTGATTTCAAAAAGTTGCTTCACAAAAGACACTCTATCTCAAAAACTAATTGACTTACAGACGTCAAATTTTGACACGAATCATTTGAAGGTTGGTACTATATAAAAATAATATGCATTTAATACTAGCGACCCCATCTATGTGTCAGACCGGGGACTTATCAGCCAACCTGTTATGTAATAGGTACTTTTAGTTAATTTGGTATCGGACAATATCGCCTAAGTGAGCCCGTCCAAAAAGTGGACGAATAAAAGGTAACAATACCAGAAATGATCCGAGAAGTAAATGCCAGATTTGATCGAAATCCTCACTGCAGTGGTGGAATACTTGCTCATGAGGTGAGAAATTAGATTGAACCCATTGAAGTTTCAAAGAGTGCAAAAGCTCCCCGATGCACAAAATAAAGTTAGACTGGGAAGAGCCAAGTAGTAGCTTCTCTTTCACAAAAGTGACCAATTACCAAATATGGTTTTCTCCGATGAGATTCCTTTCCAAATTGAACAGTTTCTGAACATGACCGGATTTACTTACCAGATGAAAATGTACGCCTTCGGTTAGCCACCAGCACTCAAGTGGCACAGATGGTAATGCGCACCGCCGTAACGGCCGGTGGTTGCTCTCTGCTCGTATTCATGGGGTCAAAATAAATGTCGATTATTATCGGGAAAATGTCTTAAAGACATTATTGAAGGCCTGGACAAACAAAATATTTCGCCCACAAAACATGAATAATCCAACAGAACTCAGCACGCTTCAACCAAGAATATCTTAAAAAGGAGGTTCCTACCAAAGTGTCGAGCATCTCAAGGCCCCGCTTCGCCGTGAGTGGGCTACAATACCGCAGAGCCACTTTCGTGATGGTTTTGTCGGCCATTTGAAGGTCATAATTCGTGCCAAAGTTAGCCAAAACAAATTCTAAAATTTATAAAATTATATATAAAAATTATATGCTACAATATTTAAAAAAATTGGATATTATTTCAAAAAATTGTTTACTTTAAAAATTGAAAAATTATAGCGTCTTATGTTGTTGCATTGCATATCAAACACCCTGTAGAGTAGCAGTAAGCGGCATTACAGAGAAATTAAATTGATTTAAGTGGTTTTGAGGGAAGGGCTTAAAAATCGAAAAAAGTTGATTATAAATGATAGAGTGGTCGAAAGGTTGAAGTTTAATGAGAATGCCGTAAGGAATTTAATTTAATTTTATACAAATTTGAGTTAGTGTATGGGGTCACATTAGCTAAATATTTGACCAAAATGATGTCGAAACTTATAGAAGTATTTTAGTCTTTCTTGAAAACCAAACATATTTGAAGTCGTTTTTGAGATATTGCATTTTAAGTAATTCAGAAAAATTTTAAATTTCTACGATTTTCAATATATAAAATTGCAGCAGCAGTAACAATCGTTTTAATTTTACTTTCATTTCTAACACAATTTTATATATAGGCATAACATTTGGATTTGTCGACGAAAATTTAAAATCTCTAACCTACTATGTCACACTTTTCTCCTGGCCTGATATAGTTTCGAAATAATGATGTATTTTCTGGTCTCGTGACGACTCATTAGAAAGTTCAACTGTATTACGAATCCTTATCCACGAGTGTAGAAAAAATATTTTCTTTAACCAGATATAACAAATTCAAACTAACAATTCATATTATGCCAACATACTGATTATAATCTTCAAAATCTAACTTAATTTCCACCGTTTAAAAAGTACAAAAGACCTTAATTTCATAAAAGAATTCGATTGATTGCAATAATTTTCCTAGAAATATTTATTATAATTTATCCTTCTATCAAAATTCATTAACAACTTTTATTGATGTTCCTTTCTACATCAATAAAAATCGGTGAGATTTGAATTTCTTACCATTGTCTCAATTAACAAAGAAGAAAAGTTATAAATGCGAACACACAACTCTTGATTTAAGTTATAAGTGTAAATGACAAACCACTTCAAGCTAAATTCTTTATACGGAATCTTTGGACAATAAAACCACTTGGACTAAGAAAAATGCTCTTGTCATATCCCAGGAAAAATTCGAAACTCAAAAATTCTTCGCCCTTAAAGATTCCATATTGAAATAATTCTTCAACAATTAGTCAAAAAACTTTTGTAAGCCGAAAAGGCATCCAGTTAGCAAGGGAAGCAAGGCATGTAAAAGGAAAAAGTTTGTTACTGCTGGAAGCGAAAGTCTTGACAGGGAAAAAGGATAGGGTGGGAGATTATGTTGGTTAAGGAATTATGAATTCCAAAGGCATTACAGATTTACAAAATGAACAAGACTGATGAAGACTATGAGCAAGGATAAAACCTCCTCCCACCACAAGTTTATGCCGACAAAAGAGACGAAGGTCTACCATTAACTACAACACAGTAAAGGATGATAAAAGAAATATCCAATACCCTCTAACCAAGAAACTGGAAACAAACGAGAGAAAATCTACAAATAGACAACATTTTTGCGGTGGTTCTTCATTTATTCTCTTCCAGTTGTTGCTCTTAACAATTTATGAAGCTTCCAAAGGAAAAGATTTGAGGAAAACTGCTAATTCAAGCATTAGCCTTGCTGTATGTTATCGTATTTTTCAGATTAAACGTTAAGGAAGGTTTTAGTGGCAACACATTGTGAAATAAAACTCTAATGACGATGCTAGGATAATTGGTTAAATTAATTTATAGGTTAGGTAATTCTAGTTGCCTGTTGTTACAAACACGCTTATCTTCAATTTATATTTAACGGGGGCTAAACCTGTTGTTAGTAATAATTTTGTATGAAATTAGTAGGGATTGTAATCTGAATCTAAAATTTTTTTTTGGTGTTTTTCAAAATTTGCAAAAGTCAAATTTTCGATTTGTAGACATTTGGAAATTTTGGTCGACTTTTTGATCTTTCTTTTTATACCCTAAACCACATAGTGGTCAGGGTATAATAAGTTTGATCGGCCAAAAAATGTGCCTACCAGAAATATTGATTTTAGACCCCATAAAATATATACCGATCGACTCAGAATCACCTCCTGAGTCGATCTAGCGCTTGGTGTCCGTCCGTCCGTCTGTCCATGTAAAGGGTGATTTGTTAAGAGCTTGATAACTTTTTTTTTAAAAAAAACGCATAAAATTTGCAAAATCTCATCGTTTCTTTATTTGAAACGTTAGATTGGTCCATGACATTTACTTTTTGAAGATAATTTCATTTAAATGTTGACCGCGGCTGCGTCTTAGGTGGTCCATTCGGAAAGTCCAATTTTGGGCAACTTTTTCGAGCATTTCGGCCGGAATAGCCCGAATTTCTTCGGAAATGTTGTCTTCCAAAGCTGGAATAGTTGCTGGCTTATTTCTGTAGACTTTAGACTTGGCGTAGCCCCACAAAAAATAGTCTAAAGGCGTCAAATCGCATGATCTTGGTGGCCAACTTACCGGTCCATTTCTTGAGATGAATTGTTCTCCGAAGTTTTCCCTCAAAATGGCCATAGAATCGTGAGCTGTGTGGCATGTAGCGCCATCTTGTTGAAACCACATGTCAACCAAGTTCAGTTCTTCCATTTTTGGCAACAAAAAGTTTGTTAGCATCGAACGATAGCGATCGCCATTCACCGTAACGTTGCGTCCAACAGCATCTTTGAAAAAATACGGTCCAATGATTCCACCAGCGTACAAACCACACCAAACAGTGCATTTTTCGGGATGCATGGGCAGTTCTTGAACGGCTTCTGGTTGCTCTTCACTCCAAATGCGGCAATTTTGCTTATTTACGTAGCCATTCAACCAGAAATGAGCCTCATCGCTGAACAAAATTTGTCGATAAAAAAGCGGATTTTCTGCCACTGATTTTGGTAATAAAATTCAATGATTTGCAAGCGTTGCTCGTTAGTAAGTCTATTCATGATGAAATGTCAAAGCATACTGAGCATCTTTCTCTTTGACACCATGTCTGAAATCCCACGTGATCTGTCAAATACTAATGCATGAAAATCCTAACCTCAAAAGAATCACCCTTTATTTGTTGTTCACAGGATTCCGGTCGCAATTATTAACCGATTTTGATGAAATTTGGACACAAGGATTTGGCAAAAGGTCACCAAATTTTTTTTTCCATCGCCCTTCAAGTCTGCAAAATTTCATCCAAATCGGTTCAGATTTAGATATAGCTCTCATATATATGCATCGCCCGATTTTCCCAAATTTGGCCACAAAACCTTTATTTATCAACCGATCTTACTCAAAGTTGGCAAAATATAATCTTCTATAGCACTAACTATATGTGCAAAAAATCATCGAAATCGGTTCAGATTTAGCTATAGCTCCCATATATATGTACCGCCCGATTTTTCTAAATGTGGCCATAAAACCCTTATTTATCAACCGATCTTACCCAAATTTGGCTAATTGTAGTCTTCTATAGCACTAACTATATGTGCAAAAAATCATCGAAATCGGTTCAGATTTAGAGATAGCTCCCATATATATGTATAACCCGATTATCCCAAATTTGGCCATAGAACCCTTATTTATTAACCGATCTTACTAAAAATTGGCTAGATCCAGTCCTCTATAGTACTAACTATATGTGCAAAATTTCATCGAAATCGGTTCAGATGTAGATATAGCTCCCATATATGTATCACCCGATTTTGAAAAATTCGCCCCTAATAACCTTATGTTTGACCATACAGGCCTCATTTCTTAACTGATCTTACTCAAATCTTGCACAAGGTAACCTTTTGTGGTATTAATCAAACCCACAAAATATTATGCAAATTGGTTCAGATTTAGATATAGCTTCCATATATATGCATCGCTCGATTTTCCCAAATTTGGCCATAGTACTCTTATTTATTAACCAATGTTACTCAAATTTCAAATTTTGATGTACTAGCCGATCGTACTTATACGTACTTGTAGCTCTTACATAAGAATATTGCTCGATTTTTACAAATTTGTATTTATTACCCACACTAATTTAACAATTTTCGCTTTTTTAATAATGGGCTCAATATTAGTGGCATACACGCAGAGAAGGAATATGATCACCTCAACCATGTTTCGAGAGCAAAATGTTATTTTTGGATGGTGACCACGTAACATGTTTATCGCAAAAATGTTGTGTTCTCGCCAAACATAAAATGGTTTCCGAAAACAGATACATAATTTTCGAGAAAATAGCTTGGTTGCGACAAAAATGTTACATGGTCACCATCCAAAAATAACATTGTGCTCTTGGAATATGTTTGAGGTGATCATATTCCTTTTCTGGGTGTACTAACTCCATAGGCGCAATATCAACACAGCCAGTGTTGCTAGAAGTAGGGGAAATTCCCTATATGAAGGGTTTTTCTAATATTTAGCGTCTTGTAGGGACGTAGGGCCACAATGTAGGACATTTTCACTCAACACAATTTGTAATATTTTTACATTTTGGTGGCTCTAGAGGAGGAAACTAGAAGCCGGCAAGGCTTGATCTTTAACAATGTGTGGTAAACTTTATTCCTGTAGAGAATTTTGTCAACATTTTATTTCTATAGAACATTTTGTCAAAATTGTATTTCTATAGAAATTTTTTTCAAAATATTATTTCTATAAAAATTTTTCTCAAAATTTTATTTCTTTAGAATTTATTGTCAAAATTTTATTTCTATAGAAAAATTTCTCACAAAAATTTGTTTATAGAAACTTTTTCCAAAATTTTATTTTTATAGAGATTTAACAAAAGATTACTAATTTGGGTAGAATTCTACCAACTGTGGCAACCGTGGCGGTAATACAAATTTATATTCTAAGTTATATACGTTGCATATTCATGTTTTAAGATAATAAAGTACTTAGAACCATTTTTGTTTTGTAAAATTTTTTAAATTTAACGAAAAATATAGTAGGGAAAATTGTTTGGGAATGTATGGGAAAGTAGGGAATTTTTTTCCTTGTAGGGTAAACCGAACATTTTCCGTGGCAACATTGACATTGAGCTATAGTCAGATTGACACAAAGCACCCATAGACATGTACCCCTTAATTTTCTTAAATATGCAACTGCGGTTTATCTCCCAGACCTATATGTTACCCCACAAATGCTTATGATTACTAATTCTGTAATGGTGGTTTAGGGTATGATATAGTCGGCCCCGCCCGACTTTCTACTTTACTTACTTGTTTATTTATTATTATTATTATTATTTTTTTTTTTTTTGAGAAATAATATATGATTAGTAATACTTTTTTATGAGATTAGTAGGGATTGTAATCAGAATCTAAAAATCAACTTTTGTGGTATTTTTTTTAACCCTTATCCTGTACTTAAAAAAAAAACCGCATATTGTATTAGTGGGTAAAATTTGCCCAATATAAATTTATTCATATATATGTATTTTAAACATTGTTTTGAAATTTTTTTATAGGGCTCAGCCAAACAGAGGTTTAAACTCACCTAGTTCTTTAGAATAAAATTCTTATAAATAATTGGTTTGGGCAATTTTGACCCACTAGTACATGATAAGGGTTAAATTTGGAAAATTCTAATTGTCGATTTCTAGACATTTGGAATTTTTGGTTGACTTTTTGATCTTTCTTTTTTTTTAATTTTTTTGAGAAAAAAATTAGGTTCTATATGATGTGAGGACTATGATTAATATTTTTGACCACATTAACGTTTATTATAAAATATATATATATTTTTTTAAGTGTGATTATATCTGCATTTTTAAATAATTTGTCTCAATATTTATCTTAATTTTCCGGTTCTTATTCCGTTATGTTTTAATAATTTCTTCATTCCATCTCTTTCTCTGTGTTTTTTGTGAATTTCCAACAGAAACAAGAAAAAAGACGCGAATTGCGCCTAAAACGTTTTTGGCGCTCGCCAAAAACCACTTCATCAGAAGAATCAACCGGATACGAGAGTCCTACGCGTGCCAAGAACTCAAATGATGTCCAGCGTTTTAATCATCTGCACTACACAAGTTTGGCCCAGAGTGCACCCTCTCATGATGGTGGGGCCGATAGCGAAGGTGGAGGTCGTGCAAATACGGCTAACAAAAACAAGTCATGCTTATCTGGTGGTGGATCCTCATTCAACAACAAGCCAACATGTTCATTACCATTACTGCAAGTGTGGCCAAGTCAGGTATGTATTTTATCCATACAGGCATACTACCAACTATACAGACAAATGATACTCAAGTGTTGCAGTGTTGCCAGCTTTGGGGATTTTTCATGGATGGGAATGAAATTTGTGAGTTAGGGATTTCAGAATATAATGGGGAATTTCCAGAAATTTTGGGGATTTTTCGAAATAGGTTCAGGATAAATTAGGGCTGACCCGAAATCCCTGGAGCTTCGGGACGGAATTAATCCGGATACTGATCTAAATATGTCTCCCTCCCCAGTGTACATTACTGATTTGTACAATATACCCGATATAAATATAGATAGATGAAGATTTTTCATATCCATCCATTAATACTCATCCAATTTTATTTCTCCAGCATCTACAAGGCAATTTGTCCTTAAATTAATATTCTGATGACGGTTTGTATCTAATTTTTTTTTTCATCAGCAGTCCCCTGGTTTTCTATTTTGAAATGTTTATATTATTGAAATTTACAAACTGGCACGAAAAAACCCTATACTCTTTTTTCTATTTTTTACATTTTTAACGATTTTCTGCACTTACTCATTCATGTCCAAAGTGGAGCATATATGAGTTTTGGTTTGGGAATGTCTCATTAGAGTACACTAGGTAAACGCTGAGTAGAATACAATCACCTGAAAAATGTTTTTAGGGCATAATATTCCCCGCGAAAAACTAAAATTTTTCTTTTGAAATATTTTTGAGGTGATCCTATTCCAAGTCGAAACCGTGTACAATTTTTTGTAAGGAATTTTAATTTTAATTGGGAATTTTTGGGGACGAAAGCCACCATTGAAAATTGTTGGCAACACTGATCACATGAGTACTAATTAACGTGTAGCATATATATAAAACAATGGTCCCCCAGAGCCATTCTTATATGTTGCCAGGAAACACATAAATACATACCACTATACATACATTCCTCCTTAGAGGCATTGGAAATTCCAACAACAACAGTAGTTCCCCAAAAAAGGAAACATAAACACGGGACGCCTTCGGGCATTTAATGTCTTGGCGTTCTTTTCTCACTGTCAAAAAAACTGGAATAGCAAATCTGCGATTTTCCCATTACCCTTTGTGTTTTTGTTGTTGGTGATTTTTGTCTTTCGTTTCTTAAAAATTTAATTAAATTTCATTCCACATTCATCCATCCCATTCATATTCGTGCATACACAACCTGAAAATATAATTTGCCTACCTCTATACTACTCTACTGGAACATATCGTAAATGTGTTTGTTGCCTCTATCTTCCGTTGTATTGTCGTCTCCCGTCTTGTCCTGCAAATCTCCTATCCCGTCGACTGGCTCGTCACACTTATGGCGATGCTTTAACTGGATTCCTTGTTCAAAAACCAAAACTAATCTGTCTCTCTTGTCAACACAACGGTTGTGTGTGTGTGGATGCATATATGTTTGTGTATTTGGTTTTTAAAGCCGCTGCTAAGACAGGAAGGCTTTTTGCAGTTGCGTCGCAACAGCGGTCCCGAAGGTCAAAGGGTATGCGTTTATATCAACTCAAAACAAAAACATCATTATATAGTATATACTTTTTTCCTATATTTTCCAATTTTCTTCAAGAAATTTGTTTTTTTTTTAAACTCTTATGCATGTATCTTCGACTTTTATTCGTACCTTTTCGCTCTTTATCTCTAATTTCAATTTGTTGCTAACATCTTTAAATAAACGGGAATGCTATAATATTCCCAATGTTCAAATTGTGCATATGCTACCTCAGCCAATACCTTTCGTCTTTAACTGCAATGAGTAAAAAATATTCAAAAACATTTTTACATAACGCAGATCTGACAGTAGGAAATACAAGAGGATAAAAAGGACATTTCAATATTTCAATATTTGAATGTATCAATGTGTCAATATTTCAATATATCATTACATCAATATTTCATTATATCAATAATCAATATCAATATTTC
This sequence comes from Haematobia irritans, assembly GCF_050003625.1. Taxonomy (NCBI): domain Eukaryota; kingdom Metazoa; phylum Arthropoda; class Insecta; order Diptera; family Muscidae; genus Haematobia; species Haematobia irritans. The sequence goes on from NC_134400.1 coordinate 2,993,961, forward strand.
AAATATCAATATATAAATATACCAATACTTCAAAAATACTTCAAAATATCAATATTTCAATATTTCAGTATATCAATATATCAGTATATCCATATTTCAGTATATCAATCTTTCACTATATCAATCTTTCAATATATCAATCTTTCAATATATCAATCTTTCAATATTGCAGTATATATATATATATATATATATATATATATATATATATATATATATATATATATATATATATATATATATATATATATATATATATATATATATATTTCAGTAGACCAATATTTCAATATATCAAATTATCAATATACCAATATTTCAGTATATCAATATTTCAATATAGCAACATTTCCATATATCAATTTATCAATATTTCAATATATCAATATTTCAATATTTCAATATATCAATATTTCAGTATATCAATATTTCAATATATGAATATATCAGTATATCAATATTTCAATATATGAATATATCAGTATATCAATATTTCAGTATATCAATATTTCAATATATCAATATATCAGTATATCAATATTTCAGTATATCAATATTTCAATATACCAACAATTTAATATATAAATCTTTCACTATATCAATATTTCAATATATCAATATGTCAGTATATAAATTTTTCAATATGTCAATATATCAATGTTTAAATATACCAATGTTTAAATATACCAATGTTTAAATATACCAATATTTCAATATATCAATATTTCAATGTATCAAAATATCAATATTTCAATGTATCAATATTGAAATATTTCAATATTGAAATATTTCAATATATCAATATTTCAATATATCAATATTTCAATATATCAATATTTCAATATATCAATATTTCAATATATCAATATTTCAATATACCAATATTTCAATACATCAATATTTCAGTATATCAATATTTCAATATATCAATGTTTCAATATATCAATATTTCTATATATCAATATTTCAATATATAAATATTTCAGTATATACAATATTTCAGTATATCAATATTTCAGTATATCTATATTTCAGTATATCAATATTTCAGTATATCAATATTTCAGTATATCAATATTTCAATACATCCATCTTCCAATATATCAATATTTCAGTATATCAATATTTCAATATATTAATATTTAAATATTTCAGTATATCAATATATAAATATTTCAATGTATCAATATTTCAATATATCAATATTTTAATATATCAATATTTCAATATATTAATATTTCAGTATATCATATTTCAATTTATCAATATTTCAATATACCAACAATTTAATATATAAATCTTTCAATATATCAATATGTCAGTATATACATTTTTCAATATGTCAATATATCAATGTTTAAATATACCAATGTTTAAATATACCAATATTTCAATATATCAATATTTCAATATTTCAATGTATCAAAATATCAATATTTCAATGTATCAATATTGAAATATTTCAATATATCAATATTTCAATATATCAATATTTCAATATACCAATATTTCAATATACCAATATTTCAATACATCAATATTTCAGTATATCAATATTTCAATATATCAATATTTCTATATATCAATATTTCAATATATAAATATTTCAATATATCAATATTTCAGTATATCAATATATCAATATTTCAATATATAAATATTTTAATTTATCACTATTTCAATATATCAATATTTCAGTATATCAATATTTCAATGTATCAATATTTCAATATATAAATATATCAATATTTCATTATATCAATATATAAATATATCAATCTTTCAATATATCAATATTTCAGTATATTAATATTTCAATATTTCAGTATATCAATATTTCAGTATATCAATATTTCAATACATCCATCTTCCAATATATCACTATTTCAGTATATCAATATTTCAATATTTCAGTATATCATATTTCAATTTATCAATATTTCAATATACCAACAATTTAATATATAAATCTTTAACTATATCAATCTTTCAATATATCAATATGTCAGTATATAAATTTTTCAATATGTCAATATATCAATGTTTAAATATACCAATGTTTAAATATACCAATATTTCAATATATCAATATTTCAATGTATCAAAATATCAATATTTCAATGTATCAATATTGAAATATTTCAATATTTCAATATACCAATATTTCAATACATCAATATTTCAGTATATCAATATTTCAATATATCAATGTTTCAATATATCAATATTTCTATATATCAATATTTCAATATATAAATATTTCAGTATATACAATATTTCAGTATATCAATATTTCAGTATATCTATATTTCAGTATATCAATATTTCAGTATATCAATATTTCAGTATATCAATATTTCAATACATCCATCTTCCAATATATCAATATTTCAGTATATCAATATTTCAATATATTAATATTTAAATATTTCAGTATATCAATATATAAATATTTCAATATATCAATATTTCAATATATCAATATTTTAATATATCAATATTTCAATATATTAATATTTCAGTATATCATATTTCAATTTATCAATATTTCAATATACCAACAATTTAATATATAAATCTTTCAATATATCAATATGTCAGTATATACATTTTTCAATATGTCAATATATCAATGTTTAAATATACCAATGTTTAAATATACCAATATTTCAATATATCAATATTTCAATATTTCAATGTATCAAAATATCAATATTTCAATGTATCAATATTGAAATATTTCAATATATCAATATTTCAATATATCAATATTTCAATATACCAATATTTCAATATACCAATATTTCAATACATCAATATTTCAGTATATCAATATTTCAATATATCAATATTTCTATATATCAATATTTCAATATATAAATATTTCAATATATCAATATTTCAGTATATCAATATATCAATATTTCAATATATAAATATTTTAATTTATCACTATTTCAATATATCAATATTTCAGTATATCAATATTTCAATGTATCAATATTTCAATATATAAATATATCAATATTTCATTATATCAATATATAAATATATCAATCTTTCAATATATCAATATTTCAGTATATTAATATTTCAATATTTCAGTATATCAATATTTCAGTATATCAATATTTCAATACATCCATCTTCCAATATATCACTATTTCAGTATATCAATATTTCAATATTTCAGTATATCATATTTCAATTTATCAATATTTCAATATACCAACAATTTAATATATAAATCTTTAACTATATCAATCTTTCAATATATCAATATGTCAGTATATAAATTTTTCAATATGTCAATATATCAATGTTTAAATATACCAATGTTTAAATATACCAATATTTCAATATATCAATATTTCAATGTATCAAAATATCAATATTTCAATGTATCAATATTGAAATATTTCAATATATCAATATTTCAAAATTTCAATATACCAATATTTCAATACATCAATATTTCAGTATATCAATATTTCAATATATCAATGTTTCAATATATCAATCTTTCTATATATCAATATTTCAATATATAAATATTTCAATATATCAATATTTCAGTATATACAATATTTCAGTATATCAATATTTCAGTATATCAATATTTCAGTATATCTATATTTCAGTATATCAATATTCCAGTATATCAATATTTCAGTATATCAATATTTCAATATATTAATATTTAAATATTTCAGTATATCAATATATAAATATTTCAATATATCAATATTTCAATATATCAATATTTTAATATATCAATATTTCAATATATTAATATTTCAGTATATCATATTTCAATTTATCAATATTTCAATATACCAACAATTTAATATATAAATCTTTCAATATATCAATATGTCAGTATATACATTTTTCAATATGTCAATATATCAATGTTTAAATATACCAATGTTTAAATATACCAATATTTCAATATATCAATATTTCAATGTATCAAAATATCAATATTTCAATGTATCAATATTGAAATATTTCAATATATCAATATTTCAATATATCAATATTTCAATATACCAATATTTCAATACATCAATATTTCAGTATATCAATATTTCAATATATCAATATTTCTATATATCAATATTTCAATATATAAATATTTCAATATATCAATATTTCAGTATATCAATATATCAATATTTCAATATATAAATATTTTAATTTATCAATATTTCAATATATCAATATTTCAGTATATCAACATTTCAATGTATCAATGTTTGAATATATAAATAGTTCAATATTTCAATACATCAATATTTCAATATATAAATATATCAATATTTCATTATATCAATATATAAATATATCAATCTTTCAATATATCAATATTTCAGTATATTAATATTTCAATATTTCAGTATATCAATATTTCAATATGTCAGTATATAAATATTTCAATATGTCAATATATCAATGTTTTAATATACCAATATTTCAATATATCAATATTTCAGTGTATCAAAATATCAATATTTCAGTATATCAATATTTCAATATATCAATATTTCAATATTTCAATATTTCAATTTATCAATATTTCAATTTATCAATATTTCAATATACCAATATTTTAATATATAAATCTTTCAATATATCAATCTTTCAATATATCAATATTTCAATATTTCAGTATATGAATATTTCAATATGTCAATATATCAATGTTTAAATATACCAATATTTCAATATATCAATATTTCAATGTATAAATATTGAAATATTTCAATATATTATTATTTTAATATATCAATATTTAAATATACCAATATTTCAAAATACCAATATTTCAATATATCAATATTTCAGTATATCAATATTTAAAGATATCAATATTTCAATATACAATATTTCTATATATCAATATTTAGATATACAAATATTTCAATATATCGATATATAGATACTTCAATATGTCATTATTTCAATATTTTAATATTTCAGTATATCAATATTTCAATACATAAATATATCAATATTTCAATATATAAATATATCAATATTTCAATATACATATAACTATTTTAATATATCAATATTTTAATATGTCAATATATCAATATTTCAATATATCAATCTTTCAATATATCAATCTATAAATATTTCAATGTTTCAATATATCAAAATTGCAATCTTTCAATATTTCAATACATCAATATTTCAATATATCAGTATATCAATAAATCAACATTTCAATATATAAATATATCAAAATTTCAATATATAAATATATCAATATTTCAATATATCAATATTTCAGTAGACCAATACTTCAATATATCAAATTATCAATATATCAGTATACCAATATTTCAGTATATCAATATTTCAATATTTTAGTATATCAATATTTCAATATATTAATCTTCCAATATATCAATTTATCAATATATCAGTATATCAATATTTCAATATAGCATCATTTCAATATATCAATTTATCAATACATCAGTATATCACTATTTCAATATATCAATATTTCAATATATCAATATTTCAATATATGAATATTTCAGTATATCAATATTTCAATATATGAATATTTCAATATATCAATGTTTCAATATATCAATATTTCAGTATATCAATATATAAATATTTTAATATATCAATATTTCAATATACCAATATTTCAATATACCAATATTTCAAATCAATCTTTCAATTTATCAATATATCAATCTCTCAATATATCAACATTTCAATATTGCAGTATATCAATATTTCTATATATAAATATTTCAATATATCAATATTTCAATATATCAATATTTTAATATATCAATATTTCAATATATCAATATTTCAGTATATCATATTTCAATTTATCAATATTTCAATATACCAACAATTTAATATATAAATCTTTCACTATATCAATCTTTCAATATATCAATATGTCAGTATATACATTTTTCAATATGTCAATATATCAATGTTTAAATATACCAATGTTTAAATATACCAATATTTCAATATATCAATATTTCAATGTATCAAAATATCCATATTTCAATGTATCAAAATATCAACATTTCAATGTATCAATATTGAAATATTTCAATATATCAATATACCAATATTTCAATATACCAATATTTCAATACATCAATATTTCAGTATATCAATATTTCAAGATATCAATATTTCTATATATAAATATTTCAATATATCAATATTTCAGTATATCAATATATAAATATTTTAATATATCAATATTTCAATATATCAATATTTCAGTATATTAATATTTCAATGTATCAATGTTTGAATATATAAATATTTCAATACATCAATATTTCAATATATAAATATATCAATATTTCAATATTTCATTATATCAATATATAAATATATCAATATATCAATATTCCAATATATCAATATTTCAGTATATTGATATTTCAATATTTCAGTATATCAATATTTCAGTATGTCAGTATATGAATATTTCAATATGTCAATATATCAATGTTTAAATATACCAATATTTCAATATATCAATATTTCAGTGTATCAAAATATCAATATTTCAGTGTATCAATATTTCAATATATCAATATTTCAATTTATCAATATTTCAATATACCAATATTTTAATATATAAATCTTTCAATATATCAATCTTTCAAGATATCAATATTTCAATATATCAATATTTCAGTATATGAATATTTCAATATGTCAATATATCAATGTTTAAATATACCAATATTTCAATATATCAATATTTCAATGTATAAATATTGAAATATTTCAATATATCAATATTTAAAGATATCAATATTTCAATATACAATATTTCTATATATCAATGTTTAGATATACAAATATTTCAATATATCAATATATAGATATTTCAATATGTCAATATTTCAATATTTTAATTTTTCAGTATATCAATATTTCAATACATAAATATATCAATATTTCAATATTTCAATATTTCAATATACATATAACTATTTTAATATATCAATATTTTAATATGTCAATATATCAATATTTCAATATATTAATATTTCAATATATCAATATATAAATATTTCAATGTTTCAATATATCAATATTTCAATCTTTCAATATTTCAATACATCAATATTTCAATATATCAGTCAGTATATCAATATCTCTATTTATATATTGAAATTCTATATATCAATATTTCAATATATAAATATTTCAATATATCAATATTTCAGTATATACAATATTTCAGTATATCAATATTTCAGTATATCAATATTTCAGTATATCTATATTTCAGTATATCAATATTCCAGTATATCAATATTTCAGTATATCAATATTTCAATATATTAATATTTAAATATTTCAGTATATCAATATATAAATATTTCAATATATCAATATTTCAATATATCAATATTTTAATATATCAATATTTCAATATATTAATATTTCAGTATATCATATTTCAATTTATCAATATTTCAATATACCAACAATTTAATATATAAATCTTTCAATATATCAATATGTCAGTATATACATTTTTCAATATGTCAATATATCAATGTTTAAATATACCAATGTTTAAATATACCAATATTTCAATATTTCAATGTATCAAAATATCAATATTTCAATGTATCAATATTGAAATATTTCAATATATCAATATTTCAATATACCAATATTTCAATACATCAATATTTCAGTATATCAATATTTCAATATATCAATATTTCTATATATCAATATTTCAATATATAAATATTTCAATATATCAATATTTCAGTATATCAATATATCAATATTTCAATATATAAATATTTTAATTTATCAATATTTCAATATATCAATATTTCAGTATATCAACATTTCAATGTATCAATGTTTGAATATATAAATAGTTCAATATTTCAATACATCAATATTTCAATATATAAATATATCAATATTTCATTATATCAATATATAAATATATCAATCTTTCAATATATCAATATTTCAGTATATTAATATTTCAATATTTCAGTATATCAATATTTCAATATGTCAGTATATAAATATTTCAATATGTCAATATATCAATGTTTTAATATACCAATATTTCAATATATCAATATTTCAGTGTATCAAAATATCAATATTTCAGTATATCAATATTTCAATATATCAATATTTCAATATTTCAATTTATCAATATTTCAATTTATCAATATTTCAATATACCAATATTTTAATATATAAATCTTTCAATATATCAATCTTTCAATATATCAATATTTCAATATTTCAGTATATGAATATTTCAATATGTCAATATATCAATGTTTAAATATACCAATATTTCAATATATCAATATTTCAATGTATAAATATTGAAATATTTCAATATATTATTATTTTAATATATCAATATTTAAATATACCAATATTTCAAAATACCAATATTTCAATATATCAATATTTCAGTATATCAATATTTAAAGATATCAATATTTCAATATACAATATTTCTATATATCAATATTTAGATATACAAATATTTCAATATATCGATATATAGATACTTCAATATGTCATTATTTCAATATTTTAATATTTCAGTATATCAATATTTCAATACATAAATATATCAATATATCAATATTTCAATATATAAATATATCAATATTTCAATATACATATAACTATTTTAATATATCAATATTTTAATATGTCAATATATCAATATTTCAATATATCAATCTTTCAATATATCAATCTATAAATATTTCAATGTTTCAATATATCAAAATTGCAATCTTTCAATATTTCAATACATCAATATTTCAATATATCAGTATATCAATAAATCAACATTTCAATATATAAATATATCAAAATTTCAATATATAAATATATCAATATTTCAGTAGACCAATATTTCAATATATCAAATTATCAATATATCAGTATACCAATATTTCAGTATATCAATATTTCAATATTTTAGTATATCAATATTTCAATATATTAATCTTCCAATATATCAATTTATCAATATATCAGTATATCAATATTTCAATATAGCATCATTTCAATATATCAATTTATCAATACATCAGTATATCACTATTTCAATATATCAATATTTCAGTATATCAATATTTCAATATATGAATATTTCAGTATATCAATATTTCAATATATGAATATTTCAATATATCAATGTTTCAATATATCAATATTTCAGTATATCAATATATAAATATTTTAATATATCAATATTTCAATATACCAATATTTCAATATACCAATATTTCAAATCAATCTTTCAATTTATCAATATATCAATCTCTCAATATATCAACATTTCAATATTGCACTATATCAATATTTCTATATATAAATATTTCAATATATCAATATTTCAATATATCAATATTTTAATATATCAATATTTCAATATATCAATATTTCAGTATATCATATTTCAATTTATCAATATTTCAATATACCAACAATTTAATATATAAATCTTTCACTATATCAATCTTTCAATATATCAATATGTCAGTATATACATTTTTCAATATGTCAATATATCAATGTTTAAATATACCAATGTTTAAATATACCAATATTTCAATATATCAATATTTCAATGTATCAAAATATCCATATTTCAATGTATCAAAATATCAACATTTCAATGTATCAATATTGAAATATTTCAATATATCAATATTTCAATATACCAATATTTCAATATACCAATATTTCAATACATCAATATTTCAGTATATCAATATTTCAAGATATCAATATTTCTATATATAAATATTTCAATATATCAATATTTCAGTATATCAATATATAAATATTTTAATATATCAATATTTCAATATATCAATATTTCAGTATATTAATATTTCAATGTATCAATGTTTGAATATATAAATATTTCAATACATCAATATTTCAATATATAAATATATCAATATTTCAATATTTCATTATATCAATATATAAATATATCAATATATAAATATATCAATATTCCAATATATCAATATTTCAGTATGTCAGTATATGAATATTTCAATATGTCAATATATCAATGTTTAAATATACCAATATTTCAATATATCAATATTTCAGTGTATCAAAATATCAATATTTCAGTGTATCAATATTTCAATATATCAATATTTCAATTTATCAATATTTCAATATACCAATATTTTAATATATAAATCTTTCAATATATCAATCTTTCAAGATATCAATATTTCAATATATCAATATTTCAGTATATGAATATTTCAATATGTCAATATATCAATGTTTAAATATACCAATATTTCAATATATCAATATTTCAATGTATAAATATTGAAATATTTCAATATATCAATATTTAAAGATATCAATATTTCAATATACAATATTTCTATATATCAATGTTTAGATATACAAATATTTCAATATATCAATATATAGATATTTCAATATGTCAATATTTCAATATTTTAATTTTTCAGTATATCAATATTTCAATACATAAATATATCAATATTTCAATATTTCAATATACATATAACTATTTTAATATATCAATATTTTAATATGTCAATATATCAATATTTCAATATATTAATATTTCAATATATCAATATATAAATATTTCAATGTTTCAATATATCAATATTTCAATCTTTCAATATTTCAATACATCAATATTTCAATATATCAGTCAGTATATCAATATATCAACATTTCAATATATAAATATATAAATATATCAAAATTTCAATATATAAATATATCAATATTTTAATATATCAATATTTCAGTAGACCAATATTTCAATATATCAAATTATCAATATATCAGTATACCAATATTTCAGTATATCAATATTTCAATATTTTAGTATGTCAATATTTCAATATTTCAATATATTAATCTTCCAATATATCAATATATCAGTATATCAATATTTCAATATAGCAACATTTCAATATATCAATTTATCAATACATCAGTATATCAATATTTCAATATATCAATATTTCAGTATATCAATATATGAATATTTCAGTATATCAATATTTCAATATATGAATATTTCAATAAATCAATGTTTCAATATATCAATATTTTAGTATATCAATATTTCAGTATATCATTATATAAATATTTTAATATATCAATATTTCAATATACCAATATTTCAATTCAATCTTTCAATTTATCAATATATCAATCTTTCAATATATCAACATTTCAATATTGCAGTATATCAATATTTCTATATATAAATATTTCAATATATCAATATTTCAATATATCAATATTTTAATATATCAATATTTCAATATATCAATATTTCAGTATATCATAGTTCAATTTATCAATATTTCAGTATACCAACAATTTAATATATAAATATTTCACTATATCAATCTTTCAATATATCAATATGTCAGTATATAAATTTTTCAATATGTCAATATATCAATGTTTAAATATACCAATGTTTAAATATACCAATATTTCAATGTATCAATATTGAAATAGTTCAATATATCAATATTTCAATATACCAATATTTCAATATATCAATATTTCAATACATCAATATTTCAATATATCAATATTTCAATATATCAATATTTCTATATATAAATATTTCAATATATCAATATTTCAGTATATCAATATATCAATATTTCAATATATAAATATTTTAATATATCAATATTTCAATATATCAATATTTCAGTATATCAATATTTCAATGTATCAATGTTTGAATATATAAATATTTCAATATTTCAATACATCAATATTTCAATACATAAATATTTCAATATATCAATATTTCAGTATATTAATATTTCAATATGTCAATATATCAATGTTTAAATATACCAATATTTCAAAATATAAATATTTCAGTGTATCAAAATATCAATATTTCAGTATATCAATATTTCAATATATCAATATTTCAATATTTCAATTTGTCAATATTTCAATATACCAATATTTTAATATATAAATCTTTCAATATATCAATACATCAATATTTCAATATATCAATATTTCAGTATATGAATATTTCAATATGTCAATATATCAATGTTTAAATATACCAATATTTCAATATATCAATATTTCAATGTATAAATATTGAAATATTTCAATATATCAATATTTTAATATATCAATATTTCAATATATCAATATTTCAATATACCAATATTTCAAAATACCAATATTTCAATATATCAATATTTCAGTATATCAATATTTAAAGATATCAATATTTCAATATACAATATTTCTATATATCAATATTTAGATATACAAATATTTCAATATATCAATACATAAATATATCAATATTTCAATATATAAATATATCAATATTTCAGTATATCAGTATTTCAATATACATATAACTATTTTAATATATCAATATTTTAATACGTCAATATATAAATATTTCAATGTTTCAATATATCAATATTTCAATCTTTCAATACATCAATATTTCAATATATCAGTATATCAATATATCAACACTTCAATATATAAATATATCAAAATTTTAATATATAAATATATCAATATTTCAATATATCAATATTTCAGTAGACCAATATTTCAATATATCAAATTATCAATATATCAGTATACCAATATTTCAGTATATCAATATTTCAATATTTTAGTATATCAATATTTCAATATATTAATCTTCCAATATATCAATTTATCAATATATCAGTATATCAATATTTCAATATAGCAACATTTCAATATACAATATTTCAATATACCAATATTTCAATATATCAATATTTCAGTATATCAATATATAAATATTTCAAAATATCAATATTTCAATATATCAATATTTCTATATATCAATATTTCAATATATAAATATTTCAATATATCAATATTTCTGTATATCAATATTTCAATATATAAATATTTTAATATATCAATATTTCAATATATCAATATTTCAGTATATCAATATATCAATATGTCAGTATATAAATTTTTCAATATGTCAATATATCAATATTTAAATATACCGATATTTCAATGTATCAATATTGAAATATTTCAATATTTCAATATATCAATATTTCAATATACCAATATTTCAATATTTCAATATACCAATATTTCAATACATCAATATTTCAATATATCAATATTTCAATATATCAATTTTTCTATATATAAATATTTCAATATATCAATATTTCAGTATATCAATATATCAATATTTCAATATATAAATATTTTAATATATCAATATTTCAATATATCAATATTTCAGTATATCAATATTTCAATGTATCAATGTTTGAATATATAAATATTTCAATATTTCAATACATCAATATTTCAATACATAAATATATCAATATTTCAATATTTCATTATATCAATATATAAATATATCAATATTTCAGTATATCAATATTTAAAGATATCAATATTTCAATATACAATATTTCTATATATCAATATTTAGATATACAACTATTTCAATATATCAATATATAGATATTTCAATATGTCAATCTTTCAATATTTTAATATTTCAGTATATCAGTATATCAATATTTCAATACATAAATATATCAATATTTCAATATATAAATATATCAATATTTCAGTATATCAGTATTTCAATATTTCAATATACATATAACTATTTTAATATATCAATATTTTAATATGTCAATATATCAATATATTAATATTTCAATATATCAATATATAAATATTTCAATGTTTCAATATATCAATATTTCAATCTTTCAATATTTCAATACATCAATATTTCAATATATCAGTATATCAATATATCAACATTTCAATATATAAATATATCAAAATTTCAATATATAAATATATCAATATTTCAATATATCAATATTTCAGTAGACCAATATTTCAATATATCAAATTATCAATATACCAGTATACCAATATTTCAGTATATCAATATTTCAATATTTTAGTATATCAATATTTCAATATATTAATCTTCCAATATATCAATTTATCAATATATCAGTATATCAATATTTCAATATAGCAACATTTCAATATATCAATTTATCAATACATCAGTATATCAATATTTCAATATATCAATATTTCAGTATATCAATATTTCAATATATGAATATTTCAGTATATCAATATTTCAATATATGAATATTTCAATATATCAATATATCAATGTCTCAATATATCAATGTTTCAGTATTTCAATATTTCAGTATATCAATATTTCAATATATCAATATTTCAATATATCAATATTTCAGTATATCAATATTTCAATATACCAATATTTCAATTCAATGTTTCAATTTATCAATATTTCAATATATTAATATATCAATATTTCAATGTATCAATATTTCAATATATCAATATTTCAATATATCAATATACAATATTTCAATATACCAATATTTCAATATATCAATATTTCAGTATATCAATATATCAATATATCAATATTTCAATATATCAATATTTCAATATATAAATATGTCAATATGTCAATATATAAATATATCAATACTTCAATATATCAATATTTCAATATATAAATATTTCAATATATCAAAATATCAGTATTTCTATATATCAATATTTCAGTATATCAATATATCAATACTTCAATATATCAATATTTCAATTATAAATATATAATATCAATATATATATAACCTATTATTATATTTGTTCGTGTCGTGTAAGGTCAAAACGTGAGCCAATGATCAAGAAATACGTGTTTATCGAATGGTGTAGGTGTTCCTTCGATATGCAGTCATTGTGATACAATGCATAATTAACACCTTTCATATCAATGAGTGCATCCAAATCATCCATTTGTAATAAAAACACATAACATCAAAAAACAATCTTAAAAAATAATAGAATTCGGGAATTCTTTAATATTTATATCTAAGGAAAAATTTTTTCGGGTGAGTATGTGCACCAAACACCAGAGATTCAAATAAAAATCCTATATTTCATCGAATATTGAAATATTATGTATTGTAGTAAAATTGAAAGGTATTGGTTACAACATAATATTAGGGCAATTTCGATTCCTCAAAAAATTGTCAATAATATGTAGTTTATCTCAAAGGAACTCTTTGTTGATTTGAAGGGGGTGTACTACTTAGAGAAAGGTTCCGGTAGTATCTTTTTTTGCAGAATCGAAATCACCCCAAAAATTAAATATAACAACTGTAAAATATTACTTTGTTTTTATTCAAAAATATTTTGTATATTATATTTTAAATAGAGTTACTCTTTAGATGGAAAGCAAATTATCGAAAAACAATTTCTAGAATAAATTGTTACTGCTAATGTTCATACTTTGTCATCCTTTTTGTATATAAGAACATTATGGATCCCTTCTATGAAGACACATACTTTTTTAAACACAATTTAATCACCAACTCCCTTGTTAACACATTCCCCTTTATTTACTACTTTTGTTAGGCACACTAAACTAACACTTCGCCTACTTTTTTTATGTAGAGAATTAAAAACAAAAATAATAAATATTTTTATAATAAATTATAACAACATTCAGCACTCTTTTTTCCCCAATAATTTTTTTCTACAAATCACCGGTCTCAAATAATTAGACCTTATTTTTAATACATTTATTATGGTGTTCTCTTTGTAGGATTCACCCAGGGGAGAAGCTGATGGTCAGTCATTTATATTTCCCGTCATTGCAGAAACAAGCACCAGCAGTAGCAGCGGTGGAGGCAATAGTACCAGCACCAGTGGTGGGGGTAACACATTACTTACGAACACTTCGGGTAATAGTAGCAACAGTGCAAGCAATCGCTTGACTCTCAATACTGAGGATAGAAGAAATTCTCTGTACTGTGACACTCTACACGCTGGCGATTCAGGTATCGATTCGGTTCAAGCCTCACCGTCTCCCAATGCCTTACCTGCTTCGCCTGGATCAACATTGATTGGCCTGGCCAATGTATCGGCTGAGGTTGGTTCCTGCAATGCTTCACCTGCCACAACACCAACCCAGGGCTCCCCTAATCCCTCTTTGCGGGGCGGCAATAGAATGGGAGCAAGGGCTAGCATTAGCGTGGGCGCTCCAAATTATCGTCGCAAATCCAGTGCCCTTCTACACCCCGACCATGCCCGGTTGTTTGCTTTGCGTATGAAACATGCCGCAGCCTTGGAAAGAGCTCAAACATCCCCCGATCAGACGTCTATTGAGGATGCGACCGAGTTCCATGACAATGGTCTGGCTACAAATTTGCGTCTCTGTTCTGCCTCATCATCGACGACGTCGTCGCTAACCTCCGTGGCCGCGGTAAGCTTGGGCGGGGGAGTTTCATCCTCTGCCACTGCAGCAGCTGCATTAGCAGCTGCCGCTGGTGCGGGGGCCCAGCAACGAGTCTCCGATCCTTGGCTACAGCCGCAATCTGATCGAGAGAGGGATTCTCGTCACGACCGCCGTCGTTCCTCAACTGTTACGCGTTATTCCCTCTTCGACGCTTTGGATCTCGAATATGCATTGCTTCGGGCCGCCGCCCGGGGCTCGGTCGGTCCGTACTCGTTAAGTGAGTCAATACACAAACTAACGTTTACACAATCTTTGGCATTTCCAGCGCTTGCGCGCGGTTTAGCTTCCAAAAGACGACGTTCGGCCACCAGAATGAGTTCGCGTCCCCTCAATCCAAATGAATCCGGTCTGAATACCTGCGCCAAAGTGGTAACCGCGATAATACTAGTGGCAATCTCTTTTATGGTCTTTCTCATAGTGTATAAATTTGTACGGACGTGAGGTTTACTCCTGGCCCCGACAGATTATCCCGTCACATATCAAAATGCCTATTCGCTGACGTCGTCGACGACAGTGCTGGCGGGAAATAATAGCAGTGCATTCAAACCGCTGTCGGGGTTCAGGAGAGTATTGGGTATCAAAGAGAGAGATTGAAATAAAAAAATGCCCCAAACATATAAATGATCGCAAAAATCTATGCTATAAACAAGTGTATTATTGTGATACTGACAACCCAAAATCCTAAATAATTTGAAAAATTCAATGCTAAACAAAAATAAAATGAAATTTGTTAACATTATATAAAGTTCATTTTGTAAAACAAAGTAGCAAACGAAATACAGAAGAGTATTGGGTATCAAAGAAAGAGAGATTGAAATGAAGAACAGAAGCATCAAACATATAAATGTTTGCAAACATCCATGCTATGAACAAGTGTATTATTGTGATACTGACAACCCAAAATCCTAAATAATTTGAAAAAATTTAAAACAAACAAACATAAAACGACAATTCTAAAAATAAAACAAGAACAATAAAATGAAATGAAATGAAATATGTTAACATTATATAAATTTTATCTATAAAACCAACAACAAACATATAATAAACAACTGACAAATTAAACATATCTTTTCCAAGGATAACAATAACTATATCAACTACTTCTTATGCCACAGAGAGAGCATCAGCGCCTGCAATAGCCAACTCTAATCACAAATATGAATGTGAGATCAACATTAACTCTAAGATGCCTAAACAATTCAAAATTCTTCGGCCAACCAAAAACTTTCCTTAGAAACAAGCCAGCTATATACTATATATTTTTATACTTTCAAGATTAATAATAATTGGATGAGGTAATTGCCTTACTACTAACTCTCAGCCTTCTAACCTCTTTTAGCTTCTAATCCTCTTAGAAATAGTTTAAATTTTAAGCCTAGTTAGTAAACTAATGCTTAATATAAGAAAGAAAAAAATGGTTTCAGTTCTAAGAAAAAAAATAGGAAAAAATTATAACAAAAAATAGAATATATTTTATATGAAAATGCTCAAATTTTTCTAAGTGTCATTTTTTATTTCCTATTTCCAAATGTTATTGCTAAACGATATATTTCAAATTATACTGAATACTTGAAATATTTAAATAAAATGTGGTGAGATTTGAAAGCAAGCTTATCAACGCCAAAACATTCCATAGCTTCGGATTTTGACAACATTTTCTATAGAAATAAAATTTTGATAAAAATTTCTGTAGAAATAACATTTTGACAAAATTTTCTTAAGAAATAAAATTTTATTTCTATAGAAATTTTCGTCAAAATTTTATTTCTATAGAAAACGTTCAAAATGTTATATTTTGAATTTTCTATAGAAATAAAGTTTTGAAAAAAAATTCTATAGAAATAAAATTTTGAAAAAAATTTCTATAGAAATAAAATTTTGAAAAAATTTTCCATAGAAATAAAATTTTGCAAAAATTTTCTACAGAAATAAAATTTTGCAAAAATTTTCTATAGAAATAAAATTTTGCAAAATTTTTCTATAGAAATAAAATTTTGCAAAATTTTTCTATAGAAATAAAATTTTGACAAAATTTTCTATAGAAATAAAATTTTGACAAAATTTCTATAGAAATAAAATTTTGAAAAAAATTTTCTATAGAAATAAAATTTTGGAAAATTTTTCCATAGAAATAAAATTTTGACAAAATTTTATATAGAAATAAAATTTTGCAAAATTTTTCTATAGAAATAAAATTTTGCAAAATTTTTCTATAGAAATAAAATTTTGCAAAAATTTTCTATAGAAATAAAATTTTGACAAAATTTTCTATGGAAATAAATAAGTTTTTTTTTGTTTGGTAGTTTTTTTGGGCAATATTTTCTTGGTTTTGATAGGTTATTTTTGGTTCGAATGGCAACCGTGGTAGAAATTGGTTCGTCTATGTTGGATACACACACACACACAATAAATTCTCAACATTTTTTCTTCAAAATTAAGGCGATGATTATATGAACAATGACTTAAGTTACTCTTACCTCCAAAATTATTTGGCAATGAGAGGTTTTGCTGGGAAATCCTTTAAAAACTTTTACTGCAAACATTGTCAACAACAAGAAAAATGTTTTTTCTGTTTGAGTCTAAATGTAAACGAGGGCAAGAAATGGGACAAACTCAAAGCCTATTATTAGCTTAAGGCATTGTTGACATTAATTGAAAGTATGATAGCTTAATTAATTTATATTCACAATGTCACTGATGTTGCACATAAAGAATAGAAACAACCGACAAGCCCATCCGTCTAGATGACACTTCTATAATTGAATTAGACTTTAATGTGTTACAAAGCGTCAGTAACATAAAATGACTACGAATAAAGAAAAATTTTAGAAAATCAATTTTTTTGAAGAATCAAAACATATTGGATTGCAAGGAAATGCAAAACAAGCATTTCTGTTCGAATTCCAAAATTTCGATATGTTTCAAATATACAGGATTGATATGTTTTATTTGGATTATAAGCACAATCTCATACATTTCGGTCTTTAGGTGATTATTAGGTTCGAGTTTAGCAACTAATTTTCACTAAAATGAAAACTAAATCAGTAAAAAGTGTCATAAAATTATACATATTTGTTGCAGATTTTATTATAACTCGATGGGGAATATCCCAAAGCAGTTTTTCACAAAGTTTGTACTCCTTAAAATGGATTATTAAAGAAAAGTAATCGTGAAAAAATAGATTTGTACACCCCCAAAAACTTCGCCTCTCATCTTATTTATTTGCTTTTAACGAAAGATTTTTAACTGCTGAAAAAAAAATTTATTCCTCATACAAGAAAGTTCTTCTTTCAGTGTATTTCACTTCACGCCTAATCAATTAGCAATAACATTTGAAAATTTATCGCAAATCAACATATCCTAAGACCTGAAATGCTTCTCTTATGCTTTATACAATTCCCGTCAAATACTACGTGAAGTGATGGCTTCCTTGTATTTATTTTGAGTCACCCTTCCATTTTTTCGAAACATTTTTCTCTCTCTCCTCTCTTCATAAGCTTATTTATCAACAAAGAATTTTTTCTTTTCTCCCAAATGAAATTTTATGACGATTTCATTTCTAACAGAAAGTGTAATATATTTAAAACTGATGTGCAATATAGGCAGAGAAGGAATATGATCACCTCAAATATGTTTCAAGAGCATGTAACACGGGGGACATGTAACATACATAACATACAAGCATGTTATGTTTCGCGAGAAAATAATATTTTTGCAATAAAAATGTTACATATTTTCCTTGAAAAATGATATTGAAACATTTTTGGGGGATATTCCTTCTCTGGGTGTGTATAACATAATAAATAATTTTGTGCAAAAGTGGTAGAATTATTGAAGTAAAACTTTTTCGTAGAATCGAAATCACGGAATTTGACTCCAAAAAGAATGCTTCCAACCTATAAGGGACCTTTGTTTCTCTAAAACTTCGTTTGGGAGAAAATTCTTTGTGTGTACTTAACATTTTTTACCTACTAAAGTGCCTGTATTTATTACTAACATACATATATGTGTAGATTACAATCTCAACATTTTTTATATTTACTCTACGCTTCGAATTTACAATATGTATAACTTATTATTTTCTCAAAAAACAAAATACATATATTTTTAATGACTCAAATATTATTAAATTATCAATAAGAGTAGATAAAACAATTTCAATTGCATATATTCTAAATGAAGTAAAAAACCATTAAGTATTGCTGATATTTTACTATATAAATGATACATTTTAATCGAAAGAATAAAACAATATCCAAATTTAGATAAGAAAAATATATAATGATAAATAATGGTTAAAACAAATATACAATAGCTATAAAGAAATCTACTTGCATATAGAAAACAGTAACGTATGTATACAAACTCCATTATCCAAACGTACATATCCCTGGTAGAGAGCATTTGGCCCAATTACATATTCAAATTTTAATGAAATTAATTTTAGGAAAATTTAGGAAATCTGTGGCAAAACTATGTCTATGTGCAAACTGAGATTTGATTACAAACTCAGCTGTTTGTTGTAATGTTTCTATAGAGCGAAAGAATTCGTTAGACATACAGTAAAAATTTTCACGAAAATTTTTCCACTTCTTATTGAGTTTTAAAAAATATTCAATAGTATCAATTAATTTTTTTAATTGATACTATCATTTCTGTGATTGAAGACATTTTAATTAAAACATTATTGGGATCAATTAGTTTCGTGATTGAATCAGAAAAAAACATATTTTTGTGTACATAGACATATTGTGCGTTGGAAATAATTTTAATTTGAATATAATGACCCGCAGCTAGCTGCCGTACATTTAGAGCTTGTCAGAAGTTACAGAGCTACATGCGAAACAAAAAATATGTAAAACAAAGACCAACACTAATAAAAATCAAATCAAATCCTGTAATATTATTACGGCTATGTACTTCTTGGTGTTACCAAACAATGAAAAAAAAATAATAATAATTTTGACCGGCCTTAAGTCAACCCAATACCGAGCTATTTAGTTTTTAAGAAGGAAAGGCAAGGCAGGGGGAAAAGTCATCCACCCTTGCAAAATTTTGAATCATATCAAATTAGGATAAGGCCCAAGTGGATATTATTTGTATGACCATGGTAACCACATAAAGATGACTCAAGTATTTCCCTTGCCTGTTAAGTGAATTTCCTTGTGGATTTTAAACAATGTCGTACATATTACAGACACACACGACTTCTGAAAGGTGGACACCCATGGTCGCCTAAATCTTGTTCACTGTCCACGTTTAGAAGGTGTCCGGTTTTCACACTGAAAAAAAAAACATGCCCGGTTCCAAAGATTTTGTCTCTACTTTAACAATATTGGTATTGATACCGAGCCAAAGAAGCGCAGAATTCAAGTAAGAATACTTTTAAGACACAATTCTCTTTTAAATTTGGGTTTTGTGTACTTGGCTCTAGGAAGCAAATTTTAATTTTTCGCTTTTTAAGCTTTTCTTCTTCATATGCTATCAAAGTCCTTTAAAAACAAATTAACGACAATTTTATTTTTCAAATTCAGACACGACTTCCAGTAGAAATTATGCTGTGTTTCAAGTAAAAAACGTCTTTAAAATAATGTGTTGAAAAACATGTCCTATTTTTGAACGATTTTTTGCTTTGTAGTCAAGATACAAAAAGACAACAAATTTAAAGATAATTTCATTCATTTTAAAGAATTTTTCTGAATTTTTAAGTTAAGTTGACCTTAGCCCAAAAAATTGTTCTTTCATGTTATGATACCCATTTTTAAGTCAAATCACTTAATTATAAGGACAACAAGACTTCATTGAAAAGATTATCGACTTTTGGGCAAGGAAAAAAACTTTATATTAGAGAAATGCGTCTTCTATGCTAAATATGCAAAATTAGCATTCGTATTTTAATGACATGAAATCTTTGACCTCACGACAATATTTTTTTCAGTGCAGACTGCCCAAGTTTGAATACTTTATGGGGTATGAGACGAAGATAGTATGCCCCCATCCTATGAGGCAGGGTATCACAATCTTTATTCCGCAATCAATTATTTTTAACAAAATTTAACAATAATTATTTCGTATTTTGTTTTAGTCCATGCCGGTTAGGTTATCCAGTACTAAACCAAAGGCAATGACCCAATTATAAAGCTTCAATTTTTGAAGGAAGGAAAAATTAGCTTAATTTTTCTACCAAAAATATACAATTTAACAGTTTTTGCCAATTGCCTCAATAAATTCTTCTAATCAATCCATAACATCCAAAACAAACAAAAAGTGCTTAATTAAAAACAAAAACTCCCTATGCTAAAATATTTCAAAATGTAAACCCACTTTTTGTAATATTTTTAAGGAAAAATAATTGCAATAATAAATTAATTAAACTTCATTGTTTTTTTTTTACATTTCCCATTTTAGTCCAAATCAATTTGTAAGTTTAAATAATTTCTTAATATAATGTAAATCAATACAAAAAAAATTAATTAAATTTTAAGTTTAAGAGTTAATATTTGTAGAAGAACAATCAAACCAATGGAAATCCCTTTTCAACTTTGCATACAAAACAGAATAGATATATAAAATATTGTGGATTTAGTTTTTTTATATATATATTAATGATTATAGTTATGTACAATTAACAACTATATTTAAATGCTAAACGATAGTTGTACCATTTTTTATTAGATCATATAAACTTAGTTACTTTATATACATATATAAATTAATTTATTAAATTGCTAATGAACATATTTATAACAATCAGGTGTGTGTATGTGTATACTTATGTATATATTTGTAATTGTAAAAAAATGTATTGTTTAAAACAAATTTTAAGTAAAGAAGAGAAATATTTGCATAAAACAAACACACTGATTCTATAATAAAAATATATTGGATTATTGGAATGGGAAATATAAAGGTGTTTTTTTATTAATTCGATAAGGTAAGAAAGCGATAATATTGAACGACTAACAATATTTTTTATGGGATTGAAAATATGCGCTTTATAACACACTCAAAAAAATAGTGAACCCACCAGGAAGGAAAATTTTGGTTAATTTAAGAAAATTTAGTTTATTGTTAGAAAATTTCATCTAACGCAAATGTCACGCCGACTTCACAAAAATGCACCCAAATAAATTTGTCAGTAGAAACAGCAGAAAAGTCTGCTAAAACAGCAAAAAGTCTGCTGAAAAAGGGAAAACAGTGAGTGTTTGCTGAAATAGCAAACATTGTCTGCTATTGTTTAAGCTCGATTACACCAAAACATGTTTTAGTTTGGCTGAAACAAATAAAAATGTCAACTTAGAGGCTATCGTAACGCTATTAAAACATTATATATATTATATCTATATATTAAAATATTATACATTAACCTAAACATTTTATAATTTGTGGGTATTAAGTTCGAATTTAGCCGCTAAAATCGTCATTTTTCACGATTACTTTTCCTTAATAATCCATTTTAAGGAATACAAACTTTGTGAAAATTTGTTTTAGGCTATTCCCCATCATGTTATAATAGAATTTGCAACAAATATGTATAATTTTATGCCTTTTTTACTGATTTAGTTTTCACTTTAGCGGCTAAACTCGAACTTAGTACTCACCTTAAAATACAAAAATAACAGCAGGCATCGACTGCTGTTTTTAGCAGACTTTTTCTATGAGTGCGATAACATATTTTTCGACGAATTCAAGAAAATTTATTACACATTATTATTTTTGTTCACTTGTTAAAGAAAATTGCGTAGATTGAATGAAAAAACTGGAGTTAAAAATTGCAAAAATGACTAGTGCCATACGAAGTTCAACATTAGCGCAGTATTGGTAAAATATATAAATTTTAAGAAATACTGGACTATTTTATGTGAGACAGGAATTTAGTAAATATATATGATTAATTAATTTTTTCGATTTATCATGTTTTCATCCTAATTATATACAACACTACAGTTTATGTTTAGTAGCTAAACCACATAAATAAAAATTGACCAAAATTGCGGCATTTTAGATTAAATAAAAACATTTCGTTTCTTATTGACAATGTTTTTAAGCTAAAATAATTGCACAGCCCAACAGTAGCGTTTCTCATTTTTCCAATTTTTAGACTTCCCGTAACGCGCCGTCCAGACTATAAGTTATTCCGGACGGAATGTCTGTGTTTGTAAAGAATCTTATAGTGTGGCCAATCGATACGAATTGTCGGCGATGACTAAATAATCGAAAAATATGTTGTCGATGCCATTAACAAGCTGCGGTATCGATTTGTCCTCCGACATAAATTCTAGTGTGGCCAATATCTGGGACATGTACACGAGCACTGTCGTCCGAATAAACTTATAGTCTGGACAACGCATAAGATGCACACAACACCCAACGACAGTCGCCATGATTATGTGCAAACCCAGTCGTACATGCAGTTAACTTCAAACTAAATGAAAGCTAGCTATTTCTCAAGTAGTAGTGGTTGACATTTGGATTGAATTTATATGGATTCAACTAACTATTTTAACATGGCGATGTCATAGGAAGTAGTCAATTGTCCAACTCTGCACTACTTTCAATTAGCTTTAACAGCCTATTTCTGATATACGAACGAAATCAATTGCGAACGAACGGTAGTCACTCACTTTCGTTTAGATTTGGGTTTCTTTAACTTCCTTTCGTTCGTTCGCATGGCTTATTATTTTCCATAAAATTCAATCTGGCATCGCCGTTCTTTTGGCAAACTTTTCCTGCTTCTGATATTTGGTTTAGCTCAATAATTTTTTTAACAAATTAGACCGCGTAGAGAGATAAGGATTTGTATTTCTAAAATAATTACAGTTCAGTTCTCCTTTTAATGAGTGCTTCATTCGAAATGTATATGTTTGTTCGTGTTAGACTTTCCCTTAAACGGTCTCTATTGCGGTTATAAAGAAAAAATAGATCGATATAAATAATTTTTATCACATATTTACAATAAAAGCTTTAATCAATTTATCAATTAAGTTTTTCCTATTTATAGATGCCTTTTTCCACAAAACGAAAGGTCTTTACCAAGTAAGTGGTTTTGACATTTCAGTTCGACAAAATGCGAACGAATCGAGTTAGAGAAACACAATTTTAGAGATTACGTTACGTCTTCGTTTGCATTGACTTTCGTTTCGATTTTCGTTTAGATACCCCTTAGAGAAACCAAAATCAGCTGTTTGTTTGTATGCGAACGAAGACTAGAATTCGGAGAGCAGAAATAGGTTGTAAGTTAGTTACCAATACGTTAATTTAAAGTTAGTTTTCAGTCAAAGAAAAGTTAGTTAATTAAAAGTTGTTCCTAAAATCAATATTTTTTTCTTACAACAATAAAAGGTGGTTCAAAATTTTATATTTTCATAAAACAAAAAATTATTCATATAACAATTTAATAAGAAACTTCAAAATATAACAATACAGTTTTCTGGAATACAGGACCCTTTCTTTTTTAAAAGGCCTTCTCAAATGTCGTTTGCTAACACCCTTCGTGTTCTTTTGGAAGAAATATTCAAACAGTCAAACATAATAATAATTTTGTTATTAAAACACTTTATACTTTTTTAAGAAACAAATTTTCAACGAAGCGATAGTACGTGGTATTGTTTACTAATGAAATGCCCAATGAGTTTACAAAAAACGACGCAGTCTGCAATCGGAAGGAAGGTTGCCGGTAGCGAAGTATTGTATACACTTTTGTTAATGTAATTCTTGCATTGCATAGTAGTTAGCTTAAACTTGGTCTATACAAGCGAACTTAAAGTTAGTGTTTTTGGTACACAGCTACTCATTTGACGGTAGGTAAGCTATTTGAATGTGGACTTTCCACACACAGTGTACTCGTCACTGGTGAACGTTTAAAATAAAAATACAACTTTGGACGTCGCATTTTCCAACACTTTGATTATTAGCCGCCACACAGTGTTGTAAAGTGCAAATCAATAACCAATTGTTTTTGTTGAATTCCTAATTGTTGTTTACGTTAATATTAGGATCCGTAGTGGATGAAATGGAAGTAGATGAACAGGAAACATTTCAGCAACAAGCACTTGAAATACGGGAGCCTGGAGAGAATTTTGATCCCTCTGTAGCACCACAAACCGGCGAGGAGTTTCTAATGCATATGCTGTACGAACGGAAACGTTGTCCTGCTGTTGTAAAAAAATTACCTAAAAAATTGATAGAGCCTACAAAAAACCAAGTTGAAGATTCCCTCGTAAGTGAGATATAAATGCACCTTACACATTTACTCTTTTTTTCTATATCTTTAGTCTTCTTTTGCAGTTAAGCAATGATGCAGTTGTGGACCGTGAGCTGTTGCCCACAAAGGAATGGAAAGATGCACAATCTCAATCTTTTCTTTGCACTCGATCAAAAATTATAATGTTACGTCAACATTTGGCAAGCCAAAACTACGATAATGATTTAGAGCCGCCTCTAATAAGTGATGAAGGGGCTTGGCTCAAGTTTTGCAAAGAGAACTTTCCAAAATTAAGCATAATTCTACGTTTAAATCAACGCACATTAGAGCAACTGCTAACAATGCTTTCTGAATGGCTAAATGAAGAAAACATGGACACTATTGCTTGTTCATCGAGTTCAACGGCAACAAATCATACAGTTTTAGATCTAGCAAACAGCGATCAGTGGTTAGGCTCATGGATTTATGCTGTTTTAAGTTGTTTACATTTACCACTTGAGCCCAATGTACATAGCACACTCAGGGACATAGCTCGCTCCTCAATGCGCCTAAGAAGTCGCCTTAGACCCTGTGAATTCCAAAAGGCTATACCTTATAATCTGTTTATCTATCTCATCGCATTTGTATTCGATCAATTAGATTTAATGGAATATGTGTAACTGAAGAGAATTTAATTCAATGTTACCGACTCATAATCATGTCAGTAATTTAAATTTTTGCGTTAGAAACAAACAAATTTGTGTAATTTTAAAGAAACTACATATATTGGAAAATAAATATTTTCCAGAGAGATAAAATGCAACTTATCTCTTGCCAACAACTCAGTATTTTTCCATAAATTATAAAAATCGCAAAGTTGGTGGATTTTATGGTTTCTTTAAAAAAAAAAATACACAAAAATTTAGCACTTAAAAACATATACCAGTTTCAATAAAAATAAAAAATTACATATTAAATCGTTATTTTATTTTTGAAATTAAAACGCATGCTCTTTGTTGGTCATGCAATGTGAGGACATGGGACCAACTTGTGTAATCATAGTAACGTTATTTTGTCATTAATGCAAACATATGGATATACACCTAAATTCCTTTAAAGAACTGAATTATAAAAAGAAGTAGTATCTGGATTGAAACAATACAAAAAACCATGAACTGTCAAAGATTCCATGTAAAAATCGATTTAAAATTACACGCAGTGAGTTAATCAAAAACAAATGTGATTCTATTGTAAAGGATTGAATAAATTTACAGGTTACATGCCCGGGAGTGTGGTTATGCAGTCATGGCTATTTGGAAGTCACATTAAAAACATTGGGCTATTTCTTCCGCACTGGAGCTATAGAACCTTATTTTCCTATACTTTGTCATGACCACTACAAAATGGAGGGATATTTCAAAAACACACCTTCTATAGCATCTCTCATAAGTCAATTACAAGCAGAGTCTATGGAAATCACACTATGGCAAAGTGGTCGCCGTTTGGCTTATTATCAGGGAGTGCTTATGGATCTTTTACAAATATCAGAACCCAAAATGCATTGTCCCCATGTAAATACAAAGCAGTTATTAATGAAAACTACTCCAGCATTTCCAGTACGTAATTGACTCTATGAGAAAAATCAATAAATGCTATAATTTTATATACTTCCAATTTCTCCCCAGGGAATAATTGCACCTAAAGTGGAATTATGTGCCGACTTTTTTATAAAAGATAAAATCTACAATATGAACAATGTCAACGAAGAACTAAAATCGTTCACAAATGTCCCACGAAAGCCTTCAAGCACTGTAAAACACATCTGTGATAGTAGACCTCACTTCTACAAGAGACCTTGCATTATTAATACAGAAACTTGTGAAAGCCTAAATTCCAATGGACCACGCAAACAGAGAACGGTGTGTCACTCCAGAGATATTCCCGGAAAAAGGTATCCAGTTTTCTTAGTTGTTTGAAATAAGAAAATCATTTCCAATAACTTTTCCCCATACTTTCAGTGCGAAGCCTTTTGTGCCTGTAGTAAAATCAAATTCAAGACGCGTCTCCATAGTTTCTACGTAAGTCATACATCATTATTAGAATAAGAGCTGATTCAACAATTAGGAATAACGTGCCTTTGGAACATTATGAAAAGTTAATTTAGTCGGAAATGCAAGATTAGAAACAATGGGAATTGGGAATTTTTTGTTAAAAAAAATCCTACAATTATAGAAATCTATAGAGGGTTTTATATTTTTTGGGTCCAAAGATGAATAATTGGTAATTTTTATAAGAAAATATATTTTTTTTTGTTTGTTTAAGTCCATCTACTTGTATTGGTCTGGAGTTTCAAGACTTAAGCAGAAATTGAGTACAAAATCTGAAAAGTATTGAAATTATACAGTTATACTGTACTAAAGAACAATTTAGGAATCTAATCCTTGTTTTATAACATTTTTCGGCGTAAATAATTCACTAAACCCCATTTTCATGAAGCTCCGTTAGTGTCCCGTTAACTAACGAAATTTAAACCGTGCTATGGACATATCAGTCATCTTGCCTATATATTCCATACTGTGGATAGGAGCTTAACTGCTGAAACATTTTCAGTTATAATTAACCGGAGAGAAAATATTTGCATTTTTTTCTGTTCACTGTCAGTTAAACGCTAACGGAGCTACATGAAAATAGGCGTAAGTATTTTTGGTGA
Organism: Haematobia irritans; assembly: GCF_050003625.1. Classification (NCBI taxonomy): domain Eukaryota; kingdom Metazoa; phylum Arthropoda; class Insecta; order Diptera; family Muscidae; genus Haematobia; species Haematobia irritans. Next base: position 3,023,295 of record NC_134400.1, read on the forward strand.
TATGCTAGATTTTTAACTACTTGCTTCTTTATTTTCCCTAGGTGTTCTTCAAATAATACGCAAACTTCTGCTGGAATTTACGATTTGGATCAGGACCCGTGCATAGATCCAACGCAGTTTCATCACGCTAAACATTCCGAATGTTGTGAACTATGTACTCTCTACAAATCGATATTTATGGAATGAAAACTACCTAGCGTAGAAAACACAATCCTTGTTAATTTTTTTCCTATTTATTTTTAGTAATTTCTAATTAATATAAATCTGTAAATATTATAAAATAACTGGGTTACCATTAGTTTCTACTGACAATGATTAAAATACCAGCCTTGCATATAAAGGATAATGGGTTCAATCCCAATTTGCACCAAGCATCAACAATTTTTACAGCGATTGTTTAGTCACTTTCAGTATTACTAAGCGTTTCAAAGCTTCTCAAAACATAAAATCGGGCATTATTCATTGGTGGGAGAGAATTTCACCTCTATCGACTGAATAATCTATATATACCTAACGTGTACCTTCCTTGTAGGAATATATAAACAACTTTGGTTGTGTGTCTCAAATTTCACATTTTGAAGCATGTAGTGGCAAACATAGAATGTAAGCAATTCTATGAAGATTAAAAAATTGTCCATGTTCATATATATATTAACATTAAGTGCATTCAACTCTAATGAAGAAAAAACAATCTTTATATTGAAACATCTACTATTCACCTCATTGGTATTGAATTCATTTCTACCAATGAACAATGTACTAAAGTTCTATAACCTCTCACACAAAATAAATTGCTAACAAACAATAGCTATTGGATACTAATACAGCCAACGAAATGTATCCCATATATTTTCATATATATGACTAATAATTTGCATTTGTTTTGTTTGTTTAAATATCCGATTTTTATTAAATGAATGTCAATTTTATATGCATGTATGCTCGTGTATTTGTCAGTAATTCTAAATGTGTCTCGTCATCATTGTCTTTCGTTATCCTGCATCAACGAATCAAATTTCATTTGATTGGTATATAATAAAATTTTATAAATTTTATAACTAATGCTACAACTTAAAAACTAATAAATTATGAAAAATAAAAAAGACAATACTCCAATGTGGTTCTATTCTCATTAAAAGGACTGAAACTAGATTTAGATGAGTTTCGTCGCTTTAGAGGAGACCATTGAGACTTCTTTACAACTTCATAACATCCCATTCGTCGTCCATGTAATGTAAAATGGGTTTATCATTGAGTTTGTCTCCAAATACTTCTGTAAGTATCTTTACGACTTTTTCCTGTATGCACGTTACTTGGTTGCGTGGACAGTAGTCATCTTCGGCGGAACATGCCATGGTTATAAGAACAGGAGGGTGGGGCAATTGGGAAAGGAACTTTTTGAATTGAGCGTAATAAGTCTCTAACTCAGCTTCTGTACTAATATGATGAGGTAGCCCCTTGGTGTCAGTGGTGCTACCTGAATCAAAGATCAGTAGCCAATCGATTTCATCGTCTGCATAGCATTTTTGGAGTGAGTCGGCAAGGGATACGATTTTATCAAACACCTCTTTGCTAATAACATCTGGATCCGGCTTTTCTATGCCCTCAAAGGATCGTTTCTCTTCTAAATATTCAAAGATTCCTTTAAGGGCTTCCAACTGCAGTTTTCTCTTCTCTGTAGTACCTACCGCTGTTGATTCGGTAGCACTTTCAAAGTGGAATATATCGCTCAATTGCTCATAGCAATTAGCATCCTTATAGATTTCCAAAAATGGATTAGATGTACTAAAGAAATCCAAATCAATGTCCAAAATATAATTTAAGGCATCCTCTGGGGCCAGCAATTGCTTGGGATCTGGAACGGTGTCTACATCATTATTGATTACATGTAATTCCATGTCCCGAGGTTGTTCCAATTCCGAAGTCTGGCAATAATTCCCCTCCGATATGAAATAATCCAAGCAACAGTCCACACTTATTCTGTCTTCTTTGTGACCCACTTTGAAGTTGTATTTACCCTCGGGCATTTGATGGCACCATGAGTTTTTGACCCAAATAACGCGATTAAAATGTCCGGCAAAACAAGCAGGCATGATCCAGTTCTCAATGGAGAGTTCCGCCAGCATTGTCTCCTTGTCATATGCCGAGCTGGCAGGAATCTCTCGTGATATAACCATGTCAGGATGAGAATCGAAGTGCAACAAGGTGTTGTTTTCCAGAGGCAAGTGTCTGGTGGCCAGACAACGATAGATAAATTCCAGCACATCGTTGTGGTAGTCGACAATGAAAATCGGTATACGTTTGAACCGTCTCAGACCAACAGATGAAGTGGTTACTAAGGCATCCTGTTGTGATTCGTCTGCGGCTGTCGACACAATCTTCTCCGACTCCTTGCCATCACTGGATTTTTTTCGCTTTTTTAAAGGTTCCTCCGAACTTTCTGGCTCCTCATCAAAACTTTCACTTTTTTTCGCATCATTCGTCGACGGCTCCCCGGCTTTTTCCAAGTGCTTCAACTGTTCCATATTACTTTGACCCACCTCTTTTTGATGTTTTAAACAATTTTAACAATTCTAATATTTAAATCTATGGATATTTACAAATGCTTCCAATTACCACTGCGCGCAATTTTATTTCTAAACGCGGCCAGACAATGAACAAATTTGCCAAAATTGAAAAAAACACCACAAACATGAGAGAGGAGAAAAACAGGTAAACGAACTCATTACTGTGAATGAGAGATGGCAAGAGCTGTACAATCGGTACATTTGAAGACTACTAAAGGTACTATTGGGTGAAAGCAACGTTCTTTGAGCACTAAAATTAAGATTTCATACGACAAATGTCAAACATGTTAACAGTCGCATATTTTGCATAAAATAAAACGGGACCATAATATGGTTCTTCACAACCTGTTCATCTGTTAAGGTGGGTATTAAGTTCGAGTTTAGCCGCTAAAATCGTCATTTTTCACGATTACTTTTCTTTAATAATCTATTTTAAGGAATACAAACTTTGTGAAAATTTGCTTTGGGCTTTTCCCCATCAAGTTATAAAAAAATTTGCAACAAATATGTATAATCTTATGCCTTTTTCTTACTGGTTTAGTTTTCACTTTAGCGATTTTAGCGGCTAAACTCGAACTTAATACTCACCTTAAGATAGAATTAAACTGTCGAATGTTCCGTGTAAATACTACAATATTTATGGTGGTTTCTCTCGTATATTACCTTTGTTCGGGGTTTGCTCGGTTTGACAGAGACCGAGACCTGTTGTGATTCGTCTGCGGCTGTCGACACAATCTTCTCCGACTCCTTGCCATCACTGGATTTTTTTCGCTTTTTTAAGGTTCCTCCGAACTTTCTGGCTCCTCATCAAAACTTTCACTTTTTTTCGCATCATTCGTCGACGGCTCCCCGGCTTTTTCCAAGTGCTTCAACTGTTCCATATTACTTTGACCCACCTCTTTTTGATGTTTTAAACAATTTTAACAATTCTAATATTTAAATCTATGGATATTTACAAATGCTTCCAATTACCACTGCGCGCAATTTTATTTCTAAACGCGGCCAGACAATGAACAAATTTGCCAAAATTGAAAAAAAAACACCACAAACATGATAGAGGAGAAAAACAGGTAAACTAACTCATTACTGTGAATGAGAGATGGCAAGAGCTGTACAATCGGTACATTTGAAGACTACTAAAGGTACTATTGGGTGAAAGCAACGTTCTTTGAGCACTAAAATTAAGATTTCATACGACAAATGTCAAACATGTTAACAGTCGCATATTTTGCATAAAATAAAACGGGACCATAATATGGTTCTTCACAACCTGTTCATCTGTTAAGGTGGGTATTAAGTTCGAGTTTAGCCGCTAAAATCGTCATTTTTTCACGATTACTTTTCTTTAATAATCTATTTTAAGGAATACAAACTTTGTGAAAATTTGCTTTGGGCTTTTCCCCATCAAGTTATAAAAAATTTGCAACAAATATGTATAATCTTATGCCTTTTTCTTACTGATTTAGTTTTCGCTTTAGCGATTTTAGCGGCTAAACTCGAACTTAATACTCACCTTAAGATAGAATTAAACTGTCGAATGTTCCGTGTAAATACTACAATATTTATGGTGGTTTCTCTCGTATATTACCTTTGTTCGAGGTTTGCTCGGTTTGACAGAGACCGAGCTGCAATTAAAAAAAATATTATTTCTATATTGAAGGGAAGAAAGATCTTGTTTCTCAACAGTCACAAAGTTTGTATTCCTTAAAATGGATTATTAAAGAAAATTAATCGTGAAAAAATGAAGATTTTAGCGGCTAAAGGTGGGTATTAAGTTCGAGTTAAGCAGCTAATATCGTCATTTTCTACGATTACTTTTCATTAATAATCCATTTTAAGGAATACAAACTTTGTGAACATTTTCTTGATTGCAAAGTATTTTATATTTCTAAATTAATTGATAAAAAAGTAACCGTGAAAACATGCTGGTTTTCAGTTTGAAAACTGAACATAGTACTCAGCTTTACTAAATTTGATTTTTTTGATCATTATTATGCTTATAGTGACATCTGCTGTCTTAGTCATATAATAACAAGGCATTGACTTCAATGGCTTTGTCTTATTTCCAATTCTACTAACAAAATTATCAACTCCGCACATGGTGCTGACAGAGAGTAGGAAAACAAGAGGACGAAAATTTCTCTTTTGCAAAGAAAACAATCGTGTAGATGTCGCACAATGCCTGCAGCTTTGGTATTACCAACGTTGCGGACGAAGCGCTGTTTTGATAAATTGGTTATAAAGGCATCGGCAGTTATAATTTCAAATTATCTTCCCAATAGAAATTAATAGAATGAAAAAATTTATAAAAAAGAATATTTGTTACTACAAAGTAGGTTCTAAATCTTATATCCCTTAAGTTTCGTAATGCTGGGCATTATCGTAGCTAGACAATTTTCCTAGGGTGTGCTATAGCCCCCCTAGCTAAAAATTAATGGACTGAAGTTATTAATGTTTCAATTAATGTTTTATTTTATAAAACTTAATAAAAATCAGAATTCATCATAACTAGACAACTAATTTATAATAAAGGAAATAAAAGTAGTTCCACACTTTTTCCCTGCAAAAAATTGGGAGTTGTTATAAAGGCATAACTTCAAAAGCACTTCCAAAAATGTCCTCTCAAAGAAGTTCATTATTTTAACTACACATGAAGTGTTGTAATTCAATTTTTATAACTCGTTTTTTTATATGTTTAATGGGTATTTTTTGTTTCAAATAGGATATAAAAGTAAGAATTAATAAAATGATATAAATTATTTAAATGATGTCGAAAAAATCTAATTCCATTCTAGAAAAATTGCGAAGTTTTGAAAATATTTTAGATCAAACTTTCCCATTTCCCATTATTTATTTGGAAATTTATCAATTTGAATTGTTTAATTCACTTTCAAAACACTGAATTCGGATCACACATTAAGAAGTGATGCAAATTCAGTGTAACGGTTGTTGAAATGGTGGACATCCGTCCTATGACATGCCCATCTTAAATTCATCGCTTCTGCGCCAATTTTGCATCACTTCCGGACACAAAAAGAACAGTTTCACAACTTTTTTGGCGATTTTTTTTGCAGCGTTATTAAGATATTCATTTATGAAAGAATAGTTTTAATATCAATTACTATTTTTTTTAATTAAATCGACTAAAACTCTGACTAAACAAATTAATAAAGGTGCTTTAGTTATTAAACTAAACATAAATTTAGGAACTTAAATCATAAGTTCAACCAATGTTTTATTTCATAAATATCAGACTTCAAACATTCACTTATAATAAATAATTCCCTTATACAAAAATAAAGCTATACATTGCCATCGGCTATTGAAATGAAAATTCTCTGGCGAAACTTTGTGCTAAAGATATGAAATTCTTTATCAGAACTTTGTGCGATTTTATTTACTTGTTTTATATTATATAAAAGCAATAACAAATCGTAAATAGGTTTTCAAATTCTGGGGGAGGGGCTAAAACTTTTCTGGGGGGTCTAAGCCCCCTCCCCAGAGGCCTTCCTACGCTTATGATGCCGGTAGAGAACAGAACTGGGTAACGCCAACGCAAACTGAGAGCAACGCCACAAAAACTATATCACATTAGAGAATCTTTGCTCATGACTGCCACCTACTGACGCAGTTTCACTTCACAGTTTCATTCACTTGTATTTCCTACTCTCTGGTGCTGAGAATATATTTTCACTGTTCGAGTTAGTCGCTAGGTGTCAGCAGTAGCAGAATGCTATGCAAAAAGAATTAGCTTATTTGTAATTATGAACTTGGTAAAATATTTTAGTTTAAATATTCTAATATTACAACCTACATTTTCTTCCATGGTTCTTTTATTTGGGTACAAATTAAAAATTATTTTCCACACATACATGATTAAATAAGCAGGTCATATTAGTTTCTATGAAAACGAAAGGGCTCTTTTGTTTAATTCGGTACTATTCTCGGTTTGAGTCATTGAAAAATCAGTTTACTTTGTAGTTTTCGTCTATGCTATTCTTATTTAATTTAAAATATAAGTGAAAACAAATGTATTGCTATTAAATTTTGTCAACATCCTTATCTGCTTTAAGATTGATTAGTTCGAAGCATGGCTGAACAAGAAGGTTAAATCATGGGCCCATATGATTAAAATTTTTTTATTTCGACAAAATTTTAAGATGTCAGAATCATATTTTTATGGTGATTGCAGCTCTCCAAATAACACTGCATAGCAAATGCATCTCAAACAAACTCGCGCATTCATAGCTGGAGAATTGTTCAAAGATGACTTGAGTATCTTGATAACATATTCCAGACCCAAAATACCACGCACATCAGTTTTTAAACTGCATCATTTCCATTCTTAACTTTGGTGGGTACTATAGTCTTATTTGTCTCATATCGGCGTTCCTCGGATGAATTATCCACTTCACAATCACTCATAGGTGACGCAATTAAATTTGAACCTTTATTTTTCTCTGGATTTGAATTATTTTTTCAGGACAATTGAAAGAATAATTAATTGCCACTTTTACCAATGCCATACGATTCTTTTATCAGCTGATTTTGACTTCTTAAAATTGTAAACAAAATATTGAAATTTGTTGTTTTTGTTATCGTGATTCAACCTCCTTATTCAGCCATGGTTCGAAGAAGTAAGCCTGAATTAGGGATGCCAGACGTGCTCTTTTAAAGAACACATGTGCTCTTTTTTTACAAAATGTGCTCTTAAAAAGCAAGATAGGCCAAAAGAGCCATAGACCCTATAGACAAAAAGTTGTGACCAAAACCGCGAAAATACGAAATTTAATTTTGAGCAGCATTGCTCTTCACGAACAACGCAAAAGCAAATGCACGAAAATTAATGTTTGTGACTGACTCTTTACGAAAAAATCAAAGCGAAATGTCAGAAAATTAATTTTTGGAACTGACACATTTTTTAAAGAGAATAGTGGATGTCACACTACGAGATTTTCCTACGCCGTTATTTTCTAATTAAATAGTGTTTTACGTTATATATCAGAGTCGAAGAAGAGCACGTCGATGTTGCTTCTTCACTTTGTACTCTGTTCTAAATGTAAACAAACTTCTTTCAATTAAATTTTTTAACAAACACAACAACAAAAATGACTTACAAAGTATAAAATTAGCTTGAGTTGAAAGTGGTTTATTTTATGTATTTGTTATTAACCTTTTTTTTGTTTAAATGAATTATTATGGCATTAAATGTTTTTATTGCATTTTAAAAAGTGCTCTATTATAAACTGAATGTGCTCTTTTTGCCTCTTCAAAATCTGGCATCCCTAGCCCGAATATAGAGTGATTTTGCCTTTTCATTCCAATAGAATGATCTCAAATGTCTATAATAACGATTTCGTTATTGATTTTCTATTCAAATGATCTTGTCAATTTATATATTTGTTTATATTGAGCGATAGCCTAACTTTGGCTTATTTTGGGGAAGGAGAATTTTTCATTTAGCCTTCTGTAGCTGACGTCGTAGTCTGATATACAACGCAAATTAAATTTTCATGTATATCTTCCTAAAGTACGAAGCTTCGATCTCTCCGCTCCCAGTACCTTTTCTCTTTATGCTCTTTATTTTATGGAAAATATGACAAAAAATCAGTTAAAAAATGAGGTCTGATGGACCCCACGTCAGTTATGTTGTTAAAATTAGACCACCTCAGCTACAGAGGATTAAGACTTTTAAAGTTCAACACACTATAAGGTGTAAAATTACACCCGGTTTCCAACCAGGACTGTAACATCTGTATGATAAGCTGACATGTAGTGGTTCCAAAATCATTGCTGGTATCTTAAGTTTGTCCAGCTTCCTTTATCCATTAAAATATTTTAAACTTGATTTTTCGGCCAATTAGAATAAATTGAATTCTTTAAATACATTGTGTCTACTTCTCATTTTGCCCATTCATTCATGGGACGAAGAAGGAATACAGTTTCAGTGACTGTACAGGTATGCGTGAGTAATAAACACACACTCTGCAAAATCAATAACACCCACACAAATGTCCAAAAATGTACCAAATATCGCAATCGAGTGTATGTGTGGAGAAAAACCATGGAGACTGTAACTAAAATTCACAGTAATACAAAAGCTGCCGCCCACATAACCTATCAACAAAGAAAGCCTCTTTCGCCCAGACCTTACCCACTGAATTTACGCTGGAGGGCAAAAGAAAAACAAAACCAAAGCTACACCGCGTGGGTGGCTGTCATGTGTGCGTAAAGTAGCACAAAAAAGGAAATTTTCTGCTATGCCCCTTCTGATGACAAAACTTTTCTGATGGGATGATAAACTCCGTTTTTAAACATCAATAAATTCAAAAAATACAAAAATAAAATGAATCAAAGAAGACGAGTACAGAAATAGATTCACCAAGGTTTTCGTTGTGCCATTCATAATTCAGGGGTGGTTTGGGGTGTTATAGCTCATCATACATCTCCTCCTCCACACTATTTTACAATGCTTTTCTACCATACTTCGGTATCACAGACAGACGCGTTATGTACGAATTCTGCTTTACTCACGAGGCGTAAAACTGCACAAGTTTTCATTCATAATTCAGTAACGGCAACAATACGGTACGACTACCAAGCTGCGTTAACTACAACGCCGACGTAGGCAGCAGTATGTAAAAAAACAAACGCCCACAAGTTCGTTCGCATGCATTTGTTGTTGTTTTGTAGTATTTTTCAACGCAAATATGCCGACCCCTCCCAACATAAAGGCCCATTCATACTCTTTGGTCACCATGACATTTTTGGGTAGTTACCTACATTTTTGTTGTATTACGAGTATCTATTAAAGGTTTTTCTGTATATTCAGTTAACAGAACGCACTACACACACGAAGTGGGACGACAAAAAAGCTCTGTATATAAAAATTCACCCACCCAAGAACAAAGAGGAAGTACGGGTACGACGCATGATAGCAGAAAAGTACAAACAAATAACAACTTTACACTTCGAATTCGTACGAGAACAGCAGTGACTCGCAACGGATTTGGACAGCAAACGCGTAGGAGGATTGCGTTAGTGAGCTGTAGTTGGGTTTGGGTTATCCACAGCCATGACGGGGTCTATATTAAGCATTAGGTTAGATTTGGCAATGTCATGAAATGTTTGCTGAATAAAAACCAGACAGACCGTCTAACCATTTTTGATTAAGACCAGTATACACCGAAAAGGCCTGCTACGTGGGAGTGTTTTCTTCGTAGTACATATACAGAAATATTATTCCAGCGGTAGAAATACGGAAAGGAGGATTTCAATCCTAAATGCAAACATAAAATGAAACAACGAAAAATGTGTGATCACCCCCACTCTGTGTAATATTCTTAACCAAGCATACAGGACAAATGCGCTTCCATCACAGAAAAAAAATTCACGAAAATTTTTCGAATTAAAATTTTAATTGAAAATATTCAATTAAAAATTTAAATGATTCAACAAATTTTTTGATTGAAACAAAAAATAATCACAAAAATTAATAGTATCAATCAAATTTTTAATTGGATCAATTAATTTTTTACTTGGTACTATCATTTCTTTGATTGAAGACATTTCAATTAAAAACTTAATTGGATCAATTAATTTCGTGATTGAATCAGAACTCTGGAATGATTGAAATACACGTACGGTTACCACTCGTGCCAAAATTAACCTAACAAAATTAAAAAAAATACTAAAAACTACCAAATAAAAAACCTTTTTTTGAAGTTTCTGAATCGTTAGTAAATGAAAATGTTTTTCCTTCGAAAGAAATGTTTTATTATTTTATCTTATTTATTTCACAAAAAGTGAAAACTCACTCACAATAGACTTTGAAAATTTTTAAAAAAATTAAAACTTTTAAAAACGTTTAATTTATAGAAAAATTGTCAAAATTTCATTTCTTTAGAAAATTTGGTTAAAATTGTATTTGTTTAGAAAAATTTGTTAAAATTTAATTTCTTTAGAAAAATTTATTTCTAAAGAAAATTTTGTCAAATTATTATTTCTATAGAACATTTTGTCAGAATTTTATTTCTACAGAAAATCTTGTCTAAATTTTTATTCCTAAAGATAAAATGGAATATTTTGCAAAATACCAAGAATTCTAGCAATCTACCAAACAGTAGAATATCTACCATTTTCGGTAGAATTCAACCAACTGAATACACGCCACTGTAGTAGAAAACTTGTTCGTGAGCGAAATATGTCGCAGGAACGGATTAAAAAAAAAAATGAAGCTTGGACATAAAGCCAAAAGGTTGGCACTAAAAATGCCAAAGTCTCAAGAAGGCGCCGAGGAAATACCGCAAAGCCACCTTCGTGTACGTATGATGGGTTTATCAACAATAACTCGCGCCAGTTCGAACAAATCTAAACAGACCCTAAGGGTTTGATGTTAAAAAATATTTAAAAAAATAAAGAAATATGGCATTTTCCTTTATTGCGTTACATATCAACCACCCTGTATATAGATACTTAAATACGAAAAGTAAGTTGTTAACTCTGTATGCAAGTATGTGACTAAATGCCACGAACTTATGTACATTTTATGTCCACCAGCCATATACGATACATACACTTATCCAAATGTGGTTCCAAATTGTTCCGCATTTAACCTTTGTTGGCCTGGGACAATTAGTTTCATTCAAGTAAATTGACCGAACGACAATTCATTCAGAAATACGACAAAACACACCCAGTAACAGAGTAGTGGCAGCAATATTTGACTAGCTCCACTCATCCATGCATCTACCCTTATTCTGGCAGTCACTCTCCAAATTAAAAAAAAAAAGAAATACATATCTAGGAACAAAAATGCTCAATGAGGTTGAATGTTTAATAAAACTTCTGGAGCCAAAGTAGTTACAGAGCGCTATTGTTACTACAGTTCCATACATACATACCGACATACATAAGATTATCACTCCTTGTTTCTCTTGCCGTAGGTTTGTTCTCATTTCAAACAAGGTTCATAGAAATGAAATGTTGACAAAATTGTAGAACACTTGTTAGTATTTGGTGAAAATATTTGTTTGATAGAGAGGAACGTAGAATGGCAAAGAGTATCATAGACTCGCAAAATCAAAAAAAAAATTTAAAACCTAAAGACAGTGGAGTGATATTTTATGGTATCTAAGGTCAAGGGTTATAGTTCAGAGAGAATGGACAATTTTTTTTTAAATATCAGAATTGTTTTAATTATGATGCTTCTAATGAATTGGTTTCTCCCAAGACAGATAACATTTTAATTGTAAAAGTAGGTGAGCTGACACCAATACCATATACCGGTACTATTGATCAGACAACGAAGTCACGAATCACGTCACCGATTACTTTTCGCAAACAACATTTGAAATATACCCCCCGAGATATTTACATAAATGTATAAATTAGAACTTCTCTTATTCTATTACCCTTGGTCCAGATTATACCTTTGTTTTGTTGCAAATGTTTTTATCCTCATTTAGGGGCTTATATCTTCAGGAATATTAATTGTACACAATTTCTGATGGAGGATACTTATGAATGCACTGAATGAAGTGTTTAATATTCTGAGGAAAGAAATGTTAGACGAGCAAAGTTTTCTTTTGATGCTACAAAAGTCTCTGTAAAAGCAAATACAAAATATTGGAGATAACAATTGCAAAGCTTATCACAAATTTGTTTGTCTTAAATTTCGTTCCGAAGAAACGTATTTTTTCTTTGGGTATATGCCAGACAGAATTTGGGCGTTACTAGTTATTGTTGTTTTAGGGAATTACATGTTAATGATAATAGGTTAACATATTTTCCTTACCAAAAAGTCAATTACAACACTACATTGAAAGAAAAGATTTCCTTTTCAGAAATTTCATTTCTCTAAAAGTTCATACCGCAGGAATGTAGTTTTCCTTTGTATTTATATTCTTCGGAAAATAGTTGATCATACACTAACGATGACAGTAACAGAGAATTTGTTCACCAGCAATCTCATGCTTATTATGATTCATACGAAAATTTGCCGATAAAAGATCATATACAATTGTTTAACCTTCTCTAGAAACTATACGTACTATGTCTTTCTACGAATGATATGTAACATAAACATTCAAATCGTATGGCACAAAGTGCTACGAGAATTTGTTTATATCATTTGTCTTCTGTTCATTGTGTTTGATTTGAAATTATTGGGAAAACTCATCGTTTGATGAATAATCTAAAAATATACATAATGAAATTTCGCGTAGATATGGAATGGTCTCGGCGATAGAGAATTTTGTGGGTGGAATGCACATGGAGAAGGGTCTCATTTAGATTTGAACATCACCTGTTCGATTAGAACCATGAGAAAATACTTTGATTTTTTTTTCAATAATTTAGACGTTTTCAGCAAAAAATAAACATCCATATATAAACCAAAAGATGAAATAACAAAACAAAAGAAAAAAAACATCGTAGGAGTGATTCATAAATCAGTGTGTGTGGGCGGAAATGGAAGGGAGAACAAACTATGAATACAATTCTGATTTGTAAATTTCTGGCCATATAAACTATGCTTCAGCGTTTATTATGACTAAACCCGTTTGTCCTATATCTACTTATTGTTTGCAAAATACAGGCCTTAACCCATCGGAATACAACTTGGTCTAGAGAATGGTCATTGAATAAACTCAGTAACCATCACATAGGTTTAGATTCCCTCAGGAACGTACCCAGTGGGTTTTGCCAACCCAAAATTAAGAGATAAATTTAAATTTCATTCGCTCACTATGTTGGAATTGCTGGCAGGTTGATCGATATAAAAATCAATCAATTAAATTGTAATTAGCCCACTTAAGTGTTTAATTAACATCAGTGATTGAAAGTTAATTTAATAAATTTCTTGTGAAAATCCCAACCAGAAACTACTCATTTTCAAAGAAATACGTTCTGTTCTAAGGTCATAAACAACGGTGATTATATGCGGGTTCACTATCGAGAAGGCATGTACTTGAATCACGAATGTGAACGAAAAAAATTTCAATCCACAATTACGTTGCAATAGTGGAAACATTAATTCCATTGAACCCATGTTTGTAGCCCATTGCGCTAAATATTTTGCAATACATAACCATTTCAAGTAATTTCGAACGTGCCTGCTATTTTGCCCCACATCAATGCTTTTTATTGGTATTTAGCATAGAAAAATTCTCGACCGGAAGGTAACATAATTTTACATACAACAAACACACGCCCTCATATACATCCGTTTACTCATAGCCCCCATGTATTTCCGTTTGTAGCCTTTCAGGAATTCTTAAGAAATGATATATGCATGCTTCCATAATAGTCATGGTAAATTCAGTCAGGCATTGTATTCAATGAACTCATGTATGTGCGATATTCAATTCACTGCAGTCTCTTCTGTTATTAAAAAGTTCATTCACAAGCGAATTGAAAAGTAGGCAATCATGGGAAGTGTGAATAGCTGGTTAGTCATAGTTTAAGCCATGTACAAGTGCAGAGTAAAACAACTTAGACTTCGGTATCAGGAAGTCCATAGAGTTTTGTCCATAATGCTCGAATAATAATTAGAAATAAATCATGCATTTGGGCTTGCGCGAAAAATTGAACTAAGTTATTCTCCACATTTTGGGACTTCCACAAAGCGTTGTTAAAACCAGAAAATTTAATGCCCTGGTGTTTTTTATATACAACTCACGAAATTACACCCTCTGATAGATGATAAAAATGAACTAAAAGTAAAGAAAAAAATCATTGGCACCAAATCATAACCATTTTAACCATGGTTAGGTTAGGATAGGTATAGTGACAGCCCGATATTTCAGGCTCACACTGAAAAAAATATTTACGTGATATTAAAGTTTACGCAACCTCAATTTTAGGATGCGCAATTTACACACTATTAAGGACAAATTTCTTTAAAATAATGAAATTTTAATTAAAAGAAAGTTAATAATCTTTGCTTCAAGAATTTTTTTCATTAAATTTAGGACACACCTTTTGAAAATTTGCGTCCCTTCGTTAAAGTTGCATGTCTTTAAACTAAGGCAAATTTTCCTTAAAGTAATGAAACAAATTTTGTTTAAAAAAATCGTCCTTAAATTAACTGAAATATTGAATCTTTAGATTTAAGATAAAAACGCTTCAAATATAGGCTAAGACTTATTTTGAGGATTTGGTTTAAAGTTTTTTTGGAATTAAGAAAATATTTGTTAATTCGAAGTATCCGTCATAAAAATTTCCTTATTTTAAAGAATCCGCATCTTTGGCTCGGAATTAATACCAAAATCTTTAAAGAAAGGTCAAAATCTTTGGATTTAAGTAAACTTTTTTTTTTTGAGTGCACAAGGACTATCCAGTCCATTGTAATACTATAATGGTGAACTTCTATCTTACACATAAAAATAGTCTGTTGTAAAAATAAACTAGTATTTATTGCAAAAATTCTATTTTGTTTTAATTTATTTCTAAACTTCTGTAAGAAATTTTCCCCAGCCCAACGATTTTTTCTTTATTCCAAGTATGTCTCAAACATTTTTGGAATTAAATGACAGTACAATTTCAATGATATATAAATTAGTTCAATTCTAACTAAAACAGAAGAAGTTTTTCGTATACTTCTCAAAAATAGTAAGAATGAACTAAGGCGTGGTTAAAATGGGAATGATCTGGCGCCTAAGATTTTTTCTTTATTTTTAGTTCATTTTTGCTTTTCGAGAAAGATGCATTTCGTAAATGGTAGTCAATAATCCCAAAAATGTCGGAAATTTTTCGCACTAGATAGTTCATTTTTCCCATAATGTAGTTGAAACACTCAGAAATTTCACCAGCATTACTGAGAGGGGATAATCCACCGCTGAAATTTTTTTTTGGCGTTTGGTCGAAACTGAGTTTGAACCTACGACCCTGTGTATTCAAG
The DNA here is from genome assembly GCF_050003625.1 of Haematobia irritans. Taxonomy (NCBI): domain Eukaryota; kingdom Metazoa; phylum Arthropoda; class Insecta; order Diptera; family Muscidae; genus Haematobia; species Haematobia irritans. The sequence goes on from NC_134400.1 coordinate 3,038,763, forward strand.
GCGGGCATGCTAACCATTGCACCACGGTGCCTCCCATACTGTAGTTCGTTCTATTTTTTGGAATTGTACGAAATTTTTCTTTTACTTTTGTTCATATTGAACTTATGTGTACGGTCATTGAACTTTATACCCACGTTTAGTTCAAAAAGAGTTTGAAACATACTTAAAGAAAGTAAAATTGCATTGGGCTGTGGAAAATTTCGAAAAACGCAATAAAATCTAATTGCAATCAAATATTTTTTTGCATTAAAAATAAGCTAAATTTAGTGTTATTTTAACTACGGATTTTTTCAGTGTAGCTACGGTTAAGTTTTAGATAGTTTCTATTAAATATATAGTTCCTCACAGTGTATAATAATAGTTTGTCATAAATTTTAGTTTATTTGTTCCAAATAAAAGTGAATTTCATTGTTTAAAGTTTCGGTGAAAAAAATAGCTATACTATTGTGTGTATGAAGAGATATATCTCTTCATATATTTGTTTATTGACAAAATCTACTCAGAGTTTCACCACGATCGAGAGAGCGTATACAGCAATACTGGGTTAAATATTTCGCTTCAACTGTTGTTGCTTTTGTGTTCACTATGTGATCAACTGTGGGGTTTTGTCATTTCACTTCTTTATGACATTAAATTACATTGTTTTGGAATTCTACCGGAAGTTGTAGGCGAGTCATTTGCCGGCTTATTGTTATTGTTGTTGTTTATTGTAGCATGTATTAATGACACTCTCTGGGATTTTTGTTGTTTCTACTGTCGCTCTTAAATTATTCGTATTTAGTTGATTGCTGTCATCATTGTGTGTACAAGATAGGGAGAATGAGTATAAATGTCAAAAACTTCCGTTAATGAAATTAATTTGCATATCAATACAAGAAATACCGCCAATGTATGAAAAAAAATACCCCATTCACAAAAAGATGACATAAAAGAGAATACACGTACGTACTCACATTCAATGCCCACAAATATTGTGAAATGGAAAAAAAAGCAGGAGCGTTTTTGCAATACAAACCGAGTTTCGGATTAGTTTAATGCAGGTAGTGTGGGCGACAAAACGACAAACAGTGGAATGACTAAGATTTTGGTGTTGTGCAGACACGCACTTCGTCATCGTTTTGTCGTTGAAATGTATGGATGGCGGTCAGTCGTTAATGCAGCGAAACAATTGCAAATGAATGGACATCCAGTCACTTAGAACAACAAAATATGCCAACATCTATGTCCGTCCAACTCCTACTTATAGACCTACTTAATGTGGACACAATCATTTGTAGTAAGCCCGATCAGTTGTCCGACAAAATTCGCCGCATGGCTCGATTACTTGCTTTTCTTTTCCGTTTTAAGATGCCTGGGCGTACATGTAAATACGTTTGTGTGTCGGTTTGACCCACACTGAAACGTGAATATGCAAAAATTTACGCTAAATTTTAGTTCATTCAGTCAGTTAAACAAACGAGCAACAAAGCTTGCTCACTTACACTCAAAAACGAACACATGTATAAACAAAGCTGACGCACGTGGATTGGCGGCACTCAGGTGACGATGGAATGAATGAATGAGTGAGTTAGCGAACAGATGAGTGTTTGATGGAATGAATGAAGTCTTGTCGCAAGTGCTAAACCCACGTCTCTATCGATTTGTTCAAATGTCATCGTCGTCAACACTATTGACGATTGTTTTTGACAATGTTCATATTTACTATTGGTTTTGTTGGTGGTTAGCATGTTGGCTTTTTATACTTGATTTCATGTGGGTTTTGAGAACCGATTAAAAATATGACATAGTACCAATAAGAGTTTTAAATCTCCCCATATTTGACACACATAAATTATAATTAAAAAACTTACCTTAAATCACTAAAAGCAATCTTCCCAACATTCGAATAGCATGATATGCCTCTGCGGTGACTTATCCCCTCTCTGTGATATTTCTGAGTTCGAATACGAATACGAGATCTCTTATCATTCACCTAAAAAATAGAAAAGGGCAGCACTCATTAACACACAGAAAAAAGTAATCTACATTATGGGAAAAATGAACTATCTTGTGCTAAAATTGTATTCCAAATTTTGAGATTCATTAAATTAACGAAAATTTTTCGATATTTTTGGATTTTTAATTACCATTCACGAAATACATCTTTCTCGAAAAGAAAAAAATAAAGAACAAATCTTAGGCGCCAGATCATTTCCATTTTAACCACGCTGCACTTCATTCTTACTATTTTTGAGAAGTGTACGAAAAACTTCTTCTGTTTCAGAATTGAACTAATTTGCATGTCACTTAATTCATAATATTTTTGAGACATACTTGGAATAAAGGAAAAAATCGTTGGGCTGGGGAATATTTCTTACAAAATTTGAAAAATAAAATATAACAAAATAAATTTTTTCCAATATATATTAGTTCATTTTAGCATGAGTTTTACAACAGACTTTTTCTATGTATGACCTCCAGAAAAAAGACAACGATTCTTTTTATAGCCGATTTAACTTTATTTTAGTGCATGAAAATTAGATTATTTTAGTTAAATCTTGCCACATATGAGAACATTTTTCTTATTTTTTTGCTTACTTTAATGACGCGAACTGCAAATGAGAAAAAAGTTTTATATAAATGAAGTACACAATTTTACTATATATGAAAATAGTTCATACTTTCCTACAAATGGGTGAAGTTTTTGAAACTATGTACTTTAATTGTGTCTGTCTAGAACTTCATATAGCGCTTTTTTCTTCCAGAATATGAAATTTTTTTTAAACAACAGAAAAAATGTATTATTTTTAATAACTTTTATTCAATGTGACAAAAGTTATTAACTTATTTGTATCATATTACTAAATTAGTTAGTTAACATTTTCTAATATAAACCATGTAGAGGTTTTGATGCGGTATAATTCCAATTTCCCCAGAAATAATAACGCGCAAGATTTCTAAATAAAACGTTATAAACTTTATTTAGCAAATTTAAGTTTACACAATATATTTATAGATTAACAATCGTTAATGCCTCAGGCATAAACACAAGTGACTGCTTTCGCCAAGTGTTGTTTTCGTCGTCAAAGCAAGATTAAAGACAACCGGCCACGCTAATGCGTTCCCCAAGTAGTCTTAGCTCTTACCTCAACGACTAGTAAGCCAGTAACAAAGCTTTATGCTTCTACACGCAAAGAAAAAAAAAACGTTGGGAAAACGTGTACCGAAAACGTTTTTCTTTTGTTGCTTCGAAAATTTTAAACTATTATCACCAAAAAAATTCGTTTGTTACAAAATTTTTATTTTTTCAATACAAAAAGTTATTTTTGAAACAACAACACAGTCCATTTCGTTTATATCAAACACTGTTCTTTTCTGACTTTAGGTCTTTAATAAGACACATTTTACAGTTCAAAATTTAATATAGTACAATGTAATGTTGAACATTTGTTCGGAATCTTCCGAACATATCTGGAATACATATATAAAAAAAAAAAAACAAAAAAAAAAACTTGGTCGAAGCAGGGATCGAACCCACGACCCTTGGCATGTCGGACGTAGCAACCACTGCTCCACGGTGCCAAACTAAATGTTTGTTTCTGTCAAATAAACTTTGTTTATTCGGTTCGTGGGCGCCGCAAGCTATGCTATATAAATATAACTTATATGGATAATTATCTATTGCTGACCATAATAGGTACATATCTCAGTGGTTAGTGTGTTGGCTTACAAAGTGCATGGTCCGCGGTTCGATTCTCCGTCCAGGCGAAAGGTAAAAAAAAAATTAAAAATTTATAAAATCGTATAATTTCTTCTACATTGTTTGTATTACAGAAAAAGGTGCTAAGAACTAAATAACTTCGTGGAAGTGAGAAAGATGTGAGTGAAAATGAGTTAGTATTTTTTTGAGTTAGTCTTTATGAAATTGTTTTTACATCCTGGACAAGAATAAACGTTTATCACAAAAAGTATATACTTTTCTTCCAAATACACTTCCTTTCAGCGAAAAGCAAATGAGAAAGGAACTTTGTTTGTCTAAAATTTCGTTTGGGAGGAAAGAATTATTTTTTTGCGTGTATGCATCTCCTTTTATAATAACACAAAACGATTTACAATAATTTCTCAATAAACATATGAGCATAAGCGTAGGAAGGCCTCTGGGGAGGGGGCTTAGACCCCCCCAGAAAAATTTTAGCCCCCCCAGAATTTGAAACTCTATTTATGATTTTCCATTTTTCAATAAATGTCAATAGTTTTTTTTTTAATTTTTAGAAAAATAAAACAAGTATATACAATTGCACAAAGTTCCGCTAATGACTTTCATGAACAATCGAATTACTTGGGTTGTGGTAGCAGTTACCGATGGCAATGTTTGAAGTCAGATATTTATGAAATAAGGCTGTGGTTGAACTTATGATTGATTTAGTTTATTCAATCTAATTAAAAAAATAGTAATTGATATTAAAACATTCTTTCATAAATTAATATCTTAATAATGGTGCGAAAAAGCGTTGCCTAAAAAGTAGTGAAAATGTTCTTTTTGGGTCTAGAAGTGGTGCAAAATTGGCATAAAAGCAATGAATGTAACATGAGCTTGTCATAGGACAAATGTTCACCGTTTCAACAGCCGTTGCAATGAATTTGCATCACTTCTTAAGGTGAGATCCAAATTCAGTGTTTTGAATGTGAATTAAAAAATTTTGTGATATTTTCCCAAATAAATAATTTTTATATTGTTTTTATGATTTTTAATGCATTCTGACGCTTGTTTGAAACGTTTTTCCTCGAATAATTTCGAAACATCGATTTTTCTATAATGGATTTAGCAGTTTTGTGGCAAAATTTGAATAATATGTATCAATTTATTTATTCTTACTCTTTTTTTAAACTATTTGAAAAAAAGAAAACAAAAAATTACACATTAAAATATGACAAAAAAAAAGTACAAAATGAAGTAGTTAAAATAATTGAGGACATTTTTGGAAGTACTTTTAAAGTTGTGCCTTTAGAACAACTCACAATTTTCTTGCTGGGAAAAGTGTGGAACTACTTTTAGTTGCTTTATTATAAATTAATTGTCGAGTTATTTTGATGCCCAATTTTTTATTCAATTTTATGAAATAAAACATTAATTGAACCTATAAGTTCAGTCTATAAATTTTTAGCTGGGGGGGCTATAGCCCCCCCTAGGAAAATTGTCTAGCTACGCTAATGCATATGAGAGTAATGATAGATCATAAACATATGCACACAAGTGAGAATCAAACAATTAGTTACTCAAGTATTCAATTTAACACTCAAAATAACTCTCTTTCTCTTTTGTTTGTTAAATATTACTAGCTTCATACACTCAATTACAATGCGACATAAAAGTATGCATCATAGAAACAAAATAGAAACGATAGAAATATTTATCTTTTCAATGTATGTAAATTTTAGTGATGAAGTATATAAATATAAGAAAAATATAATAAATGCATGTATAATGATTTAAATATAAAAATTAAATATTTCGTATAATAATAACATGCGCTACAACCTACATATTCTTTCATGGTGGGTTCACGAGTATGTATTATTTTCCTTGAGTTTTACTGAACTTGAACTGATAGCGAATATACTATAGGGTCGATTAAATGATTTCAATGCATGTTTGGGCATGTCAAGGTCAAATTCACCCAACACTTTACCCAACACCATCTACAATCTTAGTATATTCACTACAAATACTACGCCAAAATAGTGGCGGCCAACACAAATACACCACAAATGTCCATGTACAAGGACATTCAAAGAACGACACTAGCATTTCATTCAGTTTTTCTAGTTTATCTCTTACGTTATATTTCGCACACAATGAACCTATTTTGAAGGTTTTAGATTGTCAGTTGTATACGTGTGCCAGAGTAACACCAGAAAAATGTGTCTTTTAGATCTTTAAAGTATTATCGCCCATTTTTGTTTTAATTTTGGTCAACATTTTTTCAATTTTATTGAATTTAGGTCATTTTGATTTTTAACTATCGGTTAACAAAAGGTAAATATAAATTCACATACAGTGGCGTGCAGAAATGTGTACATAATTATTTTTTTTTTTTCAATTCTAAACGAATAAAAAAGCAGCAATAAAGAAACTCAAAATAATTTATATTTTTCTTTATTCCTTCTTCAATTCTAAATAAAACAACAAAAAACTCAAAACAAAAAGTAAAGAATTCAGAGATATAAATAAACATAAAAAAACTCGCATGTACTCAATTTTGCAGTTTTCTATACCGGTGTCAGTTGGAACATTTTCTAGTACTTGGTCCATATCCCGTTATTTTTTAATATCATATTTATACGTTTTGGCATACTTTCAACCAATTTCCGTATAATTTCATCTGGTATATTCTGCCATTCAAGCTGTACTCGTTTCCACAGGTCTTCTAATTTTGATGGAGCTGATTTGTACAATCCCAGCCATCTTCCCACGATTGACCATAAATTCTCAATCGGGTTGAGGTCGGGGCTTTGCGCTATTTACAAGATACAGATCGCAACATCTGGGAGTCGAATATTTACCGAATTTAAACCGATTGAACGCAGTAAAATGGAAACAAATTATGAAATTCGTCGAGAGCACAGTATCCATAAAACAGTCATAGGGTTATAATCAGAAAAACTAAAACTGAAAATAAAGCGGCTTAGAAATCGGTTAATTTGTCTCCTCCTCTCAACTTAACCAAACCCAGGAATTGTTGAAGGTTTCAAATGTATAAGGTGCCTATCATCAAAGGATTTTATACCCTTAATGGTAAAAATGATGTTAATTGGAGTTTCATTTGATTGTACCCCCGAACAAAAAGCCCGAAGTTACGTATCAGTGATCTCGAAATGGAAACAGAGAGCAAATATGGTCACCTCAAAAATGTATGTTTCAAGAGCATAATGTTATTTTTGGATGGGGAAAATTATTAACAAATTTAAGAGATTGTTTCGATTACAAATCAATTAAATTGATGATTAAATTATTAAATGCAATTCACATTGTATAAAATGAAATAAAGAAAAAAACTGAAATAAATCCAAGTTATCCTTATTATATTTACTACTTAATTTTATAATATATCAAATTAAATTAAAGTAAATGAATTTATTATTTTTTTTAATAGCATCTTCATTTAATTCAAAACAAATAAATTGAAGAAAAATCAATCAATTGCCCTCTTAACATAGTGATTCATTTTAACGGCATATATTTATCTTTTGCTTCGTCGATGCCAGGCATTTCATTCTCCTTTTTGACGTCACACATACTGGTCATGTCACAAAACGTTATTCACTCATAAACTAAACTTTGTGAGTGGGGCGATTAAGATACTAAGTATACAAAAAAATATTTCATGCAAGCTTTACAAGAGGAGGTCGGCCATACTCACCGTTCATACTACTCGTCCTCCTACTTCTCCCTGACCAGAATCCATGCCAAAATGTGTTCCAATTATTTTATCCAATTAAATGGATAAAATAATCTGTTTTCAATAAAAAGGTTAACAGCCTATTTCTGATATCCGAACGAAAACAATTGTGAACGAACGGCAGTCACTCACTTTCGTCTAGATTTGGGTTTCTCTAACTTCCTTTCGTTCGTTCTCATGGCTAACGTTACTGTCAAATGCTAGCATTACGAGATCTCCATTATTTCAATTTCCTGAAAAAGGCCCATAGATTTTAAAAATGATTTTCCATAAAATTCAATATGGCATCGCCGTTCATTTGGCAAACATTTCCCGCTTTTGATATTTGGTTTAGCTCAATAATTTTTTTTTAACAAATTAGCCCGCGTAGAGAGATAAGAATTTGTATTTCCATATTTCTACAATAATTACAGTTCAGTTGTCCGATATAATTAACTTTTATCACATATTTATAATAAAAGCTTTAATCAATTTATCAATTATTAAGTTTTTCCTATTTATAAATGCTTTTTTCCATAAAACGAAAGGTCTTTACCAAGTGAGTGGTTTTGACATTTCAGTTCGTCAAAATGCGAACGAATCGAGTTAGAGAAACCCAATTTTAGAGCTTACGTTACGTCTTCGTTCGCATTGACTTTCGTTTCGATACCCCTCGGAGAAACCAAAATCAGCTGTTATTCGTTTTGTATGCGAACGAAGACTAGAATTCGGATAGCAGAAATAGGCTGTAAGTTTATTGAGTTAAGTTGTTTATTTCTATGAAGAATTCAAACTGTTATCACAAAAAAAAATTATAAAAAAATATTTCAAAATCTCTTTCGATTTCGTTTATATTAATTACGGTCCTTTTCTAATAAACGAGTTTCTTCTGTTTTGTAGAACCCAAGAATTGTATTAAATAAATCGTGTGTAAGATATGGCGTTTGCAACTAAAGAAGCTTGTTTTCTTTAAATAAAGTTTTTTGAATCTTGTGTTACAATGCTACAGTCTATAAATAGAATTGCTGTATGCGTAAAATGATGTACGTTGGTTTAAAATTTCCTTTGGGAGGGAAGAACTTTTTTCCATGTAAGTGGTGTCATACACAGTGTGAAACTTGCTTCTGGCTGGTGTATAAAGCCAGAAGCATTCATAGACTAAGGAAAAACACCGTAAAGATATTTGAACCAATGAGAGGCTATACTGCTGGAGGTTGGAAAATTCAGGATACTGAAATAAACCTGCATTGTAGCGAAACGGTAACATTCCATATGTGAGACTGATGAAGCTTCATTTTCAAGACTTAAGAGAAAGGAATTGAAGCAATTTGGTTCAGACTTTCCCAATATGTCTAGTTAGATTCTGTCACTATAAAGGAGTTTCGAGGCCCACGATTTTAGAGGAAGGAATTTTGTTGGTACATACATCACGATTGTCACAAGGAATATAATGGCCGCGAAACGTGTGTCACGGTGAAGCTTGTCCTGCGGACATTCGGGAAGTCTAAACGAGATATCTGAAATGAAGAAATTTCTCTCTAAACCTATACTCAAGTTCAGATAAATTTTGGCGGTATGGGAAACATAGAGTATAAGATTTTTATCGCAGCCGGACATGCGGCATGAGATAACAAATATCATGTTGAGTATGTCATCGTCATGTGAAGTTTTGTATATGACTGGGCTAAACTGGCGAGATGTTGGCCGCTATGGTCTGGCTTATTTTAGTCAAAGGTAGCCAAGACCAATGAGATAAATTCAAAAAATAAAAATATACGCTTACAATTTTCTGAAGAAAATACTTTTTTTTTGTTTTTCAAATACTTTTAATACTTAGGTAAATCATATATGGAATTCATTTCCGTTTTAAAAGTCGACATATGTGAATAAGAAACACACATATTGAGGTTTGGGTGAGTTGTTCAATTTATCACTAATGCAGAGGTGGATGGATGGATTTGTTTTTTTTTGTCGATTTGTTTTGTAACGCAAAAAGGCATGAAACTACACTAATTTACAAGAATTTTTGTAAAAATGGCTGCGCTTGATGTTATGTAGGAAAATATAAGACTGTTTACTGATTTCCAAATTTACACTAAAAGCTATCAAAAGTCCGTCTCCTGAAATCTTAAGATATATAAGCGAGAGATCCTCCAGAGAAGTCAACCGAGAGAAAGAGAAAAAGAGATTGACCAAGTCAATCATGGATGCTTTATAGCCGTGGACACGCAAAAAATTCGGTCGTAAACCGTGTTTTTTTCGCCAAACTTAAAATGCTAGCCGAAATCAGATACATAATTTCCGAGAAAATAACATTCTTGCGACACACATGTGATACGGTCCTCATCCAAAAATAACATCTGGGTACAGTCGCTGTCAAATAATTCGCCCGATGCCAATCCTATGAGGTTTTTATTTGGGTAGTTTTAGAGAGCACTGTCAGGATTCAAGAAGATTCCTGTATGTATGCAAATCGATCGCTAAGAAATAGGATCAATGTTATGATAGCCTGACCCCATAGTGGTTTAGGCCATGAAAATGAACCGTTATATATCATCGTCTTCATATTTATTTAAGGGCAAAACATCACATGAAATTTAAGACATATTTTCAACATTTAGATGTGAACTACAAAATTCAACAATCCAAGACCGAATGGCGAAAAGAAAGGAATCTTGTGTACTATTGGAACAATCGTATTCCCAACAAATCTAAGTCCAACTACAATCTCTACTATTACGTGATCTTATCTCCCGGGGCTTAAGTTTTTAGCATTTGTTGAGATCATTTTCCCTAAATATGCAATGAGGTCAATATTTATGTGCTTATTCTCCATTTAGTTAAACAATTCCAAGCCTTTAAAAGGCCGATTTAGCAAATTACAATGGACTACAATGCAGACCATAGGGACCCACCCAATTTAGCACCTCTTTATTATTTTTTTTCGAAATTGTTACACATATCAATAAATACTAATAAGGTCTTGTAAACTAGTGCTGTTTTAAGAGAAACTCAAATGCAAAAAAAAGCTTCGGCCAGTCATTCTCATTCGATTGATTTAATTCTGAAAATAAAAAGAACAACAAATACACAAAGCCTTTGAAATTCATCATCTCATGCCAAAAAGTGTGTAACGTGTGGCCGGGTGACTTGTATCTGTGAAAGAAAGTCCGTCCGCTTGGACGTCCGTCTGTCTGGCTGAAAACGTAGTTATTTGGCTTGTTCGCCTTGGCATGTACACAAAATATTTCGTATTTTGTGTTATTTTTAAGTCCTGCGTGGGTTTTCATTCATGAATTCGTGTTTACGTGCTCTTGGCCAATACTCAGGCGTTATCATGAACAAATACATACACGTGAAGCTCCACTTATATGTATGTATATGGCACACATCGACAACTCAGTTTATATCCATCTACTTGTGGAGTCCATGCCCCGCCGATACGTATTGCTCTAGGGGATGTCATATATATATGATGGGCTATCTCATCCCTGTTGAGAACGAAAAGAACAAAATCCAACAACCCCATGAGATGGCCGCAATCTGTGGAGAGAATTTTTTTGCCAATAAGGATAATAGCAGAGCGCATGTGTTGATTTTTGCTTTTTATTAAGTTACTGATGATAAATCGTTGACATGCCGTTACAGAACTCCAAATGTAAAATGTTCCAAAACGTTTGGTTGTGCAGGATTTCTGTATTGGGAATCCAAACAAACCAGTAGTAACAACAACTACTCAACAGGCACCGAGGCGGGAGGGATTGCTTATTTTGTAGAGTCATACACGCGCGTGTATTTGCTTTTGATATCCTTGAAATAAGTTCACCCTCTTCTGTGGCTTGTTGTTTTTGTACCGTGCCCTCGCATCGGAGGTCGCATGAGAATCTCTGCTCTCTCCCTCTGTGTTTGAAGTATCAGGGTCATGGATATGAATTTAACTTTGTATTTGGGTCTCCAAAATAGAGAAAACGTAAAGATTCACAACAAAAAAGAAGAGTTTTTGGATTTAAGCAAGGAGAATCGAGAGAAAAATCCTATGAAAAAATTCGGTCTGTGAAGGTGATTTGCTGGGCGGAAGCAATTTGCCCCCCTATGACACCACTACCTTAGTTGTCCGTGTTAAGTTGAAGGATACATTTTTTCGCTATGAAGCAAATCGTGACGGAACGAAAGTTTTCAACGACACCACTAAGAAGGGTCAATCTATAATGCTTTTCTCCATAAGGAAGTGACAAAAAACTTAACAAGCAGGAGTAGGATGATCCACATGGCAATGTGAAGTTTTTGTGGAAGGATTGTCAAAGGGGTGGTTAGAGTAGGTTCATCCTTGATAATAGTGCAATGAAGTTGTCAAGATTGCGGTAGGGTTGAAAGGAGTGAACATTACTTGAAAAGCCTCTTCAACTTCATGGATTTGAAGTGAATGTATTGCCAACGGTATATTAACCCTAACGTTGTACATAGCTCAGCAAAACGTGGCATAAGAAGGGACTGGTTTGAGCATGTAAAAACACAGAAGAGGTTTCAAACAACCAAAATTTGCCCTTCCTGTATAGTCAATAATTCGACCGTTACGAAACCTGGACTCTATGAAATTGTACCACATATGGAAATTTTGGCATTACTAAAGGCATAACTTGTTTTCTATGCAGGTGAGGATAAATTTAGCTTAGTTTAACACACTTCAAAGTTCTTGCTTGCTTAACCTATCGGAAGTAAGACACTAAACAGCCCACACGCAGAGAAGGAATAGGATCACCTAAAAAAAGTTCAAAATATATTTTTCTCGCCAAACATAACATGATTACCGAAATCAGATACATTATTTCCGGGAAAATAACATGGTTGCGACAAACATCTTACACGTTACTCGTTTTGAAACATGTTTGAGTGGACCATATTTCTTCTCTGGTCGCACCAGCATTAGCTGGTGCGCTTGTATGAATGTGGGGAATTTCTGAATCTTAAATGCCACCATCATTGATTACATTTAATAATTTCGTTTGATAAAATCTCGTCGTCATTATGATATATACAGTTTATGATTAAACATACTCCCTCTAGAAGATCGGTTCAAATGGTGAAGTTAACAAAGTTCAACTTCAAATTTCTACATAGGAGGCTACATCAGATTCCGGATCTTATAGATCCAGATCCTATAGAACCCTTTATGCTTAAGTTCGGAGAATCGTTTAATATGAGGGACGATAAAGGCAAATAAAGAAAAAAAATACGATAGCTTCATTATTGTAGTGTGATTACAATGAAAAGACGGACACAGACGATAGCTTCATTATTGTAGTGTGATTACAATAAAAAGACGGACATCGTTAGATCGTCTTGGGAGCCACCGTGGTGCAATGGTTAGCATGCCCGCCTTGCACACACAAGGCCGTGGGTTCGATTCCTGCTTCGACCGAACACCAAAAAGTTTTTCAGCGGTAGATTATCCCACCTCAGTAATGTTGGTGACATTTCTGAGGGTTTCAAAGCTTCTCTAAGTGGTTTCACTGCAATGTGGAACGCCGGCAGCACTCAGTGATAAGAGAGAAGTTCACCAATGTGGTATCACAATGGACTGAATAGTCTAAGTGAGCCTGATACATCGGGCTGCCACCTAACCTAACCTTAGATCGTCTTACACTTTCACCAAGAGTAGGAATGTATAAACTCGGCGTAAATAGATATTTCGATGTGCTACAAAAGGAATGGCAAACTTATTATACCCCCATCCTATAGTTGAAGGTATAAAAATATAACATATTCATACACAAAAAAATAATATCGTTGTTTGAACTTTGTTTTAGATACCGTGTAATGTACAAGGTACATTTGGAACTGTTTTTTTTTTTAGAGTTATGCTTTCGATAATCACCTTCCACATGAAACACCGAAATTCCCCAACTTACTAATTCCTTCATTTTTCGGAGTTAATTTTAAGATATTTTTTATTCTGTATTTACTCTTCTACCCACTGTAAACACTGGCATTTTTATGATGCGGCCACTGTGGCTATATGTACAACAAATCTGTTAAGCATAAACAGTTTGGTTTATTTTGCTGTCGGTGAGAATGTATTTGTTTGTAGAAATTGAAAAATTCAATGAATCGGCACACATACACATTTCCGTAACAATAGGAATATATCAATGAACTCATGCAAAAAGAGAAGTATTTACAAAAAGTAGAATAAAATCGAGAGCGAGAGATAAGTATGGAGAATGCATTAAAAACTCACAGAAATGTTGTTAATGATAACATTTTAAACCGATGGTACATTTTGAGCTGATTAGTACTTTTATTTTTTTCTTCTCACAATGAAAAAGTTGTCTTTCTTCTTGAGCACAAGTTACAATACTCAGTTGAAAACACGAAATACTAAATTTAATTTTTAAGATGGGAACTAAGTACGAGTTGAAACATTAAAATACAATTTAAAATAAAAATGAAAAGTAGAATAAAATTAATTGCTTTGGTTATTTTTATCACATTTCGTTTTGTGTTTTTCGCAAAGAGAACATTTGCTCAAAATTAAAATTTGTATTTCTGCGGTTTTAGTCGCAAAATTATTGTTCAAATATAAACTTTTTAATATTTAATTTGATTATAAATCATCTGGTGTATCAAAAATGTTAAAATTGTGGATAAAACAGGAAAATTGTAAAAACGAAACTCAGAGAGAATTTGGAATTCCCCCTATTTTCTTCGTTTATTCCTCATATTGGGAACTGTCAGACTGCGTTTGACACGGATGGGTCATCTATTAGTTAGTTAACATATCTATAGTTTACACACACACGAACACTTTGATTTGAAAAAGAAGAAGCATGACCACTAATTTTGCAAATAGCTTAGGATTAAAAAAAAAACTATTTTACAATGCTGTATTTTATTTTTTGGAACACAGCAATTAATTCTGGTGATTCCATTCGTTGCTACCACGTACTATACATGTTGGTTGAAGTGCTAATGCTTGTTTTGCAACATCAATTGCAGTGCCTCCTTTTGTTTACATTTTTTGTTGTCTTTACTCTCCCGATGCCCAGTACAAAAGAAACGATTGTAAAATGTAATTCTCCAAATAAAGCTTTTATTTTATTAACATTTGAGTTTAAATTCCATGTTATATATATTATTTATATTTCACCATATAGTATGGAGTTGCTAGATGGTGGTTGCTAGTTTATTACGGAAATACCACTCCATGTTATATTTTGTTTTGTCAACCGATCTGATAACATTTCTAAATAATAATGCGATCCACGTTTGTATTATAAATTCACAAAAATCAGTTTAATAAATTATTTCTTAATTCACATTGCAAATGGCGCCATGTTCTGAAATACTGACTACGCGATTTGCGACAGTTTTTCAACTCGAAAAAAAAAACAAAGTACCACAAATGGAAATTTCGCTAGTTTTTCTAATTTTTTGGTTTTGTATGGAGTTTCAACGCGAAAACCGAACAGAGCACCGGCCTTTATTTGTTAAAGAAAGATATATGGATGACGTTGACGTCAATCTCTGAATTCATTTTTTGTTGGCAATGCGCCACCATTTTTCGATTTTGATTTTGCTGGTTATCATGACGCTTTTGACTCTTTTTCTTTTAGATGTGTGGATGAATGGGAAGTTTTTGTGGCTTTACAGAAAATTAATTCAAAGTCAGTTGGCGTTGACAATATTCCGATTCACTTCATAAAGATGGTTTACCCGTTTGTGTCTGATGTTATTGTACATATTATAAATTCAATTTTTATGACTTCTGTCTTTCCGTCTGCATTGAAGTCTGCGCGTGTGGTTGCTCTGCCTAAATCACGGAAGGTGGAAAGTCTGAACGATTACAGACCTATTTCTATTCTACCTGCCTTGTCCAAAGTTGTGGAACATTTGATAAAAGATCAGATACTTGAGGGTGGAACTTGAGTTTTTGTGACAACCAGTATGCGTTTCGTAAGGGGTACAATACGACAACTTTGCTTCTTCGGATGACTGATGCTATTCGTGAGAAACTCAATGTGAATAAGTTGTGTACTCTAATTTCGCTTGATTTATCTAAGGCGTTCAATTCGGTAAATTATGGGCGAATGATCACCACACTTATTAACCATTTTAAATTTTCCATATCTGCATGTATGCTTATTTTTTCATATTTAAAGGGTAGGACACAATTTGTTACTTCCAATGGACTATCGTCGTCCATGCTTGAACTTCACTCTGGGGTTCCTCAAGGTTCGGTTTTGGGGCCTCTGTTGTTTTTTTTTTTGTATGTCGATGGGCTTCAGAGACTGTTAAGTTCTTGTGATTGTGAGTCCTTCATTTATGCGAATGATGTTTTTCTTGTTCTTAGTGGTGATCGTTCTGCCCCTGATTTATTGGAGGAGACTATGAATAGAACCTTACGGTTTGCATTGTCATGGACTAATGATCATTTTCTATCCATAAACTCATCGAAATCTAAGGCGATTATGTTTGGCATTTTAGACTATTGTTTTCCCGATTTAAATATTTCCCTAGGAGGTGAGAATATTCAGTTTGTGGGCATACATAAGTGTCTTGGGGTGGTGCTTGATTCTTCTCTTAATTTTAAACAGCACATTGATGCTGTCTGCTGTCGTGTTTGGAGTGGCTTGAGAATATTGTACTCCACTAATATTTACTTACCCAAATCAGTGAGGCGTAGGGTGGCCTACAGTATGCTGATGTCTCAAGTGATGTATGGTCTCGAAGTGGTACGATTGATAGTTATATGCTCTCCATGAAGAGGCTTGTGAATTCAAATGTGTATAGGGTTCGAGGGCGTGATCACATCCCGGGTTATGTGAAGGACTTCTTGGGATGTATTTTTGAGGACTTTGTAAGATATCGTATGCTATACACTTTTATAAAGTAGTCAGGGATGGTAGACCTTTGTGTTTAGTAGGTCGGCACGTAATCCGCAGATTTGTGTGCCACTCATTCGAAATTCGATGTTTATGAGATATTTTGTTGTTCGGATTGCCAGGTGTTGGAATTTTCTGCCGTTTGACCTACGTATTTTATCCCATAGTAATAATGTGTTTCGTCGTAAAATCTTGCATCATTTCTGTAATTATTCACATCTTTAGGTTTGCTATATAGTCATTCGCGATTTTTCGATGGTTACATCTTATTATAATCATTTTATAGGATTATGATTATACGGAATTATTACTAATGGTCTTATTGATGTATGACTGCCACTACCTGAACTGGACTTCATTATTATCAGTTTTATTATTAACGGTTGTTATCATATTTTATTTTATTTTGTTTTTTTTTTATTGTTTTTATAAGTTTTTATTATTAATTAGGATAGATATTATTATCATTGATTGTTACATATTGATACTCAGGATTTATATGCTACGTAATACAGATTTTTAGCCATAAGGCTTTTTGTATTATATATGATGGATAAAAAAAAATAAAATAAAATGTATGTTTTTTGGCCCGATAATGCGAACTTAATACCGGCCTCTTCGAACAATGTTTGAAATTGACACTTTACGAAAAAACTCCAAAGTAAATGTCAAAAAATGTTTTGAACTAATAAAGATAATTTTATTGTCTTTGAACGCATCGAATCCAAAGCATTATTCGTTTCCTGGCCTAAAGTACTAACGTGATTTTCTAAAAGCCCCAACGTACTAATTTTATCATCACTGTTACTGCGAGTATTAGCAAGCGCACAGGCATATATACTCCTCATTGTTTGTGTACGCATAGTTCCCCAAAAGCGAAGAGCATAGGAAATTTGAGTGTATCTCACGGAATGACAGCAGCTATCCAATACACAACGTAAAACAAAAGCAAACACATGCCATAAATAAAAAAATACAAAAATCTCAAAGGCTCTCGAATGAATGAAATGGTGTGTTGTTGTATCTGAGAAGAAGAATGAACACAATGTTTGTTGTTGCCGCCACCACAAACTGACGAGTGGAGAGATTTATTTGCGGCGGCAATCATCGTTCGGTTTCTAGTTAAGGTGATTGTGAAGGAATTACAAACGCGTAATAGAGGAAGAGAGTAACAAGTTGTGGACCAGGGCAATAAGAAGTAAGGGGGATACTCTGTGTAGTAAGTCTTCTTATATCTGCACTCTTACAAGAAATATGTATTCGAATGTTTTCCGAACTTAGTTTATGGAAAGCGAACATCTACATCTATCTATCTATCTACCTGTCCGTCATGCTCATCGCTTGCAAAGTAATATTTAGTTTGTGTGTTTACTTCTCTGTTGTTTGAGTGTGTGCATATGATAGAGCTATGGGTGCACAATTGAGCTCTGTTTTGTTTTTCATAATACTCTGTATTCAACATTAAACTCGCTTGCTCACTACTCTCTATGCAGAGTCAACCAATACAGTACTAGCTGGTGCTTGTTGGGTTTTTTGTGATGGATAAAAACACTTTACTCGTGGCTGTAGTCGTTGATGGTTTGTTTCTGCGGTACGTTGACGCTCGCTCTTTGGTGTGGAGTGCCTTTCAAAGCAATTCGGTGTGTGAGTGTGTGTGATTTTTTTTAAATTCAATAGCAAAATACAAGAAATCATAATAATTTGCATAAATTAAAAAATAAAACAAAACGTTACCAATCAACAAATGGCCAAATAAGAGAAACAAATGTACACAGGAATATTCTGGTGTTTCAGACAAAATAAAAAAGGAAAATCAACAACAAATATTCTATTGTGCAAGGAAAAACAAAAGCAAGTCAAAAAAAAGTCAGCTAACTATGGAAAGTTTCTTAATTCTATAAATAATTGAAATTTTATATAAAAAGTGAAAAATCTTAAAAAAAAACAGTTGAAAAAAATAAAATGTTTGTGGTTTTATTGTAGATGTTTTAATTACAACAACCAAAAAGGTACACTATCAATCAAAAACAATTGAAGAAGAAGATGTGAAAATGGCAGCAGAGGGTATCAAACCATTGACGGCGTTCGATGCAAACGTGTCGTTTATGATTTTTTGTTCCACAAATTAAACTAAGAATAAAAAGAAATTTATATCAGGGAATGACGTAGAACCATCGGTCAAAAGTTTCTTATTATTATTTACACAAAATTTAACATCATTTGTGAGTTTTTAACAAAAAATATTGCAAATTAAAAATGAACGAACGTGTATGTATCGAACACCGTAAATGCAACTTTTGGCATGACGTTGCCCATTCTCCCGTCTTCATCATCTATTGTTTTTGCTATCAATAGGTCTGTTCGCGTACTTTTCCAGTAAAAAATATCCAGTAAAAACTAGCAAGAGAGTAAGAGTGTATTTTACACTCTTTGCTTAAAATTGCTGAAAAGTACACGAACGGTATCCAGTAACTATTTGCACATTGAAAATTTCAGCTGCTAAAACATTGAAAACAAAAAATAAATCCTGTATATTTAACTTCCAATCGTAGTTGCCGAACATGTACATTGTATTGGTACTTTGTTTGTTATCATAAACCAGCTGACAAACTATGCTATGGTTTGCAAGATTTTACTGGGGAAAAAATCTCTAGCAAAAACTTGCAATTTCTCTATCTCATAACTGTCAAATGTTGTCTCTCTCCGGCTCTCTTTTGTTGGCGTTTTGGTGTAAACGAACGACTTCCAGTAAAAATTTGTAATAATTATCAAAAATTATCGGGTTCTCGAACGGAGCTAATATAACAACAAAATAAAACAGAAAATAAAGCCATGAGTAATGTCAAGTTGACACAAACAAACAAAACAGCAAAAAATATAATAAGAAAAAAATATTGGAACTAAAGCAGCAACGAAAATAAGAAGAAGAAAATAACAGCAAAACAACACAACAGAAATAATACTACAGGGAAAGACACAGCCAACAAAAACTACAACAACAATAAATGCATCAATGTGTAGATGAAGAAAATTGGTAGTAGGTAGGGTCGGTAGTCGTCGATGTTCTTTTATGAAAAAAAAACATGAAAAACAAAAAACTCGGAAGAAACAGATGAAAAACGGGAGACAACTACAACAAGAAAACGATAACAAATAGAGATTCTTGTTTTTGTCAGTTTTGCGTCTTCGCCATTATTCGTTGTCGCTGTGAGAGGAGTGTGTTTAGAAATTAGAAAAATTACAAATTGTTGATGAATTTCGTAAGATAACAATAATGTGCTAAAATAAACTCAAACAAAACATCATAAGGTCGGTCGGTCAGTCCACCTTCTAGCCAAATACCAATAGCCAACATCATAAACAAAAAGATTTGGGCCATCAAATCCAAAACAGAAAAAAACAAGCATCTCTTATCTCTCACGCAGAAAAGGAAGGTCTAAAACCACACACACTTGTTTAAACACAAAATAAGAGGGTGATCTGTGATCTAAAGGCCTATATCTTGTACACCTACTGCAGCAATATGCCTGAAACAGAATATGAATTAATTAGCAAGGAGTGGCTGCAAGCAGAGCTGCGCTCTATATCCGCCTCTTCCTCACTACGTGATGCCAAAGATTTAATCATATTGGACTGTCGCAGTTCAAATGAGTTCAGTGAGTGCCATATACGTTCAGCCGTCAATTTCTCAATACCCAGCATTATGTTGAGACGTTTGGCGGCTGGAAAAATAGATCTTTTGTCTACCATCAAATCACCCGAATTGAAAGAGCGCATCCATAATGGCTATAAGGTTAGTCTTTTTGTGCTCTACAACGACGTTGGTGCCACAGGGCATCAGCCACATGATTCCTCTTCCACCTCAACGTCGGGTTCCGAGGGTCATTATCAAACAAATACCATGGACCTGAATTCAACCAATGTAGGTGGTGGCAATGGTACCGGACCTGTATTGGGAGTAACACCTGATACTACCATTAACATTCTACACAAACGTCTTAAACAGGATGGTTGTCGTGTGGTGTCTTTGCGAGGTAAGTTTGATATTTATCTAAACAGATTTCATCTGGATTATAATAGCGAATAATCGGTATGTTTCAAGGGACTTCAATGACACAATTAAAGCATTCGGTTTTTATGCCGAGATTTTATATGCTCTTTAAGAGATTGTCTGCTTAGTTGCTTTACTAAAAAGGCGATTATTTTCACCTCAAATTCACAGTATTACATAATTTTTAATGATGTCGTTTATTGTTTATTTGTTTTAAGCACAATTATTAAAGATTAAACTTAAAGAAAAATTCAAGTCGACTTTTACCATAGATAAACTGGTAATGAATTGTTTTGCTTATGAGCTTATTATAATTAATTTTTGTAACTATTATTATTCAATTTAAATAATAATTTAACTACAAATATTTAAATATTTATTTAATTAAAATTAAATAAATATTTATAAATTTTTGATTCTATATTATATAATTTATTATACATTAATTTATCTTTAACGCAGTATTATGTATGAAATTTAATGTAATTTAGTAGCAGTGAAATTAGTTAAATTGATACTTTTTATTAAGTGTGACACAAATTAACCCTTTCACTACCGATGTCCACCTAGGAGGACATTCGAAAACGACACCAAACTCTATTTCCCCGTTCAGTTTCGACTTTTTTCTCGATGTTAGTTTAAAGTAGAGGCTTTAATCTAAATAAACTATAAATATTTTACATATTGGTTAGCACTAAAATGCATTTTTATAAACTTCTTTAGCAATAAACGAAAAATACGAAAATTTGAGTCCATTTTTCTACTGTATGTCTCTAGTAAATGAACATTCGTACAAAAACTATAGCTGATATTGTTTCAGATTTTTTTTTTGTATTTTTTTCTCACACTTCGATAGGTATAATAGGTCAAATAGCACTTATTTTCATAGAGCTATTTGGTCACAATTCAAGAATCAAGTTTTCAGAACAAACTCATATAGCTCTTGAAGTAATTGAGGTAGGTCCTCAGAATTAGAATTTTTATTCTACATGCTGTTAATACAAGTAAAAACAGAAGAAAAATTTAAGTTTGTAACATTAGGTTTATTTCGGTAGTTAAAGGGTTAAAATACACACTGTTTATTTTCGTTGAAAAGCGACCTTTTTCAAATAATTTTAATTTCGTAAAAGAAACGAACAGGTTTCGAGCTTTTTGACAAATTTAAAGGAATTATAAAATAAATTACTGTGACAAATTAGATGGATTGAATTACATTAATTTAAATGAATTTAAATTAATTCTATCTCAAAATTGTATGTGACTTCATAAAATAAACTGTTAATAGAATGAAAAATTATACAGATTGAATTACATTAAATTTAATATATTTAAATTAATTCTAACATACAATTTTATGTTACACCAAAATAACTTAAATTTTCATTGAAGTTTTGTTTTTCAAAGTATGTACGTGAAATGTGAAGGCTAATAAAATCTAATCCTTGTTGCCTCAAAAACCATAAATGGAATAACTACAAATGTATTGATCTACAATTTTGTTTTTAAAAGCAAATAAAGTGAATAAACATTCACTCACATTCGTATATTAATTCATTCCAATTATGGTTTATATGACATCACAAAGATTAACTAGTATTCCAATATGTCATTCAATATGAATGAATTCAGTTCGAAAGTGTTAGAATTCTATATACAGAGGACACAAAAATTATATTCGACGAACAAATTTGGATATTCCAGATCAAAATTAATTGAAAACGACCTTAGTTCCGATTGACGCAGAATGATATGAGCCGCGAATATTAATTCAGATATTGTAAAGCCTTTATGCCATGTTTTCAATTTTAGCAATCCGGAAATCCTAGACTAGTCAATGAATTACCAAAATAGAATGTTGGGACTCATTCCCAAACACGAAAGGTTGTGGTTACTATAAAATTCTATAAATTATATTTTGTTTCTGCAGCAGAATTAACAGAATGATATTCTTAGTGTCATTATTTTGTTGCTATTGCTGTGGCCAAATTTTCCACGCAAGCATCGCTGATATTTCAAAGCTTGGCGCCCGAAACTTGAACTAGGCCCATGTTACATTAACATAGATAATGGATAACCACCGAGTTATTAACATTCACTGGTTTAGTGATTATATGTTGGATATTGCTCCACGTTTAAAATATTTTTGTTTCTATTATAATTTTAATAGAAAATACTCTATGTAGGGTATTGTCTTTAATGCAAAATAAATAATACGTGTTTTTTAAAGAAAGTATACTCTCAAAATCTTCTGAAAACGTTTTCAACTGCTTTTCAAAAACTGGGTCAAGAGTTCAGTCAATCAAACAAATTTGAAACATATCCGAAGATGTACTAAATATGAGAAATGTGTAAGTCCAGTTGAATTTATGTTGAGAATGGGGTTTCATTAAAAATTTTTAAGTTATTACATTTTTATTGTGTCATAGGAAAGAAAAATAATTAGAGAAATCTCAATGAATCACAAAACAGTTTATTGAAAGTATATCGAATGAATTTATATGGCAAAAGTAGACTTGAAGTTTTCTTTATCCTTTTTGTATATGGGGGATAATATTCGAGAAATGTCGCAAACCGAGAAATACGAATTGTATAAGTCGAATATTATTGATATATATTACTTCGATATATCAAATAAAATTTCATGCAACTATGATTGTGGCAAATTTCCTCCGGGATGTATCCATGTAAGATTAATACCAAAAATACGTAATTTTTAGGACTTTATCTAAGCAGTTTGCTAGCCTCAGTTATAACCTTTTAAGAGAGCATGGATCGTTAGGGATGGTAATCAGCTGTCATTGTCGATAATTGCCGTATACATATGTCTTTATTTAATCATTCATTGCCATTGTTTTTTATTTTTTCGCTTTCATTTATATCTCTCTCTCTCTCACACACACACTCATCCAATAGAACTTACTCCCCATTCCTTTGCTGGTATGAATGAATTGTGATTGACATACAACGACGTTATCTATGGATAGAAAAAATAGAAAAAAAAATCGTAGAAATATGAAAATGGCATTATGAATGGCAGTGGTAAAGTGTGAATGCATGGTAGTGCACCCAAATGGGTTATCTGAAATATTCTCAACCCCTTAGTATGTGATATAGACAAACCCCTACCAACACCTCTACCCCGTTAGTTTGCTATACTACTGACAAGAATGTTTCTACTTTTCATACACCTTTCCCCAAAGCCATCACTATCTCTCCGGGTCCACATTCACATCGACGGGGGAAAACACCGTTGTTATTATTGTTATTTTTATCCCGAATAAATAGAATTATTAATTTGTTTTTATGGACTCATTCCATCGTTTATGAATGTGCTCGATGATAGGGTGCAGAGTTGGGCTGGAGGTGGACGATCATACTATAATACTTTGTTCCATTGATAAGATAGATTTTTTTGTTGTGCTTTTGATGTGCAAATTAAATATATAAAAAAACAAATTGAGTTTTTGGTTAAACAATTGCATAAGATAAGATATTAAGATTCTGGCGTGTTTCTGTCTGTGAGAAATTTGGGTGAATTGGATGAAAGTGGGGATTCATTTTTGTGGTCTTCTCCTGCTTTTATCATAAATTAATTGATATCTTAAGCCTATTCGCTTGCCCTCTCTCATCAGCAGTAGGCTTTATTTCAGTCAGTAAATGTAGTAGTTACGGTAACTGGTTTTTATTTCTATGCAAACCTAATTAGAATATGAAGCCTTAAATCTTTTATGATCTTCTATTTTTTCAATTCATTCTGTTTTTCTTTGTTGAAACCTTTTTTCATTTGCATTGTTTTCATATGCGTACTACACTGAAAAAAGCTAAATTCCGATCCAAAAAAGGTTGTCCTTCTAGGTTGTCATCATTAAATTATAAACGATTATATGAAATAAGGATAATGTAAATAAGCAAAGGATTTTGTATAGCTAGTGGGAGCTAATGTTGCTTGTACACAGAAAGAAGAGTTTTCTTTTTTCAGACATGCCAAGTTTTCTCTTGATGCAAAAAATTTTTATTTCAAAGCAAATAAAAAATATGAGACAATCGTTGAATATCTTATCACGAATTCGGGGATTGTTGCTCTAAACGAAAATACTTTATAAAAAAGGGGAATTTCATTTGTCCAAAATTTAGTTCCAGAGGAAAGTATTATTTCTTTGGGTGTAAGAACAAATAGACAGACAGTGGACAGTCATAGAATTATGTACGGATTTAATTTGAGAAATCATACAAGAGACCCACAGCTGTACTGAACTGTACGTTTCATAAGACCCTAAAAAAACAGAAAATACCTTCCAATTGCAGGAGGACCCCTTTCTCTAGCAATCAGGAATTTTGGTGCTTTCGTTGCGGGCGGAAAACGAAACGATTTACTAATTTCAGAAAAAAACTATACATACTCAATATAAATCTAGATTTTAGTCTTTATACCCTAAACCACATAGTGGTCAGGTTATAATAATTTTGATCTGCCAAAAAAAGTGCCCACCAGAAATATTGATTTTAGACCCCATAAAATATACTTTTCTTCTAAATGTTACGACTCAAAATTTAAGGTTTCATAATAATTCACATTAAGTCCCTATTTTTTCAGGGTACGATAAATATTGATATTTGAAGAATAACGATAAATATTGATAGTTGAAGAATATTTTTTCTATTCTCTGTATGTTATACATATATACTTCTAATCAATTTCATACTTAATATATTTTCATAGTTACGTGCTTCCCATTCCCCTTTGCGATTTGCATATCGAGAAAATGTATTTAAATTAAAATCAGCCAGATGCTATTAATTTAGATGTCATTTTATGCGCTTTTTTCATTTAATTGCACATTTATTATAGCGACATACATATAGAAAAGTGAAAAAATCCCCAAGTTCAAGTGTAACGTCTTTCGTATAAAGATCACGTAAATTTATAATTTGCTCTATTACTGTATATTTGCAATGTGGCAACTTATTTTCGAAAATATCACTAATTCGATTTACCAGGTAATTTCCTTTGTATTTAAACTAACATCTCAAGCAAAAATAACATGATCGCTTTTGACAAACAATATCAAATAATTTTTATAAAAAAGTTTTCATAATTTCTATTTTTCTAATCAACTTAAAGTTTAAACTTAACTCAAAATTTTAACTTAGATTTTCGTTATCTATCCTGACAGTGAAAATTCGAAGTCGATCTCATGCTTGTCATACTTAAAGCTTTCGAATTTTCCAATTTTTGTACTATGCCTCTTGGTACAATTGTTATGGTGTACATAGTCCCTGTTTAGATTACACCTACTGTATATATGGGCATAAGAATGCATGCCTTTTGTTTTCCTTGCCTTCTATGACTTTAATTAATAAAATGCAACCACAATTTAAATAAAGATGATATTATTACTCATTCACATCTTGCAGTCAACAAGCAATTCAGCCAAGCGCAGCAATCTAGTTTGGCGGTTTGTATACGACCATAAAGGAATGAAATGTGGTTTGTCGTCGTCGTTGGCTGGATGGTCTAGGAATGTGTGTGCGTGTGTATGTGCTGCTGGCATAGTCCGGCTATATGAACTCAACAACAGAAAAGCTGTGGCGGGATTGTAAATAGAATTTTATTACAATTATACGACTAACTTCCGTTTATAAACAATAAAAAAATGAGCACTCATTCATTCACACTCAATGCAATACAAACATTCAATATTAAATGGCCGTTTGTTCATTCAGACACAAAGAACTGTTATAATTTAAAATTTGCCTAACAGTGAGAATTGCACTCATGCACACGTACACATACACGCACGCACATTTATTGCATTTTCAATGAACTTCAATATGCAACACTGGGTTATTGACGTTTGACACAATGTAGGTGATGCCACTCGTTTGAAAATAACAAGTTACACTCATAGAAAAATCTTTGAAAGTTAATTTCGGCTTTAGATTACTTTTTTAATACATAGACTGTTTATGGTGAAACAATAACAAACAGCCAATATTTATTATAATGACCATAAACAAAAATTGTTGGAAATATTAATAAACTCTGGCAAGTTCTCTATTTGTCAATTGCCCTCTCTAGGTCACTTTTGTAAAAATTAATTCCAAAATAAGTCTGAAGTTTGAACGTTAGTGTGATTAATTTTAGTAAAGTGTTTCATGTTGGTTTTTATTTATGATCTGACAGCCCTATCTGCTCCCTGTAAAATTACTTTATTAAACATTATGCTGCAAAAACTATAATAGAAATAAAAATTCCTAAGAATCATTCTCCATCTCTGAGGGTTTCTTTGATCAGACCATTGGTGTTCAAGTGTTTGGTTTTCATATGTGCGAAAGAGACGCAGCATCATCAGCCTTGTGGCCAAGGAAAATATAACTAAAACTACATTAGGTTACATCTTTCCTTAAAAAGTCATTAACCGAGCTTGGCTTTCAGCATGTATTTTCATTGACAGTGGCTAGAAGACCAGTAACCTTGCTTTAGACAAAGCAATTTTTAACTGGCATTTCCTAGATGATTGGCTTGGCTTACATAAAACCCGTCATCACCATCCTCGTTATAGCCAATGTGATGTAAAAGTTTCAACTCGGAATGAAAAAAATAATGGCTCTTTAAAGCGCATGCGGATGTTATTTTATGCAGCATTTGGAAATGTCCTTGTGTTTTTTGTTCTGTCTGATATTTGCCCATATACAGGTCATTTCTCGTTATCGTAGAACTATTTTCTGATTCTTTGCCTTGGCTTGGTCAAATATATTTATATATGTTTTGTTTTTCTTTTTTGGAATGAGGGGGTTTTCTCGCATTCTTTACTATGCACAGTGAGGAAAAATATTACAAATAGACAAAAAAATCTAAAGCATGTAGAAACAGCCAAGCAGCAGCACATGTCCTCCAGCAGGGTCTTGAATATATGGATTACGAGAAATTTTTAGAAAAAAATATTTAAATATTAAATTTCGAAATCCTAATCAATCTAATGAGCATCAATGTATCTCGTATTGGGAAACAAAAATCTTGCATTCACCACTGCATCAAATAAAAGCAAAACCAAAGTTTAACTCTAAAGAAATGTTATAATGATTGGAGGAGACGGTGATGTTGTTGGTGGTATGCGTGTGTTTTGTACGATTCTTTAAAGAATGGGTTTCTTTTTCATCCATTATTACTCGTTTCCGTAAGCACATATTTTAAGTGTGATTGTTCGTATGATGGGTATGTTTGTCGATCGATATAGTGCCTTTTATAAGGCCTTAAAAAGGAATAAACACAGAAGCTCTTTTACATTCAAGTGGCTGCCATAATTTGAAATTTGTAAACCAAAGTTGAAGTTATTTTGCTTCATCAAGCAGCATCTTTGATTCGGATTCATAATTCTTCAATGATGGTAAAATTAAATTTGAGTTTTTTTTAGCATAGGATTAATATTTCTGGCTTAAAAAGTATTTTGCAATATCTTTAAAACAAAATCTAAGCTTTCTTTGAAGATTTTTAATTTTTAAACCAAGATTTACAATCATGAATATTTATCTTTGCCAAAACGAAGATAATACACACAAAAACATTTTTTTCTGACGAAATTAATTGATCCAATTAATTTTTTAATTGAAATGTCTTCAATCACAGAAATGATAGTATCAATTAAAAAAATTAATTGAAGCCAATTAAAAAATTAATTGATACTAATAATTTGTGTGATTGATTTTTGTTTCAATTAAAAAATTTTTTGAATCAATTAAATTTTTAATTGAATATTTTTTAAAACTCAATTAAGATTTTAATTGGAAAAATTTGCTTGAAATTTTTTTCTGTGTATTGTATACTCAGTTTAACATTTTTGTTAGGTTGTATACACTTTAAGTCAATACTTGTTTTCAGTTCACCCAATTTCTATAAAGGCCTACAAATGGCAAATCCTCTCCATAGACCCTACTGGATCTCTGCGTCTGACCAGCTTTTGGTGCATGTTGATCGTTAGTCCCTTTTATAGATATAATAGCGTAGTATGCGTATGAAAGGAGAATCAGCCAACAACAACTGCAACAAAACAATGGCGTTGCTTTGGAATTTTCAGTTCATATCTTTTCATTAGCTTTTTTCTGTAAGAATTTAACTGATTTTTCTTCACTGTCCCCCCTACCCTATCCCCCATATTTGTTTTCATTATTATAAGCGAGATCTGGTAGTTTGCTGTTGTTGTTTGTTTGTTATCTTCTTATGGACACAAGAAGTACGATCGATTGGTCCGTCGAATGGTCTACAAAGCAACAGTTTAGTTTGAAGTAGCATGTGAGGGTAGCTGACTGACTGGCTGGCCTCTTTCTCAATGCCTTTTTTGTTCATTGTTTGTTATCTATTGGATTTAGTTCATGTCATCTTGTTTTGGTTAAAGCAACCGTATGTTGTTGCCTTTTCTCTCCAAGTCCATGTGATACTGCATTAGTGCTTTATTTGAAACAACAACATTTAGCTTTTTCTTTCATTCGAGGAGAGTGAGAGAAAGCCTATGGTGGACGAAAATATAGCTTGGAAAATTTCACCATTTTCCATTGGCTAAATTTGTTTCTTTAATACCCTACTGTCGGTATGAATGATTTCGCGCATAGATATGCCTATGCGCGAAGAATGGCTCTCTATTGAACTATTGAAAAAGCTAATGAGGGCATTGATTTGAAACCAAGAACACATTTAAATCGACCGTAGAAAAAGATTCATGCTACATAATTTAGGTTTAAAACATTAATTCGTTTTTGGAAATATATTTTAACTAAATTAAGTTTTATAAGTCCTGTTTAAGATATTTATTTGATTAAACTGAAAATAGATATCTGTGAGATATGCTTCCTCCATTTAAGCGAAAATTTCCTAAATCTGAAGAAAATGTTTGCTCCATTAGGCTTTAACAGCCAGTTAGCAGAAAGTGAATTGCAGAAATCTTCTCTTCGTTTAACTGAAACATTTTTAGGAATTAAGTTCCTAACTGGCATATGAAAATTTAGGCAGAATGACAGACATGCCATAGCACGATATAAAAGTTCGTTAGCTAAGGTAGCACTATCGGAACTCCCTGAAAATAGTGTTAGGTTAAAGTAATAAATTTTGATTAAAATAATTTGAATTCATTTGGAGCCTATACATAATCTGATATCAGCCTTATACTATGAACCGTATCCAAACTTACCTACCTATCCAAACTTTTGGCTATATTTATTTGTTTTCACTTGAATTTCAAACTTTTCAATATTAAAGTGGAATTTGTCGAAAATTCAAGCGAATTCAAGCTGCCCACACATTGTCATCCAATCATCCAAAACAAATAACAAAAAAATCTATCAACATAACGCCTAAATAACCATAAACACCAACCTCCATGAAATAATAGTGGTAACAATAATGACAACAAGCTTATAGCAAAGAGCAGTTGTAGCAGCTCTGCAACAACAAAAACACATTCATTCATTTAATTTTAATAACAAGTCAATTGACATAAACCAAAAAATTATTGTTGTTTTTTTGTTTTTTTGATCTCAGCTTAAAGCCATGCATTGACTAAACTACAATTGTAGCTTAACCAACAGAGGAAAAGTATGCTTGTCAAATTTATTTGGGCAAAGCCCTATAGACTGCAAGATGGTTGGATGTACAGCTGTTTCGGAATTACCACATTCCTCATCAGCATCCTCTACTTGCAGCAAAACTATCAACCAATTATCAGAATAAATTCGGGTAATTCACTCAACCCAACGTGAACTACACTTGAACCTCCCGAAAAAGGGTTTGATAGTCGACTACTGCCTAAACAAATTTGCCAGCATATCTCTTTTCCTTTGCCAAACTCAAATCATCGATTTGTATGTATTTGGCTGGGTTTGTTTTTGAGCGTGCTTCCTCTATCTTCATTCGTTTTGTTTGTTATTGTTGGCTTCTCTTCAATCGTTATTGTTGTTTTTTTGTTTTTTTGATCTCAGCTTAAAGCCATGCATTGACTAAACTACAATTGTAGCTTAACCAACAGAGGAAAAGTATGCTTGTCAAATTTATTTGGGCAAAGCCCTATAGACTGCAAGATGGTTGGATGTACAGCTGTTTCGGAATTACCACATTCCTCATCAGCATCCTCTACTTGCAGCAAAACTATCAACCAATTATCAGAATAAATTCGGGTAATTCACTCAACCCAACGTGAACTACACTTGAACCTCCCGAAAAAGGGTTTGATAGTCGACTACTGCCTAAACAAATTTGCCAGCATATCTCTTTTCCTTTGCCAAACTCAAATCATCGATTTGTATGTATTTGGCTGGGTTTGTTTTTGAGCGTGCTTCCTCTATCTTCATTCGTTTTGTTTGTTATTGTTGGCTTCTCTTCAATCGTTATTGTTGTTTTTTTGTTTTTTTGATCTCAGCTTAAAGCCATGCATTGACTAAACTACAATTGTAGCTTAACCAACAGAGGAAAAGTATGCTTGTCAAATTTATTTGGGCAAAGCCCTATAGACTGCAAGATGGTTGGATGTACAGCTGTTTCGGAATTACCACATTCCTCATCAGCATCCTCTACTTGCAGCAAAACTATCAACCAATTATCAGAATAAATTCGGGTAATTCACTCAACCCAACGTGAACTACACTTGAACCTCCCGAAAAAGGGTTTGATAGTCGACTACTGCCTAAACAAATTTGCCAGCATATCTCTTTTCCTTTGCCAAACTCAAATCATCGATTTGTATGTATTTGGCTGGGTTTGTTTTTGAGCGTGCTTCCTCTATCTTCATTCGTTTTGTTTGTTATTGTTGGCTTCTCTTCAATCGTTATTGTTGTTTTTTTGTTTTTTTGATCTCAGCTTAAAGCCATGCATTGACTAAACTACAATTGTAGCTTAACCAACAGAGGAAAAGTATGCTTGTCAAATTTATTTGGGCAAAGCCCTATAGACTGCAAGATGGTTGGATGTACAGCTGTTTCGGAATTACCACATTCCTCATCAGCATCCTCTACTTGCAGCAAAACTATCAACCAATTATCAGAATAAATTCGGGTAATTCACTCAACCCAACGTGAACTACACTTGAACCTCCCGAAAAAGGGTTTGATAGTCGACTACTGCCTAAACAAATTTGCCAGCATATCTCTTTTCCTTTGCCAAACTCAAATCATCGATTTGTATGTATTTGGCTGGGTTTGTTTTTGAGCGTGCTTCCTCTATCTTCATTCGTTTTGTTTGTTATTGTTGGCTTCTCTTCAATCGTTATTGTTGTTTTTTTGTTTTTTTGATCTCAGCTTAAAGCCATGCATTGACTAAACTACAATTGTAGCTTAACCAACAGAGGAAAAGTATGCTTGTCAAATTTATTTGGGCAAAGCCCTATAGACTGCAAGATGGTTGGATGTACAGCTGTTTCGGAATTACCACATTCCTCATCAGCATCCTCTACTTGCAGCAAAACTATCAACCAATTATCAGAATAAATTCGGGTAATTCACTCAACCCAACGTGAACTACACTTGAACCTCCCGAAAAAGGGTTTGATAGTCGACTACTGCCTAAACAAATTTGCCAGCATATCTCTTTTCCTTTGCCAAACTCAAATCATCGATTTGTATGTATTTGGCTGGGTTTGTTTTTGAGCGTGCTTCCTCTATCTTCATTCGTTTTGTTTGTTATTGTTGGCTTCTCTTCAATCGTTATTGTTGTTTTTTTGTTTTTTTGATCTCAGCTTAAAGCCATGCATTGACTAAACTACAATTGTAGCTTAACCAACAGAGGAAAAGTATGCTTGTCAAATTTATTTGGGCAAAGCCCTATAGACTGCAAGATGGTTGGATGTACAGCTGTTTCGGAATTACCACATTCCTCATCAGCATCCTCTACTTGCAGCAAAACTATCAACCAATTATCAGAATAAATTCGGGTAATTCACTCAACCCAACGTGAACTACACTTGAACCTCCCGAAAAAGGGTTTGATAGTCGACTACTGCCTAAACAAATTTGCCAGCATATCTCTTTTCCTTTGCCAAACTCAAATCATCGATTTGTATGTATTTGGCTGGGTTTGTTTTTGAGCGTGCTTCCTCTATCTTCATTCGTTTTGTTTGTTATTGTTGGCTTCTCTTCAATCGTTATTGTTGTTTTTTTGTTTTTTTGATCTCAGCTTAAAGCCATGCATTGACTAAACTACAATTGTAGCTTAACCAACAGAGGAAAAGTATGCTTGTCAAATTTATTTGGGCAAAGCCCTATAGACTGCAAGATGGTTGGATGTACAGCTGTTTCGGAATTACCACATTCCTCATCAGCATCCTCTACTTGCAGCAAAACCCTTTTTCGGGAGGTTCAAGTGTAGTTCACGTTGGGTTGAGTGAATTACCCGAATTTATTCTGATAATTGGTTGATAGTTTTGCTGCAAGTAGAGGATGCTGATGAGGAATGTGGTAATTCCGAAACAGCTGTACATCCAACCATCTTGCAGTCTATAGGGCTTTGCCCAAATAAATTTGACAAGCATACTTTTCCTCTGTTGGTTAAGCTACAATTGTAGTTTAGTCAATGCATGGCTTTAAGCTGAGATCAAAAAAACAAAAAAACAACAATAACGATTGAAGAGAAGCCAACAATAACAAACAAAACGAATGAAGATAGAGGAAGCACGCTCAAAAACAAACCCAGCCAAATACATACAAATCGATGATTTGAGTTTGGCAAAGGAAAAGAGATATGCTGGCAAATTTGTTTAGGCAGTAGTCGACTATCAAACCCTTTTTCGGGAGGTTCAAGTGTAGTTCACGTTGGGTTGAGTGAATTACCCGAATTTATTCTGATAATTGGTTGATAGTTTTGCTGCAAGTAGAGGATGCTGATGAGGAATGTGGTAATTCCGAAACAGCTGTACATCCAACCATCTTGCAGTCTATAGGGCTTTGCCCAAATAAATTTGACAAGCATACTTTTCCTCTGTTGGTTAAGCTACAATTGTAGTTTAGTCAATGCATGGCTTTAAGCTGAGATCAAAAAAACAAAAAAACAACAATAACGATTGAAGAGAAGCCAACAATAACAAACAAAACGAATGAAGATAGAGGAAGCACGCTCAAAAACAAACCCAGCCAAATACATACAAATCGATGATTTGAGTTTGGCAAAGGAAAAGAGATATGCTGGCAAATTTGTTTAGGCAGTAGTCGACTATCAAACCCTTTTTCGGGAGGTTCAAGTGTAGTTCACGTTGGGTTGAGTGAATTACCCGAATTTATTCTGATAATTGGTTGATAGTTTTGCTGCAAGTAGAGGATGCTGATGAGGAATGTGGTAATTCCGAAACAGCTGTACATCCAACCATCTTGCAGTCTATAGGGCTTTGCCCAAATAAATTTGACAAGCATACTTTTCCTCTGTTGGTTAAGCTACAATTGTAGTTTAGTCAATGCATGGCTTTAAGCTGAGATCAAAAAAACAAAAAAACAACAATAACGATTGAAGAGAAGCCAACAATAACAAACAAAACGAATGAAGATAGAGGAAGCACGCTCAAAAACAAACCCAGCCAAATACATACAAATCGATGATTTGAGTTTGGCAAAGGAAAAGAGATATGCTGGCAAATTTGTTTAGGCAGTAGTCGACTATCAAACCCTTTTTCGGGAGGTTCAAGTGTAGTTCACGTTGGGTTGAGTGAATTACCCGAATTTATTCTGATAATTGGTTGATAGTTTTGCTGCAAGTAGAGGATGCTGATGAGGAATGTGGTAATTCCGAAACAGCTGTACATCCAACCATCTTGCAGTCTATAGGGCTTTGCCCAAATAAATTTGACAAGCATACTTTTCCTCTGTTGGTTAAGCTACAATTGTAGTTTAGTCAATGCATGGCTTTAAGCTGAGATCAAAAAAACAAAAAAACAACAATAACGATTGAAGAGAAGCCAACAATAACAAACAAAACGAATGAAGATAGAGGAAGCACGCTCAAAAACAAACCCAGCCAAATACATACAAATCGATGATTTGAGTTTGGCAAAGGAAAAGAGATATGCTGGCAAATTTGTTTAGGCAGTAGTCGACTATCAAACCCTTTTTCGGGAGGTTCAAGTGTAGTTCACGTTGGGTTGAGTGAATTACCCGAATTTATTCTGATAATTGGTTGATAGTTTTGCTGCAAGTAGAGGATGCTGATGAGGAATGTGGTAATTCCGAAACAGCTGTACATCCAACCATCTTGCAGTCTATAGGGCTTTGCCCAAATAAATTTGACAAGCATACTTTTCCTCTGTTGGTTAAGCTACAATTGTAGTTTAGTCAATGCATGGCTTTAAGCTGAGATCAAAAAAACAAAAAAACAACAATAACGATTGAAGAGAAGCCAACAATAACAAACAAAACGAATGAAGATAGAGGAAGCACGCTCAAAAACAAACCCAGCCAAATACATACAAATCGATGATTTGAGTTTGGCAAAGGAAAAGAGATATGCTGGCAAATTTGTTTAGGCAGTAGTCGACTATCAAACCCTTTTTCGGGAGGTTCAAGTGTAGTTCACGTTGGGTTGAGTGAATTACCCGAATTTATTCTGATAATTGGTTGATAGTTTTGCTGCAAGTAGAGGATGCTGATGAGGAATGTGGTAATTCCGAAACAGCTGTACATCCAACCATCTTGCAGTCTATAGGGCTTTGCCCAAATAAATTTGACAAGCATACTTTTCCTCTGTTGGTTAAGCTACAATTGTAGTTTAGTCAATGCATGGCTTTAAGCTGAGATCAAAAAAACAAAAAAACAACAATAACGATTGAAGAGAAGCCAACAATAACAAACCAAAAAAACTAAAATTTTTCTATAAAATTTACCACACATAACCGGTGTTGTGCGAGTGTTGGCTGTTGTGCCAAATATGGCAACGCCAACACTCCTCGAATCTGGGTAACTGAAGCAAATAAGATTCAATGGCAAGCCAGCCGATTTGCCGACGCATATTGATAAGTTTCAATATAAAATCTCAAACAATTTATCTTAGAAAAAGGTAGTTAGTTTTCAATTTCATAAAAATAAAGGAGGGGGGGGGGGGGGGTTAACTGGCAGCAACAACAATGACCTGATTCCTAAAATCCCACAATGTTTCGTTATTTTTGTTTAGAACTAACCATTCGTTAGGTAGAAAGACTTAATATACTTCACCGTAGAATGCTCTGACGAAAAATATTTTCGGAGTATAATGGGCAGGATGCAATGATCAATTTAGACTTTAACAAGCCTTCAGACATGTGTATGTGTTTTTTGTGGGGTAAACGAATCACACAGTGGCAAAGTTTATTATGTTATTTAGTTATGTATATGGAATACCCTAAAAATGAATGGATTTTCGTTGCCTACTTGCAATTTTCATTACTTCAAAAAAAATTCACACAAATTCTTAGCCTAATTAATTTGTCATTAACACCAATATCGGAGAGAGGTTTTGATCATATACCAAAATTTGGAGAATTTTTACCAAAAAACTACCAAACAAAAAAATTATGTTGCAAAATTTTATTTCTATAGAAAAGTTTGTCAAAATTTTATTTCTATAGAAAATTTTGTCAACATTTTATTCCTACAGAAAATTTTGTCAAAATTTTATTGCTATAGAAAATTTTGTCAATATTTTATTTTTTAGAAATTTTTAGAATTTTATAATTAGAATTTTATTTCTATAGAAAATTTTGGTAAAATTTTTGAACCATAGAAAATGTTTGCAAAATTTTATTTCTATAGAAAATTTTATTTTTAAAGAAAATTTTGTGAAAATGTTATATCCGAAGAAAATGGTGTCAAAATTTTATTTCTATAGTAAATTTTGTCAAAATTTTATTTATATAGAAAATTTTGTCAACATTTTATTTCTATAGAAAATTTTTTGAAAATTTTATTTCTATAGAAAATTTTGTTAAAATTTTATTTTATTTTATTTTATTTTATAGAAAATTTTGTCAACATTTTATTTCTATAGAAAATTTTGTCAAAATTTTATGTCGATAGAAAATTTTGTCAAAATTTTATGTCGATAGAAAATTTTGTCAAAATTTTATTTCTGTAGAAAATTTTACAAAAATTTTATTTCTATAGAAAAATTTTGTCAAAATTTTATTTCTATAGAAAATTTTATCAAAATTTTATTTCTATAGAAAAATTTTGTCAAAATTTTATTTCTATAGAAAATTTTATCAAAATTTTATTTCTATAGAAAAATTTTGTCAAAATTTTATTTCTATAGAAACTTTTGTCAAAATTTTATTTCTATAGAAAAATGGTCAAAATTGTATTTCTATTTAGTTGGAGAGAAATATTTTGGAAAATCTACCAAAACATTCTACCAGTTACAAGCTGTCAACTATAATGGAACGACCCATTATATATAAATGATTTGTGTTTTAATGATTTCAATAAAGGGTGTCTTTGTTAAAAAATATATAAAAAAAAAACATAATAAAAAAGCATGTCCTTCTGAAGAGTCCTTATGTTTAAACGTCAAATATGACTTTTATTAACCTAATCTATATATATAAAATTCAATTTATGTTTGTTTGTATGTTCCGAGTTGGCTCCGAAACGGCTGAACCGATTTACTTGAAACTTTCAGAGATCGTAGGGGGCGTTCATGTGGTGAAAATAGGGTACCTCATTTTTTGACACCTGGTCGCGGAGGGGGACCTCCCCTCGTCTGACTTTTTCAAAATTGGACCAAAGTTGACCGATTTGCTTGAAATTTTCATTGAAGATTGGGGTTGGCATCTAGACATAGATCCGCTACTTTTTATTTCGATATTTGGTGGCGGAGGGGGGCCTCCCCTTTGTTCGACTTTATAGTGTACAGTGAAAAAACTAAAATTCTTTAAATTATCTGAGATTTACAGAGAACATGTGGTGAGGTTATGGAATTAATACGGGGTACCCGATGATTTCATATGTGGATGGGGAGGGGGACCTCCCCCTTGCCCTACTTTTTGAAACTTGGAACAAAATTATGCGATTTGCTTGAAATTTCCATTGAATGTTGGGGTTGGCATCTAGACAAAAATCCGCTACATTATTTAACGATATTTAGTCGGGGAGGGGGACAACCCCTTTGCCCGATTTTTTTTTAAAGTACAAACAAACTAAACTCCCCCGACTGAAATTTTACGGAAAAAATGGGTGAGGTTATGAAATTTAGAACAGGTTCTTAATTTTTTAATAAAAATAAAAGGGCATAGCGAGACATCCGCTTCTCTTAAGTACATACAGAGAAACAATTAAACTTTTACCGAGTTACTTGAAATTTACAGAGGACTGGGGAAAGGTTACGATATTAATAGTTGATACCTGATTTTGTGATATTTGGACGGAGGAGAGGCCGCCCTTTAAGGCTTATAATTTGCTTGACATTTTCTGGGACGTTTACAAAAGATACGCTACATCACTTTTCGATATTTAGTCGGGGAGGAGGTCCTCCTCTAAAACTGCAAAAAAACAACAATTCTTAAGTTTTCTTGAAATTTACATAGGCAGTGGGAGAAGTTTATGAACGAAGAGGCAACCTTCCTTGCCCCACATTTGAAGGAAAGTTTCAAGAATTTTCAGGGAAGGATGGGGGTCTTATTCACTACGGTGTTTGTCGATATTGTATCGGGGAAAGTGACGTCCCTTTAAAACAATAGAGTAAAATTTAAACATCGCCGATCTACTTGAAATTTACAGGGAACGTGGGAGGAGGTGATTAAATTTATACATGATTTTTAAATTAGTATATGATTTTTCGATATCTGGTTAGGGATTGAAATAAACTTTGTCGATTTACTTCGATAGAATTTATAGGGACCATTGAGTCGTTGCGAAATTAATATAGGGTACGTGATAGTCCGATATCAGGTCGGAGTGGAGCGAAGGTGGGGAGGGTTCCCTTTTGTCCGTTTTTTTTTTTCTTAAATTGAAAGTAAAGGGTTGTCCGCAAATGGGAACTCGGTACATAATTTTATAATTTTTGCACAGGCTTCTGCCAGACTTCTTTTGGATGGGAAACAGTAATTCTTTGTATGTTATTATAATATAGTGCTTAATTTTCAGATATGTTGAGGAGAAGGATACCTTTCCTTGACAAACCACACTTAAAATTCACAAGAAATATAGAAGATTGGACAACTACTTGAATACAGAACATTATTTAAAAATTTTGGAGGAAAGGGTACACCCTCTCCCCGACATTTTTTAAGACGAACCGTTTTACATATGCATATCCGTCGTATTTGTACCTAAAGGGTGATTTGTTAAGAGCTTGATAACTTTTTTTTAAAAAAAACGCATAAAATTTGCAAAATCTCATCGGTTCTTTATTTGAAACGTTAGATTGGTCCATGACATTTACTTTTTGAAGATAATTTCATTTAAATGTTGACCGCGGCTGCGTCTTAGGTGGTCCATTCGGAAAGTCCAATTTTGGGCAACTTTTTCGAGCATTTCGGCCGGAATAGCCCGAATTTCTTCGGAAATGTTGTCTTCCAAAGCTGGAATAGTTGCTGGCTTATTTCTGTAGACTTTAGACTTGACGTAGCCCCACAAAAAATAGTCTAAAGGCGTCAAATCGCATGATCTTGGTGGCCAACTTACCGGTCCATTTCTTGAGATGAATTGTTCTCCGAAGTTTTCCCTCAAAATGGCCATAGAATCGCGAGCTGTGTGGCATGTAGCGCCATCTTGTTGAAACCACATGTCAACCAAGTTCAGTTCTTCCATTTTTGGCAACAAAAAGTTTGTTAGCATCGAACGATAGCGATCGCCATTCACCGTAACGTTGCGTCCAACAGCATCTTTCAAAAAATACGGTCCAATGATTCCACCAGCGTACAAACCACACCAAACAGTGCATTTTTCGGGATGCATGGGCAGTTCTTGAACGGCTTCTGGTTGCTCTTCACTCCAAATGCGGCAATTTTGCTTATTTACGTAGCCATTCAACCA
Source organism: Haematobia irritans (assembly GCF_050003625.1). Taxonomy (NCBI): domain Eukaryota; kingdom Metazoa; phylum Arthropoda; class Insecta; order Diptera; family Muscidae; genus Haematobia; species Haematobia irritans. The sequence goes on from NC_134400.1 coordinate 3,078,080, forward strand.
GAAATGAGCCTCATCGCTGAACAAAATTTGTCGATAAAAAAGCGGATTTTCTGCCAACTTTTCTAGGGCCCATTCACTGAAAATTCGACGTTGTGGCTCGTTAGTAAGTCTATTCATGATGAAATGTCAAAGCATACTGAGCATCTTTCTCTTTGACACCATGTCTGAAATCCCACGTGATCTGTCAAATACTAATGCATGAAAATCCTAACCTAAAAAGAATCACCCTTTATAAACGAAAAAGCACGTAGTCGGATTTGTTTGAAAGAATTCGAATCTTTTCGAATTTGTTTTTAGCACGAAGGATATGGTTGACTAAGTTAACGCAAAATATTCCTAAAAATACGCTTTGGAAGGCGCTGCGAAGCGGGCCGGGTTACGCTAGTAAATAATAAATTTCAACTGAACTATACAAAACTATAATAACTTCCGGCCCAACCGGATGTTAAAAATATTCTTAGAAAAGAAAGACGTTATGTTTATGGAATTGGCAAATACCCGTATTAGTTTTATCAAGTGTACTTAGTACGGTAAGGGTATGTTTTTCTATTGGTGTAATTGAACAAGCAAAAAATACTTAGAAACTTTCGTGGAAGAAAATCCCCCCAAAAAAACAAACATATTCACGATGAAAATCCCAAAATGAATTTCAACACCTCAGAACTCAATAAAAATAGCCGTAAAAATCGAGTTCATATGTATACAAATGCCAATGCAATCGTAAATATTCACGCACTTTAGACAAAAAATGATATGGCCCACAAAAAAACAAAACGAATCCAGAATGAGGTAAAAAACGACTCTTAAAATTTTCAAAATTGCAACAATAAACTGTGTGCTGTTGGCGATTTCCGGTCGGTTGTATGAGAGAATGTACGTCCGTCCGTCTGTTTCGTGCGATCGGTCAAATGCTGGGGAATATGAATACAATCGACAATGCAATGTAGACAGGCAACGACCAATAGCAACACCAACAAAAGACAGACAACAACACCGGCGATGGTCACAAATTCACTTCAAAACATTCATATTATCCCCACAATTCATTCAGAGTTAGCCCGTCAAACTTTTGAGAATTCCAATTGCTGTTGTTTTGCAGCATTTCAGACCCATAGGAGATACAACGAAAAAAAAAACAAACAAACGGCATGGAATACTTAAAGCTTAGTTAAGAGCGGACGTATAGAATAAATTAAGTGTCTGTAAAGAATTATTATGATATATACACATGCTCATATGTATATATGAAGTGTGTGTCTCTTTCCTTTTTTGTAGCTGTTTTGTTACATTTCATTTTTTTTTTGTAAAATTACATTTGTGAGGGTGTTTGTGAATGAAGTATTGGAAGGAATTGAATCGACGAAGGTCGCATACTAAGCACGGTTACTACTCGTGCCAAAAATAATCTACAAAAATTTGAAGAAGTTTTTACCAAAAAACTACCAAATTAAAAAAATCTTATTTTGAAGTTGTTGATCAAATTTTTGTGGTTAGTATAAAAACTGTTGTTTTTTTTTTTCGAAAAAAATGTTTTATGTTGAATTTATAGAAAATTTTGTCATAATTTTATTTTTATAGAAAATTTTGTCAAAATTTTATTTCTATAAAAAAATTGTGTCAAAATTTTATTTCTATAGAAAATTTTGTCAAAATTTTATTTCTATAGAAAATTTTGTCAAAATTTTATTTCTATAGAAAATTTTGTCAAAATTTTATTTCTATAGAAAATTTTGTCAAAATTTTATTTCTATAGAAAATTTTATTCCTATAGAAAATTTTGTCAAATTTTTATTCCTATAGAAAATTTTGTCAAAATTTTATTTCTATAGAAAATTTTGTTAAAATTTTATTTCTATAGAAAATTTTGTCAAAATTTTATTTCTATAGAAAATTTTGTCAAAATTTTATTTCTATAGAAAATTTTGTCAAAAATTTATTTCAACATTTTATATCTATAAAACATTTTTGCAAAATTCTATTTCTATAGAAAATTGTACCTCTTAATTGGAGAGGGATATTTTAAAAATCTACCAAAACAGCAAGAAATCTACCTAAAGGTGGGTATTAAGTTCGAGTTTAGCCGCTAAAATCGCTAAAGTGAAAACTAAATCAGTAAAAATAAGGCATATAATTATACATATTTGTTGCAAATTTTATTATAACTTGATGGGGAATAGCCCAAAGCAAATTTTCACAAAGTTTGCAGTCCTTAAAGGGGATTAATTAAGAAAAGTAATCATGAAAAAATGACGATTTTAGCGCCTAAACTCGAACTTAATACTCACCCTAACAATAAAAAAATTTACAATTATTTGTAGAAGTCTACCAACTGTGGCAATCGTGATATTAAGGCCTACAATACAATACAATAACACGTTAAAACGAATCATTTATTGGAAGAATGAAGAAGAAACTACACAACCAGAGATGGTCCGTGGGACATTTTTTGGGTTTGTGACATGTCGTAAATGTATATAAATTCTCGTCACTATCCTCTCAACTGTATGTCAACAGGTAGCATAGGTTAGGTTAGGTCATAGGTTCAATGCCATACTCCAAAATATTTTTCAGTGATGCTTTGAACGCTCTCAGTAATGTGAGTGAGATTTTTGAGTATTTCAAAGTGGTTTCGCACACAATGTGGTACATTGTACTTCATTAAAAACAAAATCCGACATACCCTTCACGTCTAGAATGTCTTCCTATTAAATGAAAATAGAAGTGGACAGCTTTCATTCATCCCTTCCTCAAAATAGAGAATTTCAACCACATTTTACGATTCTTCCCCTACAGTCGCCTTCGTTACCGGCAAATGAGTGAGTGAGTGTAGGCTTTAGTTTTAGTTGATCTTTCCCTCTGTGGACACAATATGATTCTATTGTTTACTCTTTATTTTGTGTCTCAATGTCTATTTCATTATTGTTTATTATAAGTAATTCTGTCATTTTTTGTTTTTCCTACAAAGCTTCCTGTTTCAAAAGAATTCTTCTGTGAAATCTTACAATAGAAGAAGACATAGAGCTCCCTTCAAGGCAAAAAGACAGACACTGACCCAACGCGCAAAGTGCACATCATTTGACGAAGGCGGCGGATATATTGTTGTGGCTTTATGAAAGACTATAACCCACATTGTATTCTATGCATGCATTGGCTCGTATTGAGAAAAGTTCCTAATAGTATTGGCTTTAATACACTCATTGGAATTTTTCTATATTCTCAGCACGAGCTATTATTCTATATGCTGTTGTCGGTTGTGGCTGAAAGTAGAAAAGAGAAAACGCCCAGCAGCAACAACATTCAAAAATATTTATTTATTTATTTTTTAAATTATTTTCTTACGTCTTATGTTATGCAAATAAGCTTGCATTCACATTGAGGTTATTTTGTTTACACTTAGTTTTTTTAATAATTATTTTGTTATTATTCTTCAATGAAATACAATGAAATGAATGGTGCCAAAAATGTTTGAGAATATCTGTGTACATGGTGTTTATAAACGAAAACTTTAATCAATCTATTTTTAAACTAAAAAAATGTCTTGGAACTTAAATAATAATAATAGAAATTATGTTTACTTGCTATTTTGTTTGTAAAACCTTTCACAATAATATAGTCTACAATAAACTCATGGATCGTTATTGTTGTGCCACTTCAATGGCATATTTGCCACGTTTTAGTTGCAGTGACACTTGTGCTACTCGTTGTGGTGGCGATATGGTTTTTTTTCATTTTTGTGCTACCTTTTTGTCGTGTTTATGGCACTTTTTTGTTCTGCAAATATTTTTTTCATTTTTGTGCCATCTTTATTATCGCATTGCGCCACTTTTTCATTAATTCATTAATAAAGTTCTGTAATATTTAGTTTTTAATCTGGTTATTTTCTGCAATTATTTAAAAGTTTTGTGTGTTGTCTCATGTTATGTATAGCGAATAAGAAAACTTTACCATTTAGAATATCCTGACGAGCGATTGAATATTCAATAAAAATTGAAAATTACTTTTGAATAAAAATGTAAAAAAAATCTTCGATATGGCGTTTTCATGCTACATTTTACGTTTTCGAAGTTTTTGACAGTAGAACACAAAAAAAAATTGCCACTCGGACGATTTCTGATATGACCGAAGCTTTAAAAATGTCGAATTTATGCGCAAATATTATATTTGTAAGCAGTTTTCCGTTTTCAAGCGAACAAGTGTACCGCCTGAAAATATGCAACGATAATGATTGAGAGTAGTTACACCAGGTTGCTTTCTTAGAAAAAAAAACGTGTGCAATTATTTTAACTAGTTACCACATTTGATAGCGAATGACATTTTTTATTTAACTTTTAAGAAAATCTCAACGGTAACGTTGTTCTCAGGAAAAGTTTTCACAATTTGGTGAATTGAAATAATAATAAGAGCTAAAAAATATTACTTTGACGATGGATAAACACTATTTTGAAGCAGGCGAAGGCTAAGGGTTGTTACCCCATAGGCCCCCTCTATCAAAAAATATGGCTAAATAGAATTTTTTAATGGCTCGAATAATTCTACACATTTCATTTTATCAAAAGGATGAACAATAACTTTTTTTCAAGGAAAATTGAATTTTTTTAGTGTAAAACTATTTCCAGATATTCTGATTTACCTGTCGGTTGGCTTGGCCTTTTTGTACACACATTCTTCCGATTCATAAATTTGGAAAAAAATAAGAGAAAAAAAACAAATAAAATCATGTCATATCTTGTGCCTGGTGTGGTGATAATGACGATGACTTTTTTTCTGGATGTGGCTGTCGTTGCTTTAGCTGGTCTGCTGCCAAAAGATCAATACAGGTTATGTAAACACCACAAAATGGAATGGAAATGACGAGGAAGAGTGCCCTAGAAGCGAACCACAACAACAAATTTATAAAACATTCCAAAAGTAAACGACGCGTGTGTGGGTCTGCATGCCTGACTGACAACAGAGACTGGCCGAGCAAGCCATTTACACACAGGAAATGCTCATACATTAATATTTGTTGATGCATTTCATTCTTTGGCTTTTCTGGGACGAAAATAAAAAAATATCGCATTGCATTCAATATTGCACGGCGTATTCATTGTTGTTTTCAATACTCTGTGTGGATCGCACTCTGAATTGTACAGCAGCCCAAAAGTTTTTGATTCTAGTTTGTGAGGCACATAAGGAGTTTATTTTTATCTTCTCCATGGGGATTTATGTTTGGCTGTAGCTTGTCGAATATCTTCACCATAGATGTTATGGCGATGGACCTGATTCAGACCATACCATATTTGTCTACCACAGAAGAGTCACTGGTCCCCTTTGCCTCTTAGCCCGCTTCTTCAAAATCTTAGGTACTACTTGCTTTTCGGTTGAAGCAAGTGCCGTCTTGTTTTAGCTTCCATCAACCAGACATTAAAAATATCCGATTTTCAGAAGACTTTTTTTCATATTTGTTTCTTTTGGACTTAAACATTGTTTGTTTAAATTATGAAACATAAACAGAAGTGGGGGTTATAGACATTTCGCATTTGTTTAAAGATGATTTGGTGCTTCTGTAGCAGTTGGTGTTCCCCTCACCGAAATAGAGACGTCAATGGGGATACGAAATTGTGAACGAAATTTTATAACAAAAGCAACAATAACAACTAATCTTGTATTGTTAAAAATGTAACAAAAAATGTCATTTGTCTGGCCCGGAAATGATTGACAAAATTCCCTTGTTCTTTAGTATCTTTACGAAATGTAGTTGTTGATCTATTATCAAAGGGTACATTGGAGACCTTGAACATCGTACACACAAAGAAATTTTCATTGTCAATCGTCTATATTACGAAATGTTCACAGAAAATAATATTATAATTTTAGAGCTAACAATAAATTGTTGTTACAGAAAATTTTTAAGTTCAACAAAATTTTTGTTGATATAACAAACTGTTTGTTGATATAACAAAATGTTTGTTGATATAACAAAATTGGTTGCTAAAGTGACTAAAATCATAATTGTATTTACAAATTACGTTGTTAGCTTAAAATTAAACATAATTTTAATTGTATTGACAATCAAATTAATTGATATTTTTTGTGTGTTTCACGTTCCCCATCCAAAAATAGCATTATACTCTCCATTACAGCCAATTTTTTATGTTCACTTAGACAATTCAGTCCATTGCGGTACAAAAGGGGTGAACTTCACTTTTATGACTAAGTGCTGCCTGATTCAAAGTTTAGCTCAATGACAAGGGACCTCCTTTTTATTGCCGGGTTCGAACGGCGTTTCACAATACATTGACACCTCTTAGAGAGGCCTTGAAACACTCAGAAATGTCACCAGCATTACTAAGAGGGGATAATCCCATGGGATTGAACCCATGGACCTTTGTATGGAAGGCGAGCATGCCACGTTGTACTAAACTAGATTTGTCTATTTGTAAGCTACTAAAAAAATTATAAAAAGCTTCGTCTTTGGGTCCTCATCATGCCGTATGTCGATTAGCAATAATCGACCGAAGCCAATTATTCGGTCGAGCTCTAATTTATTCGTTCCTCAGTAGATGTTCAAACATGGCACACATATGTGCCCGGTAGCTTTGTTTACTTTATTATTTCGTACGAAATTTTACTAAATTCATTGAAGATTCCATTTCAGACATTCAAAACAAAAAATATATACAATTCTACACAGTTATGGCTCATATATACATACACACATCGCCATGGAATAAAAACAAACGAAATTCTTTCATACCGTACGCTAAAAATGTTAACGCAACTAGAAAGAAAATGTAAACTAATTTTGGAATTTTTTATAAATATTTTTCATAAAAAATTCAAGAAATTGAAAACGAAAAATGAACAATAATTTTATTTTGATCATATCTTGTCAAAACTTGTTTAGTCACACGGTAGACAAAGGACCAAGTTTATGCAAGTCAGTGTTACGAATTTTTTGTATTTAATTAACACCATTTGGTTACTAGAATAATATGGCAACCAATTCTCGGTTATATTCAATGAATGGATCAATTACTCATCTAGAGATACTACACTCGAATCTGTTCACTGAACTCTCTAATCGAGTTCTCATTTCTCACAGATTTCTCTGTGTGGCAGTCTGTGTGTGTGAGAAAGAGAGGGAGATGCACGGTAGTGTTGTTGACACAAGTGTTGAAAATCACATAAAACTAATTATGAAGAGCCCCCAATATATTGTTGGATAATTACACATAAAATACCATTAACTTTGTGTCGGTGTTTTCATAATCGTTATTGCATTCGAATGTGGTGAATGGATTCATCCTTATATGAAAGCACCTCCAAATAATTAATTCTGAGTCATCTAAAACCATAAATCATTGTTTGTTACGTTTTCCGGCAACCAAAATGGTATGAGGCCTTTGTTTAGTATACGAATTAGCTTCTATGCACCTGAATGGACAATTAGCAATGTCCATTCAGGTGCATATTTCAAATTAATGGTAATTCGGTATAGCTTTTAGAAAATGTTAAGCATAAATAATCGATTTAAAAGCATTAAAAATATAGGTGCTGCACTTCATTTGAAAATTTCTATGTTAATGAGAGGCTCATATAGAGGAAAAATTAGTCATTCATTTCCGTTATGTGTGACGAGTGAGTTTCTAATTGGCCGAGGCACTGACCCACATGACCTAATACATCCCAAAGCAAAGTGAACCCACTATGGAAGAAAATGAAGGTTTATTTCGGAAAATTGTAACATATTACAAGTCTTCAAGTTGAAGACTAAATGTAATTACTTAAGTATTTTTTATGGAGTTTAGGACAGAATTTCGTATTTCGAAGAAAACAATTGAAGTTAAACTTTATTAAAATGTCGTCCTTAGCGCTATACAAATGTCAAGACCAAATCCATTATAATGTAGCTTTAATAGTAGTTTCAAATTTGCCATACACTAGATCCATTATAAGTTATTTTTACACACAAATACAATTGAGTTAAAATTATAAATTAATTTACAAATTTTATATTGTTAATATAATTTGTAAATTTTAAGAAAATCTGAACTATTTTTGGGAAATACGAATTTAGTAATTTATAAGTTATTTTTACACACAAATACAATTGAGATAAAATTATAAATTAATTTACAAATTTTATATTTTTAATATAATTTGCTAATTTTAAGAAAATCTGAACTATTTTTGGGAAATACGAATTTAGTAAATCTTCATACTTCATTTGTGTACAATTTAAATTGCATATATGAACATATATACATTTTTTAAACGATCGTTCAAATACATTGCACTCAAAAAAAAGTGAACTCTCTATTTCACTAAAGCCAATTTAACTTTATCTTAGTTCATGGAATTATTATGTTTGGAGAAAGTTGCCTTTACTTTAATAATTTTTTGTTTACGTTAGTTAAATTAACTAAAACCGAGGAAAAAAATATACTCAAATGAAGCATAAAGATTAACTAAATTCGTGTATTCCACAAAATAGTTCAGAATTTCTTTAAATTTGTAAATTTTACCAAAAAAGCGTCCATCATGAACTTCGTATGTCACTAAAGACATTCTTGCGATTTTGAACTCCAAGTTTTTCCTTCAAACTACAAAATTTTCTTTAACAAATGAAAAAACTTAGTTATGTCTAATAAATTTTCTTGAATTTGTCGAAAAATATTTACTTATTTTTATGACATCGGCGTGATGCCAACGTTTGTAATACTGTTTAGTTAAAATTTTCTACAAATATTAAAAATTTTCTAAAATTAACCGAAAGTTATCTTCCTGGTGGGTTCACTGTTTTTTCAGTGTGGCTTTTCACAGGTTCATAATATGATATACAAATTCTGTAGGTATGGTTTAGGACTTCATAAAGCATGTCCTGACTTTAGCCCTAGCTCTGAATTTTGTTGATATTCCTCCAATATTCAGAGTAAAAACAAATATTTTCTAACGTTTCAAACATTGTCTATAAACATTGCAAATTTATTCATTTAATTGTGTTTCAAAATTATGCAAAGACTGTGGTATTTGGTATGCTATTTGCGATGGCGGAACAAGTTCAACATTCATTCACAAAGTGTGAACGTAATCTTAGATAACCGGATGGACGGACTGAAAATAGGCATCATTAATATACAAACAGCGATGACGAATATGACTTGAAATTACTAAACACAACAGTATTGTGAGGTGGAAAAAAATACTAAGTAATTAATTATTAACCCGCATTAAAATGTCCATTCATTTGCCAATGCGATTCATTGTTTATGATGGTTGCGATGGTTCACAGAGTGTTTTGAGTGAATGCCATAGATAATTTATTGATGACGTTATTTTAAAGATATATTCAAATCAATTTTTGTTTTTATCTTAAACTCAAACCTAGGGGGGGTGTAGTGGCATTTTGTTTTTTGAGAGAGTTTGTATGTAAACTAATTTGAAAAATTTATGTCGTTGTCCAAACGAGATTATATTTATTATTTTATTGTTTCGTCTAAAGGTGAGTACTATGTTCGGGTTTTTCACCAAAACACTAAATTAAAAGTACAAATATATTTATGAAGATGATTACATTTTGATCAAGTCTTGCCAAATAATGGATGGAAAAAATCCAAAGAATTGATTGCAACTAATTTTATATTTCTAAATTAATTAATTAAAAAAGTAACGGTGAAAACAAGCTGGGTTTCAGTTTGAAAACTGAGCATAGCTTAAATGCATTTAATTTTCATTTAATTTTTTTTAAACTTATTTTGTCATCATGGTTGGTAGAATTCTACCAACTATTTTGATAAAAATTTCTAAAGTGATAAAATTTTGATAAATAAAGTACAATTTTGACAAAGTTTTCTAAAAAAATAAAATTTTGAAAAAATTTTCTATAGAAATAAAATTTTGAAAAAATTGTCTATAGAAATAAAATGTTGACAAAATTGTCTATAGAAATAAAATTTTGACAAAATTTTCTATAGAAATAAAATTTTCTATAGAAATAAAATTTTGATAAAATTTTCTACAGAAATAATTTTTTTTTTATAGAATTGACTAATTCTCAACTTCTCGTGTCATATTTAAAGCCAATTTTGGCCAGTTACTTTGCTATGAGTTCATATCTCATTACTAAGTATTATTCATTATAATTTAATAGATTTCCCTGACAGTTGAGATGTAGCCGCTTGAGATGTGGCGGAAAACAAAAAAACTGTAACTTTGTAAAATACATTATTACATTTACATTTTGTTATATCGTAATAACAATATATGTGAATATATCCACAAAATGGTGTGATGTAGGTCCGTGTGTGTGAGATAGATAACTTGGTGAGGTTGTCGGTTAGTAAATAACAGTGGCAACACCTACATCAACTTTTATGAATGAATTTTTTTTACAAAAGGCAGTTAAGGCAACTGCTCATGCAATTCCTTCATTTTGTATGTCTTCTTTTGGCTCACGTTATGGTATGCCGGCTCCCATGTTTTCCGCTTCATGAATTGTGGGCCAATGTGACTATGGTGCGATGATGGTTATACATAGACAGTTTGGCTCAATGGTGACTTGTACTATTTACATTATTTCCGCTTGTATGCCCGATATTACAGTGTATTCATCCCTTAATCACAGAAACCCATAGCAAACATATAGTCGTGGTAAACAAAAACTAGCGTAATATTCAATTATTTTTTATTTATTTTGCATGTACACTGAAAAAAAAGCATACTCGGTTCCAAAGATTTTGTCTTTACTTTAAAAAATTTGGTATTGATTCCGAGCCAAAGAAGCGGAGAATACAAGTAAGGATACTTTTAAGACACAATTCTCTTTCAAATTTAGGTTTTGTGTACTTGCTTCTAGGAAGCAAATTTTAATTTTTCGCTTTCTCAGCTTTTTTCTTCATATGCTATCAAAGTCCTTTAAAAACGAGTTAACGGCAACATTATTTTCCAAATTAGGACTCGACTTCCAGTAGAAATTATGCTATGTTTGAAGTAAAAAACTTCTTTAAAATAAAGTTTTGAAAAACATGTCCTATATTTGAACGATTTTTTGCTTTGTAGTCAAGATGCAAAAAGACAACAAATTTAAAGACAATTTCATTAAATTTAAAGAATTTTTCTGAATTAATAAAGTCAAGTTGACCTTAGCCTATAAATATTTTCTTTCATGTTAAGATACCAATTTTTAAGTCAAATCACTTTATTATAAGGACAATACGACTTCATTGAAAAGTTTATCGACTTTTGGACGAGGAAAATAACTTTATTTTAGAGAAATGCGTCTTCTATGCTAAGCAAAATTTGTATTCGTATTTTAAAGACATGAAATCTTTGACCTCACGACAATATTTTTTTCAGTGTACAGTGTTCATATGATACAATTGCATTATCAGATATTTACTAAAGACTATGGAAATGGAACGTCTATAGCTAGGAATGTGTAAATTTATATCTCGCATTTTCTCTTCAATAAATCTATCAAATTCCTAAATCGCTTGTTTCTAATTTTAATAATATATGGAAAAGTTACATATTACTACGACTGACTTTGCTCTTCAGATGAATTTGGATATAAACCTGAGAGATTTTAGAAAATTTTCTATTCTCTCTAAATTATACTAATGCTATATTTCCAACAACTTGATTAGATAGAATTATGAAGTGAAAATTCCCTGCGTGCTACTCAATACCAGTGCTCTGTGATGTGAATTTTTAGTGTTTTTAATTAATAGGATTTTTTGTTTTTAGCTAATTCATTCAACAAAAAATTTTATGTAAATTTAAAAATGTATCTCATTTATTCAAATGTGTGATTTTTAACTGGTTTTGTTTTCTAAGCTTAGCCAATCATTTGAGGAAAATATGTGATAACGTAGTATTTCTTTAAATTCAAATTTGAAAATAAAAATATCATAAATTATTTTTAATACTATTAAGACCTTCCAATTAAAACTCATTCATGTAAATCCAATGAATGAATGAAATCGATTGATATTCGTATTAGAGACGATACATATAACCTTAAGAATACTGAAAGATTTTCATGCAAGACTTCCATGCTAACCATGCGCCCATATATGTAAAAAATATTTTAATTTGAATGCAATCATTTTTTATTGTCTTCTAGAACAATTTTTTCTGTTCTTCATTTACAACTCCTTATTTTGTGAGTTTACAACCGTCAAATCGCCGAAAATTTCTATATTTGGTGGCATGGAATAGTATGAATGAATATATTGTTGTGATGCCAGCAACAAGCACCAAAGCCATGCTTTCAAATCCAATAGAGAAGCAACGAAGAAATTTAGAAAATTTGAATGAATGAAATGTATAGAAAACCACCGTAATCGATTCGCCAAAGACACTATTCTCAAAAACTTTTGTCTTTTTAGCTATATTAATTTTAGATTTTTTGTTAATTATTTATTTTTATATATAGTGTCTCATATTTAGTGGATTTACTATTACTTCCTAACATGGCTGCATATCTAAATTCCCTTTTGCTTCTTCTCTCTCTCTCTTCAATTTCAGATGGTTTTTGTAGTTTTCGCCAAACATTTCCGGAATGGTGTGAAGACGACAGTCTACAGAATAAAGAAATGGAATCTAGTCGTAGTACCCAGGCAGATCAATTGATGGGTTTAAGGTGAGACCAATCAAATAAAATACTAAAGTTTTAATATACTAATACTAATATACACCGTTTGTATTTAGGTCGCTGCGTATATCCACCCCACATTCCGATTCTGCATGTAGCAGCTCAGCGGAATCTAGCGATTGTGAAGGTACTTCACATCATAATTTCAATAATGAAGCGCCGGTGGAGATTATACCGGGCCTATTTCTAGGCAATGCTATGCATAGTTGTGATGCCAGAGCCCTACAAAAATATAATATAAAGGTACTTCAGTGACATGATTTTTTTAAACCGACAATTGAGAGCAAGATTTTTTTTACAGTATGTTCTAAATGTAACTAAAGATCTTCCAAATGTCTTCGAAGCGTCTGGCGGCATTCAATATCTACAGATTCCCATAACCGATCATTATTCGCAAGATTTGGCCATGCATTTTCCCTCTGCTATACAATTCATAGGTTTGTGTTAAGACTGACATTTAATTTTTCATATAGTATGAATTAAAATAAATTAATTATTACAGAGGAAGCTCGTTCCAAAAATTCGGCCGTGCTGGTTCACTGCCTGGCTGGTGTCTCACGATCCGTCACTGTGACACTAGCCTACCTGATGCATACGAGAGCATTAAACCTCAATGATGCTTTTACTTTGGTAAGAGGCCGGAAACCGGATGTATCGCCCAACTTCCATTTTATGCAACAATTGCATTCGTTTGAACGCCAACTACGTTTGAATACCAATGAAGCCATGGATCAAAGTTGCAGTGGTAGTGGTGGTAGTAGTAGCAGTGGTGTAGGTGTAAGTGTGACAACAGCAGACATTTCCATGGGCCCCTGTAGTACATCGAAATTCTCGTGCAATTGTATATCGACAGATTGTAAGTGTATACAATCTGGCGGATATATTGCCCAACTGGCGAAAGCCGCCACGGGAATTTCCCCCGATTCCGGTATTGAATTTGATCGATGGACACCATCATCAGATACTGGACTTAAATGAGATCAACTTGTAGGAAAAAGTTTTGTACTGCCGCCTACGATAAATGAGCCCCTGCAAGCCATAAATGCCGACAATATGTCGCCAGCCTCCACTAACTCTTCCTCAACTTCAACCAATACCACAATTGAAGCGGTATCTCTGGTTGAAGTTACCAAAAAGCCAACGACCACAACGGAAGATTAGAGAGTACCAGAAGTTACTCAGAATACCTATCCTTCTAGATATACAACATATACATATACAATGAACTGGGCGTACAAAACCTTTTCCTACTTGTTTTAATCTGCATTAATATAAATGTGTAGTGTTCCTCTTCTCCGCCTTTTCCTTTGTCAAATTCGAAAACTCCTAATGAATTTTTTTTTTGCAATAATAACTGTATATTGTGAATTACATCCCTGGTGTTAAGGGTATTTATTATTAATAATGTATTTTAGGCTATTAAGTTTTCCATTGAACGGGGAACGTTTTAAAAATCCCTATTTTTTGTGTCTGTCACCACTAGCACACAGTATTGACGTTGACATAAAAAATCTATTTTGACAAAAAATGTGTGTTAAATTGTTATAGAAAAAAATGTAGTTTTAAGACAAGAAACCACCACCCCTCCCTAACCTTTCTCCCCCCTTTATCGTGTAAACATTTTGCAATGTTGTACACACAGAAAACAAGAAGAAGAAAAGAATTTGAGAATAAAATTATTAACTTTTGTATGTACAACGTACATACATTACTATTTAAGTCATTTTATTAAAAAAAAAAAAAAAACAAACAAAAATAAATACTAACTGCAGTAATGAAAAATAAGTTATGGAATTATATATACTATAATTTATTATAAATACAAAATAAGTATTGTATTCAAATACTACAATGTAATAGTCCATATATTTATAACGAAACCAACAACAAAGAAACCTACTGAATATGAAGAAAAAGAATAATTTTTTTATGAAATAAATCCTTTAAAATGAAATTAAACAAAAATGAAAAATAAAAACAAAATCTATTTTGAAAACAAAAAATTAAACGTGAAATCCACCATGATGTTTTAAAACAAAAATTGGAAATATAACAAGCGGTTGAGAGTATTGTGTACTTACTAAGCGGAACAATACAGCAAACCAAACCAACAATCGAAAAATTAGATTTTTATTTGACATTTCAATATGAAATTAAAAAAAGAGTTTTAAGATTTTATTTTTGTAAAAACGATGCTCATATTTTTTTCGAACTTGATTGAAAGACAAAAGTGTGCAGTATTAGTAGAAGTATTTACTGTTGGTTCTAAAACGGCTCGAAACATGGGATCATTTTACCATATTTTCTCTTTTTTTTTGTAATTAATTTTGAAATACGAAATATTACTCTAATAATGAGCTGGACACTTTCCATCCAATTTCTTATGAGATTTGATAAAAAATTAGAAGTGGAGCAACGCTGCAAAAACCCGTAGACAGTGCCAACCATAACGGACAATATTTTTATTTATTCCTTCAGAGCATGTCATTCCAAGGCTTTTTGCCAAAATAGAGTTTTTCAATTTTATACAGTAATATACATGCGGGACCGGGGAGGATTTTTCTTGCATCAATAAGTGCAGAGCAATTCCATTGTCATCGCGAGGAATAGAATATTTTCATCTGGATAATCAATTAAATAATTAATTGGTTAAATTATTTAACATTTTCCACTAGCGATTAAGGATTTCATTTGAAAAAATCTTGGGGATATTTGTTCTATGAATCGAAAAGCCGTTAAAGGAAGAAATCAAATTTTAAATTATTTTCTTAAGAAAATAAATAGCTATTTACTTCGGAATTATCTGGAATAACGTTTTTTACATAAGGTGTATTATAGAGCATTTGAGATTAAATCAAGATTTCTATTTTGAAGTTCATTTTTCATCAAACTTTTTGCCACAGAAATTTCTGCTTTGTCTACATTTTATTTGGAGTAGTTTGGCATTTTGCAGCACAATTGTTAGGTTTCCCATTTTTTGTATACGGTCATTTAAAAACGTCTAAATTGTTTCCTACTATATAGTTAGACGGAGCCACACGTACTGAAAAACTAACAAAGTCTCCAGCAAAAATCACAATCTGATCAAATGGAGAAATATAAATCTAGTATTTTTTTCACTTATTACAAAAAAATCTAAACAAAACCTAAATAAAATTAAATAAATATCAAACCGAAGATGGAAAAAACTACCTTTTAAGATAATCAGCCATGAATTTTGATAGATTAAAAAATACTTGATTGAAGCAATTATTATTTTATTTTCTTAATGAGAGCAAAGAAAACTAAGGCGTTATTCCACTTGAGTGATGTAAAGGAAAAAAGTAATAAGAACAATACTCTTCACACGCTTATTACCGAAGGTATTGGTATTTGGTTTATTAAAATTACAAAAAACAAAACATCGATTTAACCGTTTAAATTTTCAGGTATGAGACTATACATATTGGAGATAATATATTTGGAATTTGTACAAAGAACCATCAGGGCGTTTGAAAACAAATATATATATGTAAAAATATATATACGAAAGGCTGTGTAACATATTAGAAACAAACAAAAACCCAAAACATACAACAAATGGAAAACAATGCCACATTTCCGAAATATTTGTATGGAAATTGAATTCCAACAAGGAAAACACAAAACAAGAGACAACTAAACCATAAAGTCTCACATATATGTCGTAAACCACCTCTTAAGTATATTTAAAATAAACCCCAAACGAAATCATAAAGGATTGATTTCATTTTCTTGATAGTGCATTGTTTAAGGAAAAATTTTCCAAACACCATCTGCATGGATAATGGGTTTATTTCATTAATATGTAGATTGGAGACTACAATTAATGGAAATCCGCAAAAAATGTATTTAAATACTATTTACCAATATTTTGGATTTTAGAATTAAGCAAAGAATTTGGAATGTTAAAAAAATACATATACATATATATTCGAAAGAAAATATTTTAGGCAAAATTTGATGTTGAGAATAAATAAAACATAAAAAAGAAACAAAAAAGAATTCGAAAATACATTTCGAATAACCCCCGTTTTAAAAGAAATTGACATATGCCAAATTCGAAAACAGATATAAATTAAAAA